>NW_012101621.1:2587895-2593020 GCF_000951045.1 Mandrillus leucophaeus | reverse complement strand
CTTGCAGTGAGCTGAGATCTGGCCACTGCGCTCCAGCCTGAGTGACAGAGCGAGACTCTGTCTCAAAAAAAAAAAAAAGAAAGAAAATGTTGTCCTTTTCCCTCATGGCCTATACAGTTTCTGTGGAGAACTTTGTCACTAGATGAATTAGAGCTCTTTTATATGTTATTTGCGTCTTTTCTCTTGATGCTTTTAGGATCCTCTTTTTGTCCTTGACCTTTGAGAGTTTGATTATTATATGCCTTGGGGTAATCTTATTTAATTCAAATCTGTTTGGTTGTTGGAAATAAATTTTCAGTGCCACAAAAGAAATAACACTCCAACATAAATTTTCTCAGCAAGGCAATTTTACTTCTATAGAAGGGGGCATCTCATGGATGGAGCAATGGTGAGAGCACACTTTAACAAGGGAGGGGAAGGGGTTCTTATCCCTGACACAGGTAGCCACTACTGCTGTGTCGTTTCCCTATTGGATAGGGTTGGACCACACAGTCTAAGCTAATTCTGATTGACTGTTTTAAAGAGCAGGGGTGCAAGCCAGGGTGGCAGGGTGAGTAGTTTGGCGGGAAGGAGGGTTAGGAACAGGTGACTAAAGGTGACTCAGATCAAGCAGGTGATCAGGGGTGATTCAGGTCAGAGCAGGTGACCAGGGGTTACTCAGGACAGAGCAGGTGACCAGGGGAATAGATGTGAACCACTGATTAGAACTGGTGGAAAAGGTTGTTTACTGAAACTAGAGGCAAGGAGACAAGGAGAATGTGGAAGTTAAACTTTAAAATGGAGAACGAAGACCTGAACATACTGACATACTGATTCTTTGAAGAGAAATTTAGAACTCACTGTATGTAACATGGTGTTCTCTGACCTTGCCGTACCTGGATATTTATCTCTTTCTCAAGTTTTGGAATGTTTTCTGTTATTAGTTCTTTGAACAAGCTTTCTACCCTTTGCCCTTGCTCAACTCCCTCTTGAACAACAATAATTCTAAGATTTGGTCTTTTGAACTAACTTTCTATATATTGTGCGTGATCTTTATTCCTTTTCATTTTGCTCCTTTTTCTCCTCTATGTTTTTGCAAATAACCTTTCTTAAAGGTCACTGATTCTTTCCTCTGATTGATCCATTCTGCTGCTGAGAGTCTCTAATGAATTTTCCACTTTAAAAAAAACTCTCAGTTTTAATATTTGGTTTTTTTATTATTATTTTAATCTCTTTGTTAAATTTCTCTGGTAAGTTTCTGAGGTCCTTTTCTGTATTGGACCTCACTGAGTTTCTTTAAAGCTGTTATTTTGAATTCTTAGCCAGAGAGCTCACATATTGCCATCTTATTAGGGTTAGTCACTGGTTCCTTGTTTTGTGAGTTTAAGGAGTCATGTTCCCTGATTACTGTAGTTTCTTGTGGATGTACGTCTACGTTTTTGCATTGAAGGATTAGTTGTTTGTTCTAGTCTTCTCTGTCTGGCTTGTTTTGGTTTCATTGGATATGTTTGTTTAGAGATTGTTTATAATTTACCTGTTGATTTTCTTGCTTTTTTTTCCCACTAGGCCACTGTGTCCTTTTCAGTACTAAATCACATCTTAAGTCCAGGTTTGCCTCAGTTCTAGTGAACAATCAGAATGCCGCTTATTCTGAATTGAAAAAGTCTTAAAGGATATATCTCAGTAATGTGGGAAGGCTGATTAAGGGCACATACCCAGTGGGTGTGGAACAAACCTCAGCACAGTGCTGCTGAACAGCCACTCTGATTTGGCCCAGTTACGGAGCACAGTTTCCAGGGATGGGGATGGTAGTCCCACCTCCTGTCTTTGTCTCTGGCTGTCCTAAGGAATATTTATCCTTTCAGGCGCTCCTGATGTTTCTTATGGACCAGGTCTCCCGCCAGGGAACCCAAGATGGTGGGGAAGCAGGTTGTCCACCTCAATCTCACCTTTTTCATTGTAAATATTTTGAGCCAAGGGAAAATTTTTGTGTACTTGGTGCCAGGCAGATTATGGGGAGGGGCATTGCAGGTATGTAAGTCCAATTCTTTTACCATCAGCTCAAAATTTTTCATTTCTCTGTGACCCTGGGAACAGTTTCATCTCATGTTTGAGTTTTGGTTTTTTATAGGAAGGAATGAAGGCAGCTTGTTTCTTTCTTTTTTTCCTTCTTTTTTCTTTTTTTTTTTTTTTTTTTTTTTTTGTGGTTGAGACTCAGTCTTGCCCTGTCACCTAGGCCGGAGTGCAATGGCATGATCTTGGCTCACTGGCTCACTGCAACCTCTACCTTCCAGGTTCACACAATTCTCTTGCCTCAGCCTCCTGAGTAGCTGGGATTACAGGCACCCACCACCACACCCAGCAAATTTTTGTATTTTAGTAGAGATGGGGTTTTACCATGTTGGCCAGGCTGGTCTCGAACTCCTGACCTTGTGATCCACCAGCCTCGGCCTCCCAAAGTGCTGGGATTACAGGTGTAAGCCACCATGCCCAGCCCCAGTTTGCTTCTATGTCACCATTTAGGAACCAGAAGTCTCAACTCATAGACCTACAATAATTTATTAAGGTTGGAGCAGCTACTTTTGTTTAAATTGCCAATTGTGACATAAATAAAATAATGTTAGACAGAAACCAGAGTTAAGGGACATGTGTTTTGTATAGCACCTGAGCTGGAAAACCTTATTATTCTTGTCAGTGGAAATGAGATGCTGTTAAGGCTGTGAGATCTTGGGTTCATATGTAAGTTTAATCCATAAGACCTAACTACTCTTTTAGGCGTATATGTATCATTACAAATTTCACCAATAAACATATTTTTGTAGACTACAGCATGACTTTTGTGGAACAGAGCTGCCAGCAGGGACTCAGCTAGCTTCAACATGAAAGTAGACCAAGGTGTGAACAACTTTTAAAAAGATATATAAACCTGCACCTATTCATATCCCACTTCATAAAATACCTCCTCACACACATTCTGGTTGCCACATACAAACCTGGTCCCATAAAATTTACAATTTCCTTTCTGAAACCTACTTCAAGTGAAACCCCCTCCCTTCCCCGGTTCTTTTCTTTTCCTTCCCTTCTTCCTTTCATTCATACTAAAAAGACTTCCATCTTACTGGCCGATCTCAAGTAGCATTTCTAAGGAACTGATTAAACTGAGTCACACTAGGTAAAAATGACTGATGCATACTCTAACCATTTCAAAAGTATTTAGGGCGCCTGGGCATCTTGGCTATCTGGGGAAAAGCAGCATGAGGGGTCCAAGTTATAGGGTGGGAGCAGGAGTGAGGAGGAGGGAAGGGAGAGGATGAGGAGGCCATAGCGGGACAGGGGAGGTATGGCCTGCTTGCCTGGGTAGTGGATAGTGCTAGGTGGTGGATAGTGCTGACCGAGCCTGCTGCTTTCTTGCTATTGCTTTGCCTTCCCAGATCCCCATCCCACCCACTCCCACAGAGAAGGCAGCTCCGTTGTGGATGGTCGGATGCCCCATCTCCCACTGCCAATTTCCGGCCCCTACCAGCATGGAGCAAGTGGCAGTGGCTGCAGCAGCAGCAGCAGAGTAACAGGAGGAAAGGTGGCCTGACAGCTGATAGCCTATGTAGCAGACTGTGGCACCGGGTATACAAAACCAGGATATGTCCAAAATAAAGAATCTCCATTTACCATCCCTTCCTGTACTGCCATCAATAACTCAGCAAAAGTGGGTGGTCAAGTTCAAAAGGAGGATGATGAAACATGCTGATGACCTAGACATCTTTACTGGTGATGAAGCATTGGAAAACCTACGTATACAACAAAAAGCCCATCCATCATGGTCTAGTTGAAGATTGGAACTTGATGGAAAGCTTGATAGAGCAAGTGGTCTTTAAATATTTAAGGGCAGGACCTGAAGACTATTGTTTTCTTTTGACTGGACCTCCACTGAATACTCCAGAAAGCAGGGAATATACTCCTGAAATAGTGTTTGAGTCCTTCAATGTTCAGGTTTGTACATTGCTGTGCAGGTTGTTCTTGCGTAGCTACATCCTGGACCACAAGACAAATAGGAGAATAGATGTAGACAAGTAGAAACGGTGTCACTCATGGCATTTCTGCACCTGAAGGGTATGTGATTGGCAGCTGTATTAAACACATTCCAATTGCAGGATGAGCTATAACATATTTTATTCAGCAACTACTGAGAGACCAAGAAGTAGGAATCCCTCCAGAGCAATCCCTGGAAACTGCTAAGGCAGTAAAGGAGCACTATAGTTATGTTAGCTCAGATTTTAAAAATAATTTTAAAAAAATTAAAAAGGTGCAGATGGGTCACAGTGGATTTAAACAGTATATAAGAATCAATGCCACATCAAATAAATAATTTTCCATTGATATTGGATATGAGAGATTATTGGGACCTGAAATCTTTTCTCATCCAGAGTTTGCTAGTCCAGACTTTATACATCCCATTTCAGATGTTGCAGATGAAGTAATTCAGGATTGTCCTATTGATGTCAGACATCCTCTCAACAAGAATATTCTTGTCTAGGGAGGTTCAACTCTGTTCAGGGACTTTGGACATCACTTGCAATGAGATATGAAAAGAACTGTAGATGTCAGGCTGACCTTAAGTGAGGAATTAAGTAGCAGTAGATTGAAGCCAGAAGCTATTGATGTACAAGTCATTACACACCACAGAGAGCAATACGCAACTTGGTTTGGAGGATCAATGCTGGCTTCTGTGCTTGAGTTCTATCAAGTATGCTACCCCGAAAAGGATTATGAAGAAATCGGACCTAGCATTTGTCATCACAATCTAGGGTTTGCAGTCATGTCATAAAATTGAGTTTATACTTATTGGGGTTAGGGAGGTGGGGCAGAGATAATCTTTCTGATTACCCGTTTTGTCTGGATGGCAGATTTTGAAGTTTTGTATCTGACTTGAAATAGTAATTCCAAATGTGATTATGCAGGAATATTTTAATAAGTGTATCAACATGCAACCTAGAACACAGTAAAAATGATTGCTTTTCTTCAGATTGAATATTTGAATCTTACATGTGACAAAAATAAAGTGGGTTTACTTCCTTCTGTACTCTGATATTTTGTATATTCATGAATTATCCAAGATTTTATGCAGTTTGTCAATGTGTAAATAGTTCTA
>NW_012101621.1:2585709-2586983 GCF_000951045.1 Mandrillus leucophaeus | reverse complement strand
GCACCCGCCACCTCGCCTGGCTAGTTTTTTGTATTTTTTTAGTAGAGACGGGGTTTCACCATGTTAGCCAGGATGGTCTCGATGTCCTGACCTCGTGATCCACCCGTCTCGGCCTCCCAAAGTGCTGGGATTACAGGCTTGAGCCACCGCGCCCGGCCACCTGAAACTCTGTTTCTACTTGAAATACAAAATTAGCTGGGCATGGTGGTGCGCACCTGTAATCCCAGCTACTTGAGAGGCTGAGTCAGGAGAATCACTTGAAACTGGGAGGCGGTGATTGCATTGAACTGAGATCACGCCACTGCACTCCAGCCTGGGCAACAGGTGAGACTCTGTCTCAAAAATAAATAAACAAATGAAAATAAAAGACAAGGCAAGACTGTGGGACCGGGGAAAAAAAAGATATTTGACTGTCATGTTGCTAATGGGTGGTAGAGAAAGGCTTTACTGGAGGGACCCAGTGTTTTATCTGGTAAACGCACATGCCTTTACACAAAGTGTACTCTGATTAAATCCTGGTATGTCCTTTAGTGAGACATCATGATACAGTGGAGTAGAAAGAGCATAGGTATTTAAAAAATACACTAGATTTGAATCCTGACTTTTCCATCTACTGGAAATATGGCCTTGAGCCAAATTCTAATTAAACTCTCTGAACTTAGTTGCCTCTTCTGTAAAATAAGGATATTCATATCTACCTCAATAAGAATTGAATAAATTAACACTTGTAAAGCTCTTAAACATGGGAGGTACCCAATAAATCATAATAAACATCATCATCCATATTATTAGTAGTAGTATAAATAAAGAATCTTTAAAAAGATGTGTCAGAAATTTGAGAACAAGGATCATAAGCTGAGATTGCCAAGTATGGATGACGGTGGGATGAGAAAAATTATTTGATGAAAATGGCCACAATCCCCTACAAGAGGCAGAGTGGGCCATTCTACGGCAGGTGACCAACCAAACCAAAGAGATACATAAAAAACAAAAACCGGCCAGGCATGATGGCTCACGCCTGTAATCCCAGCACTTTGGGAGGCTGAGGTGGGCGGATCACAAGGTCAAGAGATGGAGACCATCCTTGCTAACACGGTGAAACCCCGTCTCTACTAAAACTACAAAAAATTATCCGGGCGTGGTGGCGGGCGCCTGTAGTTCCAGCTACTCGGGAGGCTGAGGCAGGAGAATGGCGCAAACCCAGGAGGCGGAGCTTGCAGTGAGCTGAGATCGCGCCACTGCACTCCAGCCTGGGCGACAGAGCGAGACTCCGT
>NW_012101621.1:2581657-2585659 GCF_000951045.1 Mandrillus leucophaeus | reverse complement strand
AAAAAAAAAAAAAAAAAAAAAAAAAAAAAAAAAAAAAAAAAAAGAAAGAAAGAAAGAAAAAGAAAAAGAAAACTTACATTTCTTAAGTAGTTGAAAAAAGCAAAATGAAAATAATATTTCATGATACATGAAAATTATGACATTCAAATTATAGTGTCTATAAGTATATAAATCAGTAAATAAATAAAACCATGACAGGGCTGGGCTAGGTGGCTTATGCCTGTAATCCCATCACTTTATGAGGCTGAGATGGGCAGATCACCTGGGGTCAGGAGTTCGAGACCAGCCTGGCCAACATGGTGAAGCCCTGTTGCTACTAAAAGTACAAAAATTAGCTGGGCATGGTGGTGAGTGCCTGTGATCCCAGCTACTCGGGAGGCTGAGGCAGGAGAATCACTTGAAAGCGGGTGGCAGAGGTTGCAGTGAGCCGAGATCCTGCTGCTGCACTCCAGCCTGGGCAACAGAGTGAGACTCCATCTCAAAAAAAATTTTTTTTTAATGCGCATTTCTACGTGTATTTTATGGCTGCTTTCGCATACAATGGCAGAGTTGAGTAGCTGCAACAGACACTGTATGGTCTTCAAGGCCAAAAACATTTGTTATCTGCCCCTTTAGAGAGAAAGTGTGCTTACCTCTGCCCTAGACACTTTAACACAATTGTGACTTGGAAGCTATAGAGACCTCCACAAAAGTTTGGTGATAAAAATAATAAAACTGAACCACATTCAAGGTGTTCTCTTACAACATAGACCATCTCTGGACATTTGAAGAAAGTTTGGGAAAAGGGTTCAGACAACACCAAATATAAGTCTAGAAGAAAATAAGTTAGATCAAACTCAAAGTATTCAAAGAAACAGAACCAAGAAATACTAAGAAAAATAACAGGCCAGGTGCAGTGGCTTGCACCTGTAGTCCCAGCATTTTGGGAGGTAGAGGCAGGAGGATCATTTAAGCCCAGGAGTTCAAGACCAGCCTGAACAATCTAGTGAGACCTTGTCTCTACAAAAAATTTAAAAATTAGTCAGGTGTGGTGGTATGTGCCTGTAGTCCCACCCCAGCCACTTGGGAGGCTGAGGTGGAAGAATCGCTTGAGCGTAGGAGGATGAGGCTGCAGTGAAGTGAACTGTGATTACGTCACTGCACTCCAGCCTGAGTGACACAGCAAGACCCTGTCTCAAAAAATAAATGAATAGGCCGGGCACAGTGGCTCAAGACTGTAATCCCAGCACTTTGGGAGGTGGAGGCAGGCAGATCACGAGGTCAGCAGTTCGAGACCAGCCTGGCCAACATGGTGAAACCCCATCTCTACTAAAAATACAAAAATTAACCAGGCATGGTGGTGGATGCCTGTAATCCCAGCTACTCCAGAGCCTAAGGCAGGAGAATTGCTTGAACCCAGCAGGCAGAGGTTGCAGTGAGCCGAGACCGCACCATTGCACTCCAGCCTGGGTGACAGAGTGAGACTCCGTCTCAAAAAATAAATAAATACATGTATACATACATACATACATACATTGTAAATTAAAAAAGAAAAATCACTGTTCATGGAGCTTGACTTAAAACATTACAGATAATAGGCCAGGCGTAGTGGCTCACGCCTGTAAACTCAGCACTTTCAGAAGCCAAGGCGGGAGGATCACGAGGTCAAGAGATTGAGACCATCCTGGCTAACACGGTGAAACCCCGTCTCTACTAAAAATATAAAAAATTAGCTAGGTGTGGTGGCGCGTGCCTGTAGTCCCAACTACTCAGGAGGCTGAGGCAGGAGAATCGCTTGAACCCGGGAGGCAGAGGTTGCAGCGAGCCGAGATCGTGCCACTGCACTCCAGCCTGGGTAACAAAGCAAGACTCGGTCTCAAAAAAAAAAAAATTACAGATGATAGTTGGATCGGATGACCTCTAATGTCCCTCCAACCCTGAAATTCTATGTTTCTTCTAGTCTATGAAGATCTATGTTAGCACCTTAGTAATTCAAAATATGAATTTCATAAAATGTGAATGCACCAATAAGAAAACATCTCTTGCCAAGTAACAACCATGTTAGCTTTTTCTTCCCTTCTTTTCCAAATTTATTTTGGAACAGAAAGAAAACCACAGATCTGAAGATTTCAACCAGACCTGTTAAGCCCCACAGACTTTGTTCCACCTGCTGTTACAAAATTGGAAAAAGCTAGAAACCCCAGGGAGTCTCCTAGGAAACAAACTTGGATATTGGTCTTGCCTATCACAGGAGTGCTATTACAATATTCCCCAAGCTAAAGGTCTCACACATAAAAACTGACTCTGAGAGAAATAAAAGAAGTAGAAGAACACAGGAGAGACCAACCTTAGCAGTTACCTTCAGTAAGAGCCATAGCTCTTCCCCCAGTTCATAATGAAGCTGGAAGCAAACATATGCGAATAAACAGGCAAAGAATAAATTAAGTTTCCATAGTTTGACCCTTTACTTTGATCCAGCCAAAAGTAATCAGTTGAGTCTTTTGCCACAAGCTCTTCACAATCATTGCTGCTGACTCTATGTGATATTCAAGTTTCTCTAGGAATAGATTTGTATCCTTTCTCTCTGATTGCAAGAAGAATTTTTGATGGATGCTGACACCTCCAGGTGAGAGTACTCTCCTCTTCTCAAGATAGCACCTGCCACTGTTCTAATCCCATTTTTCAGAGATAAATGTTAAGTCCAAACATTGTGTAAGGGGTTTCTCTACTCTGAGTCACTTCATCTCTCTATATCCTTACTTGTTTAGTTATTCAGTACAGTTCTTTTTCTGCTGTCACAAAAATTTTCTTTACTGTTCTGCTTATATGACTATGTAACTACCATTTAGCCTTTTTATAAATATTGGCTAATAGGCTGGGCGCGGTGGCTCACAACTGTAATCCCAGCACTTTGGGAGGCCGAGATGGGCGGATTGCCTGAAGTCAGGAGTTCAAGACCAGCCTAGTCAACATGGTGAAACCCCATCTCTACTAAAAATACAAAAATTAGCTGGGGGTGGTGGTGTATGCCTGTAATCTCAGCTACTTGGGAGGCTGAGGCAGGAGAATCACTTGAACCTGAGAGACAGAGATTGCAGTGAGCCAAGATGGCACCACTGCATTCCAGCCTGGGCAACAGAGCAAGACTCCATCTCAAAAAAAAAAAAAAAATAGTGGCTAATAGTAGGATAACACTATTTCCCTCAGGCCTTTAATTGGCTGCATTTTCCTCCAAAGCTATTCTCCATTAAAGGACCATTCACTGCCTGGTTTTAATACCAACCAGACTAGGAAGAGCATCTTGGAGTTCTGTGGTGGTGCCACCTTTGCTCTGTTCTTTTGGTCCTTGCCAGGTCCCTCTACCACCTATAAGACAAGTTCTCTGCCCAAAATTTGAAAAATGGACATGAGTAAAGCTATAATCTGGTTTCTTTGTTAGCAAATATTTTCAACAGATAATTCTAACTCATTGGTAGTAAGGGTTTTACATTTTAATAGAAGTTCTCTCTCATGTCTCACAATTTAATAATGCAAACTTTTCTCATGGTGTATATGTATATATTTGTTCCAATGTTATTCATCTTTAGATTGTTTTCCATTTTTTATGTCTTATTGTGAAATTCATTTAAAAAAATCAATTGTATTAGCTTTCTAAATATTTGAAACGCTTTTTATAAATAAAAAAGTGTGCTTTGAGTCCATTTTCAGAAAACAATAAAAATTTTTAAAGTTTTCTTCATGGCCATTTGAAAGATGGGTTAGGGATATAGTTTGGGACCAGAATTAAGTAAAATTCATTTGCTGAAATGGTGTTAAGCCTGTGCCCTTTGCCTCACTGGAAAAGGTGTCTAATCTCCTTGGTTGATCAAAATTATACACATATTTAGTTTGTCATCCCCTAATATTTCATATACATATATATATATATTTTTTTTTTTTTTTAGACAGAGTCTCGCTCTGTTGCCAAGCTGGAGTGCAGTGGCCAGATCTCAGCTCACTGCAACCTCCACCTCCCAGGTTTAC
>NW_012101621.1:2579887-2580272 GCF_000951045.1 Mandrillus leucophaeus | reverse complement strand
TCCACTACGCTCAATTTTGAAATAGGGTAGTAACACCAGTTTAGAATCCTTGACAGAATGAATGATAAAACTCTTAAAATTGTTATTCAGTTCACATGATTTACTACATTATTTTGATTTGGTTCCTTGTGGGAAGGAATTTTCAGTGAAATGTAGAAAGAGTGCTGGACCAGAAACAATACGATCTGGTTGGAGTCCTCGCTCCAGCATTATACAGCTGTGAGACTCCTCTGTCATTTAACCTCTAAGGATTATAAGAACACTACACAGGTGCAAAATACCGTCATTATTCTATGACTTTTTATCACTCTGGTCCCCTGAGGTTTCATAGGTGCCATGTTTCCTTCTCCTTGTGCCATGTCTCTCTCTCTCCCTCCATGTCTCT
>NW_012101621.1:2576389-2579837 GCF_000951045.1 Mandrillus leucophaeus | reverse complement strand
CTCAATTTTGAAATAGGGTAGTAACACCAGTTTAGAATCCTTGACAGAATGAATGATAAAACTCTTAAAATTGTTATTCAGTTCACGTGATTTACTACATTATTTTGATTTGGTTCCTTGTGGGAAGGAATTTTCAGTGAAATGTAGAAAGAGAGCTGGACCAGAAACAATACGATCTGGTTGGAGTCCTCGCTCCAGCATTATACAGCTGTGAGACTCCTCTGTCATTTAACCTCGAAGGATTATAAGAACACTACACAGGTGCAAAATATCGTCATTATTCTATGACTTTTTATCACTCTGGTCCCTTGAGGTTTCATAGGTGCCATGTTTCCTTCTCCTTGTGCCATGTCTCTCTCTCTCCCTCCATGTCTCTTTCTCTCCCTCCGTATCTCTCTCTCTCTCTCTTTGATTTTTGAAAGCATTTAAGTAAAGCGTCTCAGAGCCACATGTGGGATATTAATGAACCAGAGAGTATACAGAAGGGTGGTTACCTAGCAAATACTAAGCTTTAGGCTTGGAGGTTTATGATAATGGCAGTGACACAGGGGAAAAGGTCATAACAGATCAGAGGTAAAGGGAAGTTTTTCTATTAATATTTATAACTTAATGAGGAGGAAAAAGTTAGAGAAATGAAAAGAAGAAAACAAAAAGAGGAAACTGGGATGAAATCACACCCAATAAAGATACTTGGTATTACAAATAAAACTGCATTCCTTCCTCTCATTCCTCCCACTAAGATGGTTCTAAAATCTAAGGATAAAGTTAGAAAATACTCTTCTCTCTGGTTGAGTAAAACAAGAATCATCATACTATGGGTGGACTGTCATTCCCTATCAATGGAAAATTTTGCAAAAGAAATAACACTTTTTAGAGAGTAAATCATAGAATATTCTCCAAAACAAATAAGAAAACAGTATGAAAAATAAATCAGGGAAGAATAATTAGGGAACTCTAAAAAGTTAGGAAAATGTTGAAAAAGAGCCAATGGAAATAACAAAGGCAATCTAAAAAGATAGAAATTCAGGAAGAAAATAATTAGAATAAAACTTTGTTGATGTATCTTCATTACTGCTCAAGGGAAAAAGATAACTGTATCTGAAGGGAAAATTGAAGTATTCCCTTAGATAAAGATGCTGTGTGATTTACCAGGTGTAATTCATTGTGGCCTAAATTAAGTGTGCTTCATGAAATTCCCCTTGCTGTGATTCAAAACTCAGAAATACACATTTGATTCCTAATTTGATTTCCAGGGACCTTGATAGTATTAATAAGTGAGTGCCCTAGGTAGTAGACACATCGTTTCTGTCGTGGGAGCAAGATCTCCCACTGTAAAGTAACCAATTATTTGTTTGGTTTTTAAGTCATTCTCTCAGGTACTTGAACAGTGTGAACTGATTTCCCATAGCCTGATTTCCCCCAGAGAAACCTAACCAAATCAGGCTTCTAAATCTGAACACTTTAACATCAGACCTCAGTGACCTCAGAAAACTACAGCATCCCATGACACGACACACAGACCAGAGCAGCCACCTGAGCTCCTTCAGCCCAGGGCTGCCATTGTGCACTGCCATTAATTTCCCAAGGAACCTGTATGGGAACTTGAGCTTCTATACTTTCTGAAGTCAAGGAATGCAGGGAGAAGGCCAGCATCTGTAGCTCTGGCATCTGGAAGAGGATTGTGGTCAGCTTTTTGAAGTTCAACCATCACTGTGTTCCTGTGACTATAATGTTTAAAACTGAAGAATTTATAAACTGCATGGGGTGAATTTATAAATGGCATAGGGTGGCAGGATTTACTGCTTCTTTTTTTAAGTTTCATAACAGCGATGGTTAAATGATGAGAGTTAAGCTCTGAAAGAGCTTGGGTACAGCAGTTTTAAAGCTAAGTATTTAACGTAAAGACTATTGAGCCAAGCACGGTGGCTCACGCTTGTAATCCCAGCACTTTGGGAGACTGAGGCGGGCAGATCACAAGGTCAAGAGTTCGAGACCAGCTTGCCCAACATGGTGAAACCCCATCTCTACTAAAAATACAAAAATTAGCCGGGCATGGCGGCGCATGCCTGTAATCCCAGCTACTTGGGAGGACAAGCCAGGAGAATTGCTTGAACTCGGGAGGCAGAGGTTGCAGTGAGCCGAGATCGCACCACTGCACTCCAGCCTGGGTGACAGAGCAAGACTCCCTCTCAAAAACAAAGGCTTGAACATAACTATGCCTTGCTTTTCACTATTTGCCAAAATTGGGTTCACAGTCTCATTCCGCATCCTCATAGCCCCAGTGAAGAAATTGAAATCCAGAGGAGTTGGCTTTTTTGTATGTTGTTTGTGTTTTTGTTTTGAGACAGGGTCTCTCACTCTGTCACCCAGGCTGGAGTGCAGTGGTGCAATCTGGGTTCACCTTGACCTTCTGGGCTCAAGCAATCCTCCCACCTTAGTCTCCCAAGTATCTGGGAACACAGGTATGTGCCACTACACCCAGTAAATGTTTTTTATTATTTTTTATAGAAACAGGGTCTTGCTATGTTGCCCAGACTTGTCGCAAACTCCTGGGTTTAAGCAATCCTTCCGCCTCAGCCTTCCAAAGTACTGGGATTACAGGCATGAGCCACCACACCCAGTCCCAGAGGAGCTTTGAGACTCAAAACCAAGAAGTGAGCTAATGACCAGATCCATTATGACAAGCTGACGATTGAGATCCATTATAATGTTTACATTTGTTGTTCTCAGCCAGCAGCACAACCATCTGTCTATGATAACTTACTTCTTCACAAGGGTTGCCAGTTCCCTGCTTTCCACAGTCCCCTGACCCAAGGCAGAATGCTGCCCTGTGCGGCAGTGAAGGTAGAGGGAATCATTAATCAGACAGCTCCTGACATTGACCTGTTAATCTTACTCTCTTCTTTCTGAGTGTATGGAAATCAGTCCAGAGAAAGAAAAATCAATCGATTTCAATTTTTTGGACGTCCTACCTCAAGCCATGAGTATTTTTCAGTAAAAATTTCTATCAAGTCTGTTTTATTTAAACTTCTATTTTTAATTAATAAATAATAGTTATACTTATTTATGGGACACAATGTGATGTTTTCGTAGATGCATATACACTGTAGAATGATTATATCAGACCGGGGGCGGTGGCTCATGCCTATAATCCTAGCACTTTGGGAGGCCGATCACCTGAGGTTGGGAGTTCGAGACCAGCCTGACCAATAAGGAGAAACCCCATCTCTACTAAAAATACAAAATTAGCTGGGCGTGGCAGCACATGCCTGTAATCCCAGCTACTAGGGAAGCTGAGGCAGGAGAATCGCTTGAACCCGGGAAGCGGAGGTTCCCGGGTTCAAGAATGATTATATCAAACTAACATATCCATTACCTCACATACTTGTCATTTTTTTGCAGTAAGAATGCTTAAAATAAGCTCTTTTAACAATTTGAAATACATTTT
>NW_012101621.1:2575895-2576280 GCF_000951045.1 Mandrillus leucophaeus | reverse complement strand
GTGTGGTGGCTTATGCTTGTAATCCCAACACTTTGGGAGACCAAGGCGGGCAGATCAGTTGAGGCCAGGAGTTCAAGATCAGCCTGGCCAACACGGTGAAACCCCGTCTCCACTAAAAATACAAAAATTAGCCAGGCATGTTAGCACATGCCTGTAATCCCAGCTACTCGGAGGCTGAGGCATGAGAATTGCTTAAACCGGAGAGGCAGATGTTGCAGTGAGCTGAGATCATGCCATCGCACTCCAGGCTGTGTGACACAGAGAACTGTCTCAAAAAAAGAAAAAAAAAGAAGTGCCGATCAATGATTTGGACTAAGAACTTAAAATAATTCTTCCACACTGAGAGTGATTTGCTCTGGTCTAGCAATCCTCTCATCCTCTCTAA
>NW_012101621.1:2573539-2575845 GCF_000951045.1 Mandrillus leucophaeus | reverse complement strand
AAGAATGATTATATCAAACTAACATATCCATTACCTCACATACTTGTCATTTTTTTGCAGTAAGAATGCTTAAAATAAGCTCTTTTAACAATTTGAAATACATTTTTTATATATATATGTGTGTGTGTGTGTCTGTATTTTTTTTTTTTTTTTTTTTTTGAGACAGAGTCTCGCTCTGTCACCCAGGTTGGAGTGCAGTGGCATGATCTCGGCTCACTGCACACTCTGTCTCCCTGGTTCACGCCATTCTCCTGCCTCAGCCTCCAGAGTAGCTGGGACTACAGTCGCCCGCAACCACGCCCGACTAATTTTTTGTATTTTTCTTTTTTTTTTTTAGTAGAGATGGGGTTTCACCGTGTTGACCAGGATGGTCTCGATTTCCTGACCTCGTGATCCACCCGCCTTGGCCTCCCGAAGGGCTGGGATTACAGGCATGAGCCATTGCAACTGGCCTATTATTATTAATTATGGTCATCATACTGTTCAATAGGTCCTGAAAACAAACTTCTCCTGTCTAATGCACCACATTTTCTTTCTTTTTTTTTTTTTTTTTTTGAGTCAGAGTCTTGCTCTGTCACCCAGGCTGGAGTGCAGTGGCACGATCTCGGCTCATTATAACCTCCGTCTCCTGGGTTCAAGCAATTCTCCCACCTTGGCCTCCTGAGTAGCTGGGATTACAGGCACGTGCCATCACTCTGGGCTAATTTTTTTTATTTTTAGTAAAGACAGGGTTTTGCCACCACCCTGGGCTAATTTTTTTATTTTTAGTAAAGACACGGTTTCGCCATGTTGGCCAGGCTGGTCTCAAACTCCTGACCTCAAGCGATCTGCCTGCCTTGGCCTCCCAAAGTGCTGGGATTACAGGCGTCAGCCAGTGCACCCAGCTGAAACTCTGTACCTTTTGATCAACATCTCTGCATTCCACATCCCCATTCCCATCCCCGGCTTCTAGTAACCACCATTCTCTTTTTCACTTTTGTAAGTTCAATTTTTTTTTATTCCACATATAAGTGAGATCATGCAATATTGTCTTTCCATGCGTGGCTTATTTTAATATAATGTCCTCCAGGTTCATTCATGTTGTCACAAGTGACAGGATTTCTTTCTTTTCTAGGGCTGAATAGTATTCTGTTGAATATATATATTTTTCAGACAAATGTTGTAGAACTTTTCCCGTTTTCTTCTAGTAGTTTTACAGTTTCAGGTCTTAGGTTTAAGTCTTTAATTCATTTTGAACTGATTTTTGCTAATAGTGTGAGATAAAGGTCCAATTTCATTCTTCTAAATATGGATATCCAGTTTTCCCAACACCATTTATTGAAGAGACTGTCCTTTCCCCATTGTGAAACAAAAAGACACTGAATAGCCAAAGCAATCTTGCACACACTCAGAAAAAGTCACAGGCATCATATTATCTTATCTTAAAATATAAAGTTATAGTTATCAAAACGGCATGGCACTGGCATAAAAACAAACACATCAACCAATGACAGAATACAGAACCCCGAAATCAACCCTCCCATTTAAGGTCAGTTCATTTTCAAAAAAGGTTCCAAGACAAGAGTTTCGATTCCTGAAAATTATAGAACTAGAAGGAATTTTAAAAGCTCATGTTCCAACCCTTTTTGTTGTTGTTGTTTTTATTTGTTTGTTTGAGACAGAGTCTCGCTCTGTCATCCAGGCTGGAGTGCAGTGGTGCGATCTCTGCTCATTGCAACCTCTGCCTCCCAGGTTCAAGAGATTCTCCTGCCTCAGCCTCCCAAGCAGCTGGGAGTACAGGCGCCCACCACCACCCTGGCTAATTTTTGTATTTTTAGTAGAGGCGGGGTTTCACCATATTGGCCAGGCTGGTCTCGAATTCCTGACCTTGTGATCCACCCACATCAGCCTTTCAAAGTGCTGGGATTATAGGAGTGAGCCACAGCACCTGGCTTTTTTTTTTTGGAAACAGAGTTTCACTCCTTTGCCCAGGCTGGAGTGAAGTGGTGCAATCTCAGCTCAATTCAACCTCCACCTCCCAGCTTCAATTGATTCTCCTGCCTCAGCCTCCCGAGTAGCTGGGATTATAGGTGCCTGCCACCAAACCTGGCTAACGTTTGTATTTTTTTTATTATTATTATACTTTAAGTTCTAGGATACATGTGCATAACGGTTTGTTACATATGTATACTTGTGCCATGTTGGTGTGCTGCACCCATCAACTCGTCAGCACCCATCAACTCGTCACATCAGGTATAACTCCCAATGCAATCCCTCCCCCCTTCCTCCTCCCCATGATAGGCCCTGGTGTGTGATGTTCCCCTTCC
>NW_012101621.1:2568093-2573489 GCF_000951045.1 Mandrillus leucophaeus | reverse complement strand
AAGTGCCGATCAATGATTTGGACTAAGAACTTAAAATAATTCTTCCACACTGAGAGTGATTTGCTCTGGTCTAGCAATCCTCTCATCCTCTCTAATCATTCTTTAATTTTCCTTTAATCTCTGACTTCTCACTAGAGACAGCCCTCATTTCTTCTTTCTCTCCTCTCTTTGACATGTCTTAAGGCTAAATGATTACATACAAAGCAACTGAATTATATAGCACCAGGTACCAACCACAGTGCATGGTGGTGATAGTCCTCACTTTATTTATGTACTTACATCTTCATGGTCATTCTCCTCCTTTTAATGGTAAAGAACTTGGAAAGTAGATCTGTACAGCATCAAGCACTATCACACATAAAAATTTTGATTAGCCATTTAATCAAAATTCTATTTCATTCTTTATACACAAATGGGTTTCTGCATTTCCTTTCTGCATATTCCCCACTCTATAATAAGTTTATGTCCTGGCAGAGATAAGAGTGAGCCAGTGGCCTCTGGAAGATTCTGAGCTGGCAGAGCACCTAATGAAACAAATACCCTTTCTCACATATGTCATGTTTCCGGGAAATCCTGGCCTGTACTAATAGAACAGTCAATGATTATTTTCCAAAGGTTATTGGAAAAAGTGCTCTGAGTACAAAACCCTAGGTGCAAACTTTTTCTATAAATGTCCAGGGAGTAAATAGCTTATGTTTTGCAAACTAAATGCAGCCACTCATCTCTGTCATAGTAGCTCCAAAACAGTTACAGACAATATGTAACTAAATGAGAAAGGCTGTGTTCCAATAACATCTTGTTTACAAAACACCTACCAGAGAACATTGTTTCTGCCTACTTGTCATCTTTCCACATAAGAAAGAAACTTCTCTGTCAGGCGTGGCGGCTCATGCCTATAATCCCAGCACTTTGGGAGGCTGAGGCAGGTGGATCGCCTGAGGTCAAGAGTTCGAGACTAGGCTGGCCAACATGGTGAAACCCCGTCTCTGCTAAAAATACAAAAAATTAGCCGGGCGTGATGGCACATGTCTGTAATCCCAGCTGCTTGGGAGGCTGAGGCAGGAGAATTGCTTGAACCTGGGAGGCGGGGGTTGCAGTGAGCCAAGATCGTGCCATTGCACCCCAGCCTGGGCAACAGAGCAAAACTCTGTCTCAAAAAAAAAGAAAGAAAGAAACTTCTCTGCCACCATCCCTAGTTTTTACAATCTCTTTTTCTAATTCCCCCTCACTTTCCTCTCACCTCTATGTTAACTCTTGTTTTGTCCATTCTCTAGGTAAGATTCTCCGGGATATGGAAAGGGTCAACAACACACTGTTGACTGCGTTTATCCTGACAGGAATTCCTTATCCACTCAGGCTAAGGACACTCTTTTTTGTATTCTTTTTGCTAATCTACATCCTGACTCAGCTGGGAAACCTGCTTATTTTCATCACTGTCTGGGCAGACCCGAGGCTCCATGCCCGCCCCATGTACATCTTTCTCGGTGTTCTCTCAGTCATTGACATGGGCATCTCCTCCATCATCGTCCCTCGCCTCATGATGAACTTCACTTTAGGCGTCAAATCCATCCCATTTGGTGGCTGTGTTGCTCAACTCTATTTCTATCACTTCCTGGGCAGCACCCAGTGCTTCCTCTACACCCTGATGGCCTATGACAGGTACCTGGCCATATGTCAGCCCCTGCGCTACCCTGTGCTTATGACTGCTAAGCTGAGTGCCTTGCTTGTGGCTGGAGCCTGGGTGGCAGGATCCATCCATGGGGCTCTCCAGGCCATCCTAACCTTCCACCTGCCCTACTGTGGGCCCAATCAGGTGGATTACTTCTTCTGTGACATCCCTGCAGTGTTGAGACTGGCCTGTGCTGACACAACAGTCAATGAGCTGGTGACCTTTGTGGACATTGGGGTGGTGGTTGCCAGTTGCTTCTTCCTGATCCTCCTCTCCTACATACAGATCATTCAGGCCATCCTGAGAATCCATACAGCTGATGGGCGGCGCCGGGCTTTTTCAACCTGTGGAGCCCATGTAACCGTGGTCACCATGTACTATGTGCCCTGTGCCTTCATCTACCTGAGGCCTGAAACCAACAGCCCCCTGGATGGGGCAGCTGCTCTGTTCCCCACGGCCATTACTCCTTTCCTCAACCCCCTTATCTACACTCTGCGGAACCAAGAGGTGAAGCTGGCCCTGAAAACAATGCTCAGAAGCCCAAGAACTATGAGTGAAGTTTGAAAGTGTCTTTCTCCCACTAGGGAAGCTGTCACAATTAGAATTTATTATAATGTTTAGGCTTCAGTAATTTTTTTTTCTTCTTGCTTTTCCTCTTTTATATAGCCATATTGTATGATCAAACACAGTTTAAGGTAAAATACTAACTTTCTAACAGTTCCTTAGTATCCTCTCAAGATAACTCTCAGCCACTACAAGAGTACAGAATGACACCAAATTCTCACAAACTAAACCACATTAAACAATCCGGAAGAAAGGAAGCAATAGTGTATTTTAAAATGTCTCAGTAGAGTTCAATATGATATTTCCCAATATGATATCTGACGGTTAATACTGAGTGTCAACTTGATTGGATAGAAGGATACAAAGTATTGATCCTGGGTGTGCCTGTGAGGGTGTTGCCAAAAGAGATTAACATTTGAGGGCTGGGAAAGGCAGACCCACCCTTAATCTGCATAGGCACAATCTAATCAGCTACCAGCAAGGCTGGAATATAAGCAGGCAGGGAAATGTGAAAAGAAAGACTGGCCTAGCCTCTCAGCCTACATCTTTCTCCCGCCCTGGGTGCATCCTACTCTCGAACATAAGACTCCAGGTTCTTCAGTTTTGGAACTTGGACTGGCTCTCCTTCCTCCTCAGACTGCAGATGGCCTATTGTGGGACCTTGCGATCATGTGAGTGAATACTTAATAAACTCCCCTTTATATATATATATATTCCATTAGTTCTGTCCCTCTAGAGAACCCTGACTAACACAGGGGTGAAAGATAAAAGACTATATATTGGATACAGTGTACACTGCTTGGGTTATAGGGGCACCAAAATCTCAGAAATCACCACTAAAGAACTTATCCATGTAACCAAAAACCACCTGTACCCCAAAAACTATTGAAATAAAATTTTCTTAAAAAGCAATGTTTTAAAAAATACTATTTCTGGGGCTGGGCATGGTGGCTCATGCCTGTAATCCCAGTACTTTGGGAGGCTGAGGCAGGCAGGTCACCTGAGGTCAGGAGTTTGAGACCAGCCTGGCCTACATGGCAAAACCCCGTCTCTACTAAAAATACAAAAATTAGCCAGGCGTGGTGGCACACGCCTGTACTCTCAGCTACTCAGGAGGCTGAGGCAAGAGAATCGCGTGAACCTGGGAGGCAGAGGTTGCAGTGAGCCAAGATATCGCTCCACTGCACTCCAGCCTGGGCGACAGAGTGACTCCATCTCAAAAAAAATAAAAATAAAAATAAAAAATACGTTTTCAAAGCCATAGCCACAAGAATCTCAGGAAAAGTTTTCCAAAAAGAGGGAAAAGCTAATGCAAGGCTCTAGGATGGAAAAGAAAAAAAAAAAATTGGCATGTTTGAAAGGAAAGCTAGTGTTGGTAAAAGGTAGTATATGGGGGAGAGGTTACATGACCACACTACCCGTGAAGGGTAGATATTGTAAAGCCTCAGAAACTATGTAGGAAGTTTGGATTTAATCTAACATAATAGGTAATGTGTTAGCGGCACAAATTTAGCGCCTTAAACAACATCCAGCCAGGCACAGTGGCTCACACCTGTAATCACAGCACTTTGGGGGGCCAAGGCGGGTGGATCACCTGAGGTCGGAAGTTCGAGACCAGCCTAGCCAACATGGAGAAACCACGTCTCTACCAAAAATACAAAATTTGCCAGGCATGGTGGCACACGCCTGGGAGGCTGAGGCAGGAGAGAATAGCTTGAACCCGGGAGGTGGAGGCTGCAGTAAGCTGAGATTGCACCACTGCACTCCAGCCTGGACGACAGAGTCTCAAAAAAAAAAAAAAAAAAAAATCTAGTGTGGAGTTGGGAGAGATGAGACTAAACCTCATGTTCATATATTTGAATTGGATGCCTAAAAAAAAAAATTCGGCCCAGCGTGGTGACTCATGCCTGTAATCCCAGTACTTTGGGAGGCTGAGGCAGGCGGTTTACCTGAGGTCAGGAATTCAAGATCAGCCTGGCCAACATGGTGAAACCCTGCCTCTACAACAATACAAAAATTAGCTGGGCATAATGCAGGTGCCTGTAATCCCCAGCTACTCGGGAGGCTGAGACAGGAGAATTGCTTGAACCCAGAAGGTGGAGATTGTAGTGAGCTGAGATTGTGCCACCGCACTCCAGCCTGGGTGACAAAGCAAGACTCCATCGCAAAAAATAAATAAAATAAATAAATAAAAATTCACCAACATAAAGATGATATTTAAATCTGTGTATGTGAGAAGGAACAAGTACTAACTACATCACAATTAAACAGTTTCCTAAGAGTGGCTCCTGAATGTTACTTCTTTGTATCTTATTTTTGTATCTGAATGTTACTTCCTTGTATACTTATTGGCGTGTACTACAGGCTTTCACTTGTTAATTGAGTTCTCTCTTAGGTAATTTGGCATTTCTACCACCAGATGGAGATGTCTCACTGTCTTTCATTTACTCATTGTCCAACGAGAGGCTCTTAAAAGAATTTGGGGGTGGGGGGAGGGGTCAGGTTATGTCCTTCTACTAGTTATACAAATAAGCACTTGCCTTCATGCCGAAAAGCGAAAAGAATTTGGAGGGGGAGGGTAAGAGGTCAGGCAGTGGCTGCCTCTTCCTCCCTATTTGTTTTCTTAGTCGTTTGGTTTCCATGGGAATCCATGTTTGAGCAGCAACTCTGAATCCATTTACTGCCCCTCCAGGCTTGGGGCTGAGCCCAGAGACAAGCTGTGAGGAACAGCAGATGGGTAGAAAGAGGGGGGAGATTTATTTGGTAAATTTGGATAGCAAAAGAGGCCAACAGGTGCCGGGGGAGGAGTAGTGAGGTGCAGTGCATGAATGCACGAAGGAATGTGAAAGGCAGACAATGTTTTTTAGTTCAAATAAAATTTGGGAACATTAAAATAGTTTCCAAAACCAGTCAGGGATACTCTGTTCTCTCCCCATAGATCAGCTTAGGACACACTCTAGGTCTTGTATATTACCAGGTCCTTCCTATCTCTTATCCAGAAAAAATCAACAGGTTTCAACCTGCAAAATCAACATGGCTCACACCTGTAATCCCGACATTTTGGGAGGACTAGGCAGGAGGATCACTTGAGCCTAGGAGTTCGAGACCAACCTGGGCAATAGAGGGAGATCCCATCTCCACAAAAAAAAAAAAAAAAAAAAAA
>NW_012101621.1:2565403-2568043 GCF_000951045.1 Mandrillus leucophaeus | reverse complement strand
AAAATCAACATGGCTCACACCTGTAATCCCGACATTTTGGGAGGACTAGGCAGGAGGATC
Organism: Mandrillus leucophaeus; assembly: GCF_000951045.1. NCBI lineage: Eukaryota > Metazoa > Chordata > Mammalia > Primates > Cercopithecidae > Mandrillus > Mandrillus leucophaeus. Next base: position 2,567,983 of record NW_012101621.1, on the reverse strand, counting down.
ACTTGAGCCTAGGAGTTCGAGACCAACCTGGGCAAAAAAAAAAAAAAAAAAAAAAAAAAAAAAAAAATTAATTAGCTGGGCATGATGGCTCACACCTATAGTCCCAATTACTCTGAAGGCTGTGGTGGGAGGATTGCCTTAGCCAGGAGTTCAAGGCCACAGTGAGCCGTTATCTTTTTGCCAGCCTGGGCAACAGGGCAAGACCCTGTCTCAACAAAACAAAAACATCAGCAGACAAGTGTCAGAACCTGCCCAAGGTTCTCCTCACGTGTCCTCCTGTTCCAAAAGCCCTTTGGAGTAAGAGGAGAACTCCAAGGAAAGAACTCCACTGCATTCGCCAGGCAAAGCATAGTGCCGCATACAGTAAGCTCTCAGTAAAATATTGGTTGAATGAATGAATGAACGAGCAATAAGAATCAGATGGCCTTGACTAGCCTTACTTAGTTCCAGCTTGAGCTAACAAACTCAGCACAAAGAAAAATAATCTATTCTGTCATCAAAATCATGAGAATGTGAATGTTTTCATTCACAGATTGAGTCATTCAAAGAATGATGAGGGTGTTTTGTTGTTGTTGTTTTGCTTAAATCAGATGTTTTTCATACTTGCATTACTAATACCCCAGTTTCTAAGAGTATTTGCATTTCAGTTTGTGACAATATTCGGGTATCCATTCACAGATAGCAGTTGATCTACATATGAACAGCTTTCTACCTTGAGATGGAATCAAGTCTTCCCTCTAATTCCTTACCCACCAGCCCCACTCTTCCTCTTCACTTTCTGACCGCTACCCTGTTTAATTATCATTCTGCAGTTATCTTATTTATTTGCTTACATTTTTGTTGCTTGTCACTTCTATGAATGATAGATGACAACTTCTTTCTTTCTTCCTCACTGTTTTCTGTAAGTTTTATCGTCTAAATGTTCATCTTACATCTTACTTTTTTTTTTTTCTTTTTGAGGCAAAGTCTCGCTCTCTCACATGAATGGAGTGCAGTGGCGCCATCTTGGCTCACCTCAACCTCCACCTCCCAGGTTCAAGTGATTCTCCTGCCTCAGCCTCCTGAATAGCTGGGATTACAGGTGTGCACCACCACAACCAGTTAATTTTTGTATTTTTAGTAGAGGCGGATTTCCACCATGTTGGCCAGGGTGGTCTCGATCTCCCAACCTTGTGATCCACCCCTCTCGGCCTTCCAAAGTGCTGGGATTACAGGCGTGAGCCACCGCGACGGGCCCTTACATTCTTTTGAAATCCGCAATTTAAGTGACTTCTTCATGACTCTAATCTGCTCACCCTCCTGCCCTCCAATTGGAAATGGCCTTTCCTTCCTCTGAACTTGTACGAAATTGATCTGCATTGCTTATAGCACTCACCTCTTATTCTCTATGCAGAATAGTATAATAATATTAACTATCAAATGTTGTGAACTTGGTGGCTGGGTACAGTGGCTCATGCCTGTAATCCCAGCACTTTGGGAGGCCAAGGCAGGCGGATTACCTGAGGTCACGAGCTCAAGACCAGCCTGGATTAGCCAGGCATGGTGGGGGGTGCCTGTAATCCCAGCTACTCAGGAGGCTGAGGCAGGAGAATCACTTGAACCTGGGAGGCGAAGGTTGCAGTGAGCTGAGATCCTGCTGTTGCACTCCAGCTTGGGGGACAAGAGCAAGACCCTGTCTCAAAAAAAAACAGAAAAAATTGTAATGAACTTGGGAGGTTGGCCAGACACCGGACTGAATGCCTTAACCGAGTTTTGCTAAATCCACCACAATCCTATGAAGTAGGTGCTATTACCCTAATTGTGTATATGAAGAAACTGAGGCACAAATAAAATGCCCAAGGTCATGCAGTTGCCATGTGATGAAGGTAATTTAAACTCAAAAAGTTACACAGCAGAATCTGCATTGTCTTTAGAGCATAAACTTTGTTGTAAAATAAATGTGTTAGAGCCTTGGTTCCATAAGTCAAGGGTGCATGATCTTCAGCAAGTTGTTAGCCTCTTTAAGCCTCAAATTCCTAACTGATAAAATGAGAATAATAATATAACTAAGATTACTGTAAAAGAAAGTATTACTAAAGAGCCTCAGGTTGGACTTGTCAAAAAAAAAAAAGCAATCCATAAACAGTGGCTCTTAGCATTACCTGCTTACCTATTTTATCTCCTATACCAGATTAATGCTCCTTCAAGAATGGTCTGCTTTCATTCTCTGCCTTTATGACACCCAGCACAGTGCTTTCTATTTAGTAACTAACCATAGATATTTGTTTAATAGAGGAATGGATGGATGGATACTTTACTGATGATGGACAGGATTCCTCCCCATCTGGATAATCTCTGGAACATTTTTTCCCAAGTCCATTTCCTCTTCAGTCAGACACTCTTCATCTTATTTATTTATTTATTTTATTTTATTTTTTGAGACAGAGTTTCACTCTTGTTGCCCAGGCTGGAGTGGAACGGCACAATCTCAGCTCATCACAACCTCCGCCTCTTGGATTCAAGTGATTCTCCTGCCTCAGCCTCCCAAGTAGCTGGGATTACAGGTGTGCACCACTATGCCTGGCTAATTTTGTATTTTTA
>NW_012101621.1:2562644-2564423 GCF_000951045.1 Mandrillus leucophaeus | reverse complement strand
AAAAAAAAAAAAAACTTTCAATGTCTTCTCATTATATTCAAATTTGTTAATATAGCATAAATGGTCTTTTACACTTGCCCCAAACTTCTTTTCAAATTTGTTTTCCCTATACATTTCTACTCTTTTCTTCTTCTTCTTCTTTTTTTTTTTTTTTTTGAGACAGAGTCTTGCTCTATCTCCCAGGCTGACATGCAGTGGCCTGATCATAGCTCACTGCAGCCTCAACTACTTGGGCTCAAGGAATTCTCCCACCTCAGCCTCCCGAACAGCTGGGACTACAGGCATGTGCCACCACACCTGGCTAATTTTTGCATTTTTTGTAGAGACAGGGCCTTGCTGTGTTGCCCAGGCGAGTCTCAAACCTATAGGCTCAAGTGATCCTCCTGCCTCGGCCTCCCAAAGTGCTGGGATTACAGGCGTGAGTCACCGTGACTGGACTCCCCATTTCTTTATTCATCTAAACCATATGGCACATAACATCCATGTTACATGTGACCTCCTCTCTGAAAATCTCTTCAGTTCACTCAGGGAGTGTTATTCAAGTCTCCCTTCTTCCCAGGGAACTTTAGGACAGTTTCTCATATTGTATCATTTTTATCTGTTCAAAATTGCCCCTCTTCCCAGGGAGAAGCAGGGCCGGTGTCTTATTTGCCTTTGTAACCCCAGCATCCAGTTCTCTCATCTCTCTCTCAATGTGAGCATGAATGTGATTCTATGTTGAGAAATGTCTACTCATTTATTCTACTTTCCCCCTAAATGCAGGCCTGGTAAGTGAAATCTCAAATGCATTTGCCAAATGTTTGTTGAAAATGTAACAAATTGGAAGACCTACCTCGGAGCTTAGGTCCCAAAAGAAGGAAAGGATTTCTATGGCCTGGGCTAAATCCTGAGGTGATTCTGCCATCTGGAGATACAGAATCATGAACGTTTAAGCTGCTTTGGTTTTTGATTGGACTTACTTCTGGAGGTCACAGAGGTTAGCAGGCCTGAGGTTTGTTGATGGACTTTCATATTTTAATTTAATTTAATACAAGTTAATTTGAATATGCAAATTAAACTATAATTGGGATCCCCAACAACAATGTAAAGAATGCAATGGAATCCCACTCTGGCATTTCATGCAGTGAGCCCAGGTTGAGTCTCTCTGCCCTCTTGTCCCTCTCTATATAAGCATGAGTGTGACTCTATATTGAGAAGTGCATAGTTTTATTCTACCTACCTTATAAATAAATGCAGGCCACCTACTTCCTCCAATATTCAACCAAATAAATGACAAGAACTTGTTATAATACCAGAGGAAAAGCAGTCTCTGGGACATTCCTTCCTCAGAAATTTTTCAACTTTGACTCTAGGCTTTGTCTTAAGCAATGCTTTAGAAATGACCATCGGGGCCATGTGAGGTGGCTCACCCCTGTAATCGCACTTTGGGAGGCCGAGGTGGGCAGACCACTTAAGTCTAGGAGTGCAAAAACAGCCTGGCCAATATGGCAAAACCTTGTCCCTACAAAAAATACAAAAATTAGCTGGGCATGGTGGCGCCGAGGTTGAGAGGCTGAGGTGGGAGGATCACTTGAGGCCAGGAGGCAGAGATTGTACCACTGCACTCCAGCCTGGGCAACAGAGTGAAACCCTGTCTCAAAAAAAAAGAAAGAAGGCAAGGCAGGGCAAGGCAGGGCAAGGCAGGGCAAGGCAGGGCAAGGCAGGGCAGGGCAAGGCAGGGCAAAGTAAGGCAAGGCAAGGCAGAACCATCATTGATTTATTACTGTAGGACCCTATGTA
>NW_012101621.1:2559868-2560524 GCF_000951045.1 Mandrillus leucophaeus | reverse complement strand
CAGGCATGGTGGCGGGCACCTGTAGTCCCAGCTACTCGGGAGGCTGAGGCAGGAGAATGGCATGAACCCAGGAGGTGGAGCTTGCAGTGAGCCAAGATTACACCACTGCACTCCAGCCCAGGAGAAAGAGTGAGACCATCTCAAAAAGAAAAAAGAAAAAAAAAAGAATAATTTATCTTGAGTAATAGGCCTATTTCTCCAAGGTCTCTCTCCTTCCCCTCCCTTTTCTTCAAGACTTCCATCCAATTTTTTGGAAACACACACACACACATACTGGTAATATTTATCCCTTGACCAAAAGATGGGAACAGAGATCATTGAATCAAATAAGGAAACTATAGTCCTAAATCTCATAGACATACAATGTGGTCATTAAGTCCTTCCCCTACAATCCCCACTTTCTTCTACCAAACCCAGTGATCCTCAACTTCGAGTCTAACTCCCCCACGTCCCAGCCACCCCGTTCATAGTCACTATCAGGTACTCTTTCCCATCTGCTTCCAAAAAAACCTTCTGCTATCAACTGTCAAGACCTCCAGCAATTTCTACATATCATTGGCTGCCTTCCTGGCTTGCGTGTTGGGATCCCTTAAAAATCATCACAGGCTGGGTGCGGTGGCTCATGCCTGTGATCCCAGCACTTTGGAAGGCCGAGG
>NW_012101621.1:2558465-2559818 GCF_000951045.1 Mandrillus leucophaeus | reverse complement strand
TTTTTTGAGTAGAGATGAGGTCTCACTATGTTGCTCAGGCTAGTCTCATACTATGAGTTCAAGCAATCCTCCTGCCTTGGCCTCTCAAAGTGCTAGGATTACAGGCATGAGCCACCATGCCTGGCCCCAAGGGGATTTAACTGGGAATAGAAAGAATTTGACTAGAACCGAAGTTCGATGATTTTTCCACTAAAAATGAAAACGTATGTCATATGAGTTCTATTTGTCAAGTAGACTTTCAATATAAATTCTAGGAGGTTGGAAAGGATATGAAGTCATATCCACATGCATCATGCCCAGCTGGCATAGAGTGGATGCCCAGTAGGTATTTTTTGTAGAGACGGGGTCTTGCTATTTTGCCCAGCCTGGTCTTGAATTTCAGGACTCATGCAATCCTCCCACCTCAGCCTCCCAATGTGCTAGGATTATAGGTGTGAGCAACTGTGCCCAGCCTAGTGGGTATTCTTTCTTTTTTTTCTTGAGGCAGAGGTCACTCTTGTTGCCCAGACTGGAGTGGAATGGCGCCATCTCGGCTCACCACAACCTCTGCCTCTTGGGTTCAAGCGATTCTAGTTTAGTTCATTTGGATGATAACAGCATCGATTAATATTATTATTATTTTTTTTTTCTTTGAGATGGAGATTCACTCTTATTGCCTCAGCCTTCTGAGTAGCTGGGATTACAGGTGCGCGCCACCACACCCAGCTAATTTTTGTATTTTTAGTAGAGACGGGGTTTCACCATGTTGGTCAGGCTGGTCTCCAACTCCTGACCTCATGATGCACCCACCTCGGCTTCTCAAAGTGCTGGGATTACAAGTGTGAGCCACTGCATCCGACCCCTAGGTTTGTTTCAAGAATCTCATGAGGTCAGGTGCAGTGTCTCACACCTGTAACCCCAGCACTTTGGGAGGCCAATGTGGAGGAATCATTTGAGCGCAGGAGTTCGAGACAAGCCTGGCCAACATGGTGAAACCCTGTCTCTACTAAAAATACAAAAATTAGTTGGGCGTGGTGACAGGCACTTGTAATCAGATTACAAATGGTGCGTATGGAAGGATAGTAGATGTTTGGAGGGTAGAGACAGAGGTAGGTAATGGAAAGAATAATTTATCTTGACCGGGCACGGTGGCTCATGCCTGTAATCCCAGCACTTTGGGAGGTCGAGGCGGGTTGATCATGAGGTCAGGAGATCAAAACCATCCTGGCTAACATGGTGAAACCCCATCTCTACTAAAAAAATAATAATAATAATAATACAAAAAATTAGCCAGGCATGGTGGCGGGCACCTGTAGTCCCAGCTACTCGGGAGGCTGAGGCAGGAGAATGGCATGAACCCAGGAGGTGGAGCTT
>NW_012101621.1:2554716-2556123 GCF_000951045.1 Mandrillus leucophaeus | reverse complement strand
TAATCCCAGCACTTTGGGAGGCCAAGGCAGGCAAATCACGAGGTCAGGAGTTCAAGACCAGCCTGGCCAACATGGTGAAACCCCATCTCTACTAAAAATACAAAAAATTAACTGGGCGTGGTGGCAGACACCTGTAATCCCATTTACTCGGGAGGCTGAGGCAGAGAATCGCTTGAACCTGGGAGGCAGAGTTGCAGTGAGCCCAGATTGCACCATTGCACTCCAGCCTGGGCAACAGAGTGAGACTCTGTCAAAAACAAACAAACAAACAAAAAAAGCCAGATGCCTCAGTTTCATATAAAGGGGTATTAAAATGATGATTACTGCCAGGCGTGGTGGCTCACACCTGTAATCCCAACACTTTGGGAGGCCGAGCAGGTGGATCACGAGGTCAGGAGTTCAAGAGCAGCCTGGCCAAGGCAGTGAAACTCTGTCTCTACTACAAATACAAAAATTAGCCAGGCACGGTGCCAGGGCCTGTAATCCCTGCTACTCAGTAGGCTGAGGCAGGAGAATTGCTTGAACCTGGGCAGCAGAGGTTGCAGTGACCTGATATTATACCACTGCACTCCAGCCTGGGTGATAGCCGGAGTGAGACTCCATCTCAAAAATAAATAAATAAATAAATAAATAAATAAATAAATAAATAAATAAATGAAATAATGCTTACTGATACGGTTTAGCTCTGTGTCATCCAAATCTCATCTTGTAGCTCCCATAATTCCCATATGTTGTGGGAGGGACCTGATGCATTGAAAAAAGACTAATACAGTAAATTGGTACTGGGAGTAGGGTGCTGCTGAAAAGATACCCAAAAATGTGGAAGCAACTTTGGAACTGGGTAACAGGCAGAGGTTGAAACAGTTTGGAGAGCTCAGAAGAAGACAGGAAAATGTGGGAAAGTTTGGAACTCCCTAGAAACTTGTTGAATGGCTTTGACCAAAATGCTGAAAATGATATGGACAATGAAATCTAGGCTGAGGTGGTCTCAGATGGAGACGAAAAACTTGCTTGGAACTGGAGTTAAGGTGACGTTTGTTATGTTTTAGCAAAGACACTGGTGGCATTTTGCCTCTACTCTAGAGGTTTGTGAAACTTTGACCTTGAGAGAGATGATTTATGGTATCTGGTGGAAGAAATTTCTAAGCAACAAAGCATTCAAGAGGTGACTTGAGTGCTGTTAAAGGCATTCTGTGGCTGGACATGGTGGCTCACGCCTGTAATTCCAGCACTTTGGGAGGCCGAGTCCGGTGGATCACCTGAGGTCGGGAATTTGAGACCAGCCTGACTAACAGAGAAAGCCCGTCTCTACTAAAAATACAAAATTAACCAGGCGTGATGGCATGTGCCCGTAATCCCAGCTACTTGGGAGGCTGAGGCAGGAGAACCACTTGAACCCGGGAGGCG
>NW_012101621.1:2551534-2554351 GCF_000951045.1 Mandrillus leucophaeus | reverse complement strand
GTAGAGATGGGGTTTCACCATGTTAGCTAGGATGGTCTCGATCTCCTGACCTTGTGATCCACCTGTCTCGGCCTCCCAAAGTGCTGGGATTACAGGTTTGAGCCACCTCGCCCGGCGGAGGAGCCAAATGTTAATCAACAAGACAATGAGGAAAATGTCTCCAGGGCATGTCAGAGACCTTTGTGGCAGCCCCTTCCATCACAGGCCCCAAGGCCTAGGAGAAAAAAGTGGTTTCCTGGCCAGGTCCAGGGTCCCCATACCTCGTGCCACCTAGAAACTTGGTGCCCTGCATCCCAGACACCCCAGCCATGAAGCCATGGCTGAAAGAAGCCAACGTAGAGCTCAGGCCATGGCTTCAGAGGGTGCAAGCCCCAAGCCGTGGCAGCTTCCACATGGTTCTGAGCCTGCCAGTGGACAGAAGTCAAAAATTGAGGTTTGGGATCCCCTGCCTAGATTTCAGAAGATGTATGGAAATGCCTGGATGCCCAGGCAGAAGTTTGCTGTAGGGGGTGGGGTCCTCATGGGAAACTTCTGTTAGGGCAGTGTGGAAGCGAAATGTGGGGTGGAAGCCCCCACACAAAATCCTCGCTGGGGCACTGCCTAGTGGAGCTGTGAAAAGAGGGCCACCGTCCTCTAGACGCCATAGTGGTAGATCAACCAACAGCTTGCACCATGCACCTAGAAAAGCCACAGTGGCTGGACATGGTGGCTCATGCCTGAAATCCCAGCACTTTGGGAGGCCGAGGTATGCGGATCACAAGGTCAGGAGATGGAGACAATCCTGGCTAACACGGTGAAACCCCATCTCTACTAAAAATAGAAAAATTAGCCAGGCATGGTGGCCGGCACCTGTAGTCCCATCTACTTGGGAGGCTGAGGCAGGAGAATGCCGTGAACCTGGGAGATGGAGCTTGCAGTGAGCTGAGATCGCACCACTGCACTCTAGCCTGGGCAACAGAGTGAGACTCCGTTTCAAAAAAAAAAAGAAAAGAAAAGAAAAAAGAAAAGCCACAGACACTCAACACTAGCCTGTGAAGGCAGCCATGCAAAGTTACAGGGGCAGAGCTGCCCAAGACCATGGGAACCTACCTCTTGCATCAGTATGACCTGGATGAGACATGGAGTCAAAAGAGATCATTTGGGAGCTTTAAGATTTGACTGTCCCGCTGGATTTCAGACTTGCATGGGGCCTGTAGCCCCTTTATTTTGGCCGATTTCTCCCATTTGGAATGGGTGTATTTAGCCAACACCTGTACCCCCATTGTATCTATGAAGTAATTAACTTGCTTTTGATTTTGCAGGCTCATAGACAGAAGGGACTTGCCTTGTCTCAGTTGAGACTTTGGACCATGGACTTTAGAACTAACATTGAAATGAGTTGAGACTTTGGGGGACGGTTGGGAAGGCATGATTGGTTTTGAAATGTGAAAATATGAGATTTGAGAGGGACCACAGTTGGAATGATATGGTTTGGCTCTGTGTCTGCACCCAAACCTCATCTTGTAGCTCCCATAATTCCCATGTGTTATGAGAGGGACCTGGTGAAAGATGATTGAACTATGGGGGTAGGTCTTTCCCCTGCTGTTCTCGTGATAGTGAATGGGTCTCATGAGATCTGATGGTTTTAAAAACGGGAGTTGCTCTGCACAAGCTATCTCCTTGCCTGCTGCCATGTAAAACATGTCTTTGCTCCTCCTTTGTCTTTCACCATGATTGTGAGGCCTCCCTAGCCATGTGGAACTGTGACTTTCCCCCATAAAATACCCAGTCTCAGGTATGTTGTTATTAGCAGTGTGAGAACAGACTAATACACTTACTTTCCCGGGCCATCACAAAGAGATACCACCAAATCACAAAGAGATATCACCAAAAGAATGAAGTCCAGGGCCAAGTTTGGTGGCTCATGCCTGTAATCCCAGCACTTTGGGAGACCCAGGTGAGAGGATGGCTTGACCCCAGGAGTCTGAGATCAGCCCTAGCAACATAGTGAGATTCTGTCTCTACAAAAAATTAGTGGGTCATGGTGGTATGTTTCTTTAATCCCAGCTACTTGAGAGGCTGAGGCACAAGAATCCCTTGAATCTGAGAGGCAGAGGCACAAGAATCCCTTGAATCTGAGAGGCAGAGGTTGCGGTGAGCCAAGACTGTGCCACTGCACTCCAGCCTGGGCAACAGTGTGAGACCCTGTCTCAAAAAGAAAGAAAAAAAGAATGAAGTCCAAATAATTACAAAATGGTGGTATAATAATCAACAGGGCAGAATCTATTTTATTTCCTGTCGTATACTACGTACTTAGCACATAGGAGGTGCCCAAAAAATATTTGTTGAACTAAGTAAATGTAAATGAATAAACTCTTCCAAGGGCATACTGAAATAATTTTCACTTGAAATATAATTAGGAATTAATTAGACATCATGAAGTATTTTCTCAGTATCTGTTTCCTGGAATGATCTCTAAAATGGGGAATGGATTATTAACCCACTAAAAGGGTTTTTCTTTTGTTTTGTTTTGTTTTTTTGGTTTTTTTTGAGACGGAGTTTCCCTCTTCTTGCCCAGGCCAGAGTGCAATGGCATGATCTTGGCTCACCGCAACCTCCCCATCCCAGGTTCAAGCGATTCTCCTGCCTCAACCTCCTGAGTAGCTGGGATTATAGGCATGCACCACCACACCCGGCTAATTTTGCATTTTTAGTAGAGATGGAGTTTCTCCATGTTTGTCAGGCTGGTCTCGAACTCCCAAACTCAGGTGATCCACCTGCCTCCTCCTCCCAAAGTGCTGGGATTACAGGCAGGTGTGAGCCACTGCGCCCGGCCTG
>NW_012101621.1:2547702-2549369 GCF_000951045.1 Mandrillus leucophaeus | reverse complement strand
TGCCCAGGCTGAAGTGCAATGTTGAGATCTCAGCTCACTGTGACCTGTGTCTCCCGGGTTCAAGCGATTCTCCTGCCTCAGCCTCCTGAGTTGCTGGGATTACAGGTGCCCGCCATCATGCTCAGCTAATTTTTTGTATTTTTAGTAGAGATAGGGTTTCGTCATGTTGGCCAGACTGGCCTCGCACTCCTGGCCTCAGGTGATCCGCCCGTCTTGGCCTCCAAAAAAAGTCCTGGGATTACAGGCATGAGCCACCACGCCCAGCCCAGAAGCATTTTTTAGATGGAGTCTCCCTCTGTTGCCCAGGCTGGAGTGCAGTGGCGCGATCTTGGCTCACTGCATCCTCTGCTTCCCAGGTTCTCTGCCTCAGCCTCCCGAATAGCTAGGATTACAGGCGCCCGCCACCACGCCCAGCTAATTTTTGTACTTTTAGTAGAAACGGGGTTTTACCATCTTGGCCAGGCTGATCTTGAACTTCTGACCTCGTGGTCCACCTGCCTTGGCCTCCCAAAGTGCTGGGATTACAAGCGTGAGCCACTGCGCTGGGCCAAGTGTATTCATCTTAACATCAAAACATTTGGCTAAAGGCAGTACACACATTTGTGAAGCATATTATGTATTTGGTCCACAGGCAGCGCTTGGTTCATGGGTACCCAAAACCAGTCAAACATAATTGTTTCAAACTTAACTCTGCAAAGGAATCATTTAAGAGCTTGTTTAAATATCTTAGGTTCCTCCCTCCCAGAGATTCTGATTAAGTAATCTGTGGGGGAGCCCAGGAATGTGAATTCTCCATAAATTCCCCTTGTGATTGTGGTGTCTGGGAGTCACTAGACCAAAAGAGAGTAGAGAGCTCTGGCAATAAGCATTCTTGACTGGCTCCTCATCTTTCTCTTCCTGAGATGTCACTCCAATCACCTTCTCCTTGCTCCTCACAGTTCCTGCCTTTTTTTGTGTGTGTGTGATGGAGTCGCGCTCTGTCGCCCAGGCTAGAGTGCAGTGGCGCAATCTCGGCTCACTGCAAGCTCCGCCTCCCAGGTTCACGCCATTCTCCCGCCTCAGCCTCTTGAGTAGCTGGGACTACAGGCGCCCACTACCAGGTCCGGCTAGTTTTTCTATTTTTAGTAGAGATGGGGTTTCACCGTGTTAGCCAGGATGGTCTTGATCTCCTGACCTTGTGATCCTCCTACCTCGGCCTCCCAAAGTGCTGGGATTACAGGCGTGAGCCACCGTGCCCAGCCTCCTGGCTTCTTTAACTGGGATGTTGGGCTGATATCACAAAACAGCATGTAGGAAACTCTGAGAGTCAAATACAATGACTAACATTTTTTATTTTATTTTACTATTTTATTTTCTGAGACAGGTTCTCACTCCACCCAGGCTGGAGTATACTGGCTTGATCACTGATCACAGCTCATGGAAGCCATGACCTCCTGGGCTCAGGTGATCCTCCCACCTCAACCTCCTGAGTAGCTGGGACTACAGGCATGCGCCACTACAGCTGGCTAATTTTTTGTATGTTTTTGTAGTGACAGAGTTTTGCCATGTTGCCCAGGTTGGTCTCGAACTCCTAAACTCAAGTGATCCACCCACCTCAGCCTTCCAAAGTGCTGGGATTATAGACATAAGCCATTGCGCCTGGCCAGCTTTCTTTTTTCTTTTCTTTT
>NW_012101621.1:2543442-2545087 GCF_000951045.1 Mandrillus leucophaeus | reverse complement strand
GGCCAGGCTGGTCTCAAACTCCTGACCTGAAGTGATCCTCCCACCTCGGCCTCCCAAAGTGCTGGGATTATAGGCATGAGCCACCACGCCTGGCCAGCCTGTTCCTCTTCTTAAATGTTTCTCCTGGATGCTCTGACCGCATTTCTATCATAAGTTATCAATTATTCATATTTTCTGTCATACTTCAACCCATATGTTCCAGTTCCTCCAAAGACTTGCCTCTGCCACTTAACTCTTTCCCATCATAGATTTGTTTTCCTTTTTGATTGCTCTGTTTATCTTTTTGTGTGTGTTTTTGCCTTTCTCATTGTCCTCTCTCCTCATGCTACGGTTTCTACTTGATCCCCATCCTCTGAGGATTTTTTTTTCTAATGGTCAACCTTAGGATCCCCAGAACTTTAACAAATTATCCTTATAATTTATCCCTCAAAAGCACTCTCTCTCCCCCACCACTCCCTGCCCCCACCCTATCTTTCTCCCACTGGCTGCTAGGCTCTTGGCCCTTCCCCCACAACCTCCCTTTCCTGTCCGACTACCTTGTCCTCTTTACACACTCTGGATTCCCTTATATTTAACATGAGGAATGAGAAGAGGAAAAATGAAGAAAAGCCAAAAGAATAAAGTTTATCCTTCCTCCTCTGAATATTTAAATTCCTTCCATCTTCTGCCGAATGAACTCTGAAAAGAAGCACCAGACAACGTTCAGTCTGAATGACCCTCCTCGATCTTCACTCCCTCCCTCTTCCCCTAAAACACCATGGCAACTGCCACCTGAAAGAGGTTAGGCGGAAATCATCTAATAAGACCAGGGTTGTTTGCCAAGGCTTTCTTATTTAGGAAAGTTTTGCGAAGGGCGCTTTACCCTAACTCTTTATTCTCTCACTTCCTTGATGCTAGCAAGACAAAGAACATGTGACAGTATATGTTATTAGAAGATCCATACTTTTAGTAAATGTTGACTTTGTACATCTTCAAATTTTCTTTAGAATTTATAAGTTTAAGTTATCCTCCAGGTCTGCAGCCAGAAGGCAAGACCCATAACGGAAGTAGAAATCACCAGGATGGCAATAAAGTATTAAACTGTGTGAAAAAACATAGGCTGTCCAATCAGGCATTGCTTGCACAAATTTCAACCCCGCTCTTTATCAGCTACAAGATCTTGCGCTATTAAGCTATTTTGTCTCTCTAAGCCTCAGTTTCCTTATTTGTAAATTGGGGTGTTCTCCATGTGTGAGGTGGGGACTATACAATGCTCCCTTTGCAAAATTATTTTAAAGATTTAATGAGATTATGTGTTCAAAGGGCAGTGTGCACAGAATGCACCGCAGCTATGAATATTGCTATCAACCGAAACAGTACAGGTGTTTCTAGATTCCTAGTTCAGTTCTCTTGCAATTAAATCAAGTCATAAGATCATAGGATTCTAACGCTTCAGAAGGTAGAGAAAATGCCTCCACAATATCTCCATTTCTGAAAACAGACTAGAAAAAGAAGAATAAGAGCAGAGTGTGTTCCCGAGAGAAAAGGCACTGAATGAAATGGCAAAAAGTTTTCCAGACTCCCTCATGACTATCGTTTTATTTTTAGGGAAAAACCCCCTAGAAGCTTAGAAACTTTTCTCTTTTTTTTTTTTTTTTGAGACAGA
>NW_012101621.1:2533673-2541407 GCF_000951045.1 Mandrillus leucophaeus | reverse complement strand
TTTTTTGAGACAGAGTCTTGCTCTGTCACCCAGGCTGGAGTGCAGTGGCGTGATCTTGGCTCACTGCAGCCTCCGCCTCCTGGGTTCAAGCGATTCTTCTGCCTCAGCCTCCCGAGTGGCTGAGACTACAGGCACAGGCCACCACGCCTAGCTAATTTTTGCATTTTTAGTAGAGACGAGGTTTCAGGGGTTTCACCATATTGGCCAGGCTGGTCTCAAACTCCTGATCTCATGATCCGCCCGCCTCGGCCTCCCAAAGTGCTGGGATTACAGACGTGAACCACCGTGCCTGGCCAATTTTTTGTGTTTTTAGTAAAGACGGGGTTTCACCATGTTAGCCAGGATGGTCTCCATCTCCTGACCTCGTGATTTGGCCTCCCACAGTGCTAGGATTACAGGTGTGAGCCACCGCACCCGGCCCCGCTTTCTTTAAAAAGCAACAAGAGCCGGGCGCAGTGGCTCACACCTGTAATCCCAGCACTTTGGGAGGCAAGGCGGGCGGATCACCTGAGGTCAGGAGTTCGAGACCAGCGTGACCAACACGGAGAAACCCCATCTCTACTGAAAATACAAAATTAGCCAGGCATGGTGGCAGATGCCTGTAATCCCAGCTACTCGGGAAGCTGAGGCAGGAGAATTGCTTGAACCCAAGATGTGAAGGTTACAGTGAGCCAAGATCTCTCCATTGCACTCCAGCCTGTGCAACAAGAGCAAAACTCTGTCTAAAGAAAAAAAAAAAAAGGCAACAAGATACCATCATGTAGAAGATGAGGGTAAAAAAATAAAATAAAAAGCTACAACCTATCTTTTTTTTTTAATGATTTAATTTTGACACCTTAACATTCATTTTAACTAATCCAGAGGCAACCTGTGCACAGAAATGAAGGAAACAGAGATTATGTTCAAGTGGCCTGGCTTGAAAATTGACTCCTTGACACCTCAACAAGGCTGTAAACTGATAGATAAATTATTAGACCAACACCCAATAGGGAAGCCAAAATAAGAAATGTTGATAAAATTAGAAAATATCACAAGAATGAACCACAAATCCAGAAAAAAGAGCCCATCTTCATCTCCAGTTCCCCCAGTCCAGAATATTACACACCCCTCGCAACCGCCCCAGAGCCTCTCTAGCTCTGGCTCCTGTATACGGGAAGAAACTGGGGGTGGGGTGCCAAGATAAGTCCCTTTTTCCTATCTTTTATTATCTCCCATGCTCTCGAGTGCCTCTTCAGCTTCTTGGGAATGTAAGCCCTGAGTTTACAAGGTCAAAAGACCAAGGAACATTTTCCAAAAATTAGATTACAAATTGAAGAAAGGAAAGTGGTGTTGTTATTTTTAATATTCTCTTCTAGTATGAAGTTTGAGTGTCTCTCTTCTATTTCTCTCTCTCCTTTCATTCTCTTGCTCTTTTTCTCTCCCTCCCTTCTTTTCCCTCTATCCCTCTCCTTCCCCTCCCCTCTCCACTTCACCACACACAGAAACCCCTTTTCAAAGGGGCTTTTTTCCAACTCAGTGAAGTAAAGTCTTTGCCCCTTTGTGGGGAAGGCTCATTAACATTCCCACAGCAGCATCTCTTCAAGGATTTTACTTTTGTAACTCTGTGGGGAGGTCAAGAGGCCACAGTGGAGAGGTAAAAGGAAAAAAAATGGTAAACTGGGGAGGGCGGAAGAAAGAAGAGGAGGGGAAAGAGTCCTTCCTTTCACAATAAGACCCACAAGAAGGAGGGGGAAAAATAGGAAAAGATGAAGACAGCCAAGATTCCGGAAAAAAGACAAATGTGGACCCTGAAATCTGCTCCCTTGGAGATTTCAGACTCCTGAGAGAAGCAGAAAGCTATGTTCCTTCTCTCCTTTCCTTTCCTGGAAGGAAATAAATGATGGGGACAGTGGGGTGAGAGGATGACAGGACTCAGTCTATTCCATGGAGGAATTAGAAGTTTTCCTAGGCTCAGTACCCCCATTTCTCCTACAATGGTCTAGCGATAAATAATGACACCTGTCTACCACAGGGAAGTTAACAGGATGAATTAGATAATGTCAGCCACAAGAGTTCCAAGGGTAGACTTGAGAAAACCACCCGGGGCCCTGACACCAAAGGACTGGATAAATAATGGAGATTCAGTGAATTCCAAAGCAAAGATGAGAGCATTTTCCAAAACTCTTCACATGTAATGTGGATACCTGCCTCAATTATTACTAGCAGCACCCCCTGCCACCTGCTGTCTCCCTTTTCCTTTCTTAGTATTGCCAAACTAGCCTGGAATCGTGTAAGGGAAGAAATGCTTAAACCTTCAAATTTGCAGCCAAACCTGTGAGTGAGCTTTATTTTGCTTTTCTTTGCAGATAAAGCCATCAGAGATTTACATTACTAACCCTAAAAGGGGAAAATACTTCCCACTTTTCCAACTGATAGCGTTTCAGATGCTATCTCAGCCAGAAGAGTAAAACAGAAATCATCCTAAAATAAAGGGGCCCAGGCATTATTGCCAGAAGATAGGGCATATCCGGAATAGTCTATGCCCAGTAGCTCAGTAGCACTCAAATACAGGTAGGAACATCACAGCCAGAAGTTAAAGAAAAATAAATGAATCACCCTCAGTGTGCAGGTTGAGCAGGAGATACCTGGTTGTTGCCAAACGATGTATTGTGGAGATGGAGGGATTCTTTTTTTTTTTTTTTTTTTTTTTGAGACAGAGTCTCGCTCTGTCACCCAGGCTGGAGTGCAATGGCGTGATCTCAGTTCACTGCCACCTCTGCCTCCCAGGTTCAAGGGATTCTCCTGCCTCAGCCTCTGGAGTAGTTGGGATTACAGGCACCCACCACTATGCCCAGCTAATTTTTGTATTTTTAGTAGAGACAGAGTTTTGACATGTTGGTCAGGCTGGTCTCGAACTCCTGACCTTAGGTGATCTGCCCGCCTTGGCCTCCCAAAGTGCTGGGATTACAAGCGTGAGCCACCGCGCCCAGCCTAATTTTTGTGTTTTTAGTAGAGATGGGGTTTCACCATGTTGGCCAGGATGGTCTCCATCTCTTAACCTCATGATTTGCCCACCTTGGCCTCCCAAAGTGCTGAGATTACAGGTGTGAGCCACCATGCCCAGCCATGGCTATTTTAAATGAGATTCCTTGAGATCAATCACTTTTTTTTTTTTTTTTTCATGATAGCAGTTTGGTGGCATATTGTGTCTTTACTGATATAGAGGAAACAAAGTTAGGCTACTGTCAGATGCACCTGGATTCCAGGCCTGTGTCTGATACATCATAGCTGTGCAACTTTGGAAAGGTTACTTAACCTCACTGGGCCTTTTGATTCATCTATAAAGGGGCTCAACTATAAGTTGGAGTAGTAAAGCCTACTGTGTTCATCTTGGAGTTATAATATTCAAAACACATTACAAATGAAAATATTCTATAAATTATAAAGAGCTATACATATATTACTCATAATCAGGACACATCAGAAGGTTCTTATTTCAGTTTATACCCCAGAAGCAGGTACATTATCAGAGGGGCATAGAAATATGACAGAACCAAAAAGCACAGTGAAGATCTTGGAAGAAGAGTTAGAGAAACAAGCCAGGGACAGTTTCTGAACAGACAGCACAGGGAGAGACCCAGAGCCCTTGCAGGGAGGAGAGGGTTAAATCCTTTCCTCTGCAGTACAAAAGAAAAGAGTGTGCGGAAAGATTAGGATTTTTGCTTTTACAATGGGAGCTGCAGAAGCGTAGGGAAGAAGCTGAAGAAAAAAAGGGGGCGTCTCCCCTTTAAAGACTTGCAAAGATTGAGAAAGAGAGAGAGAGTCAAGAACAGAGAATCAGAGAGAGAGAGAGAGTCTGTCTGTCTCTGGGAAAGGAGAACATCTCTGCTTCACAGTGATTTGCGCTGGGGGAGAGGCATCAATTGGCTTCGGACCCAAGAGGGAGAGGAGACCAGGTCACCCCGGTTAAGACTAAGTGAGCGTTGCCCCTCCCTCTCCCAACTCTCTACCCGGGAATGTCTCGGCGAAAGCAGCGGAAACCCCAACAGTTAATCTCGGACTGCGAAGGTCCCAGCGCGTCTGAGAACGGTGGGTGCCTGGGGAGGGGTGGGGGGCCCCTAAGTCCAAGCCTGTGTGGGTCAGGCCAGAGCAAGGGGAGGGCACTCGGGCCATGGGCGAAACCAGGCGGGGGCGGACTTGGTCACTGGGGGTTTAAAGGAGTTGAGATGCAGGGAGTAAAGAGATGACCTGCGCTGGGGAGAAGCCCCGCTTGTTACTTGGGATTGATTCTGTTTGTGTTTTCCTTGTTTTTCTCTGGATGAAATGGAGTTTTCAAACCGGCTCTGTCTCCCCACCCAAGAGTTTTCTCCTCAGGTCTCCCTTGGCTCACTGGTCTTTGTGCCGTTGCTAAGTAACGTCCTCAGACCTGAAGACCGTCTCTTAGGGGTGGGATTTTCCCCCCTTTTCTTTCTGGAGAGTTGGGTTGCAAGAGAATGAATTGGATAAACGTGAAGGCTCCCCTGAGGGAGATGAGAAAAAAGTTTCTCATTGTTGGGCTGAACTGAGAGCCGATCAGAGCTCCCAGAGGGAGAGAGCTAATGTCGGTCAGAATGCAGCCTGGTTTGGGGTATGTATGCGTGTCACCTGGAGGAGAGCTGAAGGCTAGGTCTGGATGACGGGCTTAGGTTTGTGCTTCAAGGAAAGCAAAGCAAAAAAAAAAAAAAAAAAAAAAAAAGTGCAAGAAAATACACCTGTTACTACGCGCGTATCATTTTATGAGGATACCGTGTTTTTGAAGCAACAGGTGTCCCTTATGAGGGGGAAAAATTGTATGTATTCTTGTAACATTCCGTTAAGTGACAGGCAGACAGTAGAGCAAGCAGGGAACTGAAGAGTGAAATTGCCCAGAGTCTGAGAGACAGAGGCAAAATCAGGACAAAAACTTAAATTTCCTAATGCTCAGGGCTGGTGGTGCTTACTCCACTAAACCTGGGTTTTAAAAACTTGCCTGATTGTGAGTACATCTGAGCCAGGGTGTGGGAATCTATATATTCTGCAAGTCTCCAGGTAATTCTTAGGATCAAAGAAGTTTTGGACATACTTGTCAGTGGTATGGCTCCATATGTGCAGACTGAAAGTCTGGAAGTCCTGGCTCCAGAGAGGCAACTGTTCAGTATACAGTTGATACACCCAACAGTATAGTATAGGATTAAGCACAAGGGTTCTGAAACCAGACTTTTAGACAAATCCCAGCTCCACCACTTGGTTAGCTATGTGACCTTGACTGGTTTATTTTGTGTCTCTATGCTTCAGTTTCCTCATCTGTAAAATGGAGATGTGTATACTAGCTACCTCATTAAGTTGTTGTGAAAATCAAAATGAGTTAATATGTGTAAAACCCTTGGAAAAATACCTAGCATAAATAAGTGCTTAATACATGTAGTAAAGTACCTAGCATAAATAAGTGCTTAGTATGTGTGAATATTGTTATTATCATTCTATGTGAATGCAGTGGCACTTCCTGCAAGTGCTGTAATATGACCAAAACTCAGGAACCTCTTGGCAAATGTCAGCATTTCTTTATGAGACATGTGTCATGAAAAGCTCTAAGATAGTGTATTGGTGGCGATTAAAATTATAGATTAAACTTGCCTTTCCACCTGTCAAAAAACAAAAGCTTGAGGTCAGATCAGTGCTCCACGTGCTATGAAATAACCTTAACAGACATATTATGTTTTGGGCAGAACACATCCTCCCCGAATCACTGCTTTACTGGGATCCTACTGTGCCCATATTTAGAGGTTCTGTGGTGATGGCATCCTTCCCTCCTGAGACACATTAGCCCTTCTTAATGCTGCTATAGGCCGGATGTTTCCTACTTGTGCTCTACAGGAGACTTCCCCTAGAGCCTCAACTCTTCCCCAGAGTTGCCTCACAGTTCTGCTCTCCTGCTGGTTTGATTGTGGAACTAGGCTGAACACCCCTCCATGCCCCCAAGAAGCATCCTCTCCTCTTCTTCCTACTTCTCCCATCTGCTCACCCATTCCCCATACCATAGCTGAGGAAAAATCTTCTGTGAGGGAGTCAAAAACTATCTTTAGCAGCTGTCCTGAATGGATTTTCAAGCCCTTTAAGATATAGCTCCCACTTGGAGGCATGGTAATGCTGCTACAAAGTCATCCCCATAGAAACAGTAAAGCTTTAAACCCAATGGCATCAACAAATTTTTGATGAAAATTTGCCTTTGAGCTCTGAAAGACAGAAACAAATGTAAGGAGCAAGGAAGCAGTAGTACCCTCTGTTAAGATCTACCTTAAGAAAGCTCACCGGAATTCCCCTGGAGTGAAAGATCCTAGGCTACTTATGATCTGGATGTCATTGGGCCTCATCTGCAAAATGAGGTGGCTCTATTTTATCATATCTGAAATTCCTCCTTGATCTTACAGGCTTACAATATGTAAATTTCACATTTTCTGCTTTTCTTTTAAATTAATACATTTCCTTAATCATGAATGGGGCAGCATCCATTCTGCAAAATAGAATGAGAGCTCTCCTTTTCCCTAATTTTTTATAGACAGGGTTTCTATTCACTTATGTGACCTTCAGGCATCTGACTTCCTTCTACCCTACAGCATGCCCCACAGTTAGGTAGGAAGGGCTTTTATTTAGGGGTACACTGTATCCTTTGGTGCACCTGTGAAATGACGGATATTATCATGAGTATCAGAAGACATTTATTTAGTAGTCTAGGGTGCCAGTAATGTTTCCAGGAGTCTTTTGCCTTCTTTTAAGCAATATGTGCCATATACAACAAGCAAATGCTGAGCCTTTGTTACATATTCTAAAAGCCAAAATTCTACAGTGACCTAAGACATCACCAAGAAACAGTCTGAAAAATCTGTTTTCCAGCCGTTTTTGCTCAGCTTCCCTTACCAGAACATCAAAACTTAACAGAATAGTTATTTCGTATAAGTGATAGGCAGGAAATACTCTATTTACTTAAAAACTCTAGAGAGGGGGGGAAAAAAAACCTTCTCTCTCCCCTACAGAGTCTAGAAATCTGGATTAGAGAACATAAGGGATGTGACTGGGGGGAAAATGCAAACCAGTACATCTGGGAAATAAAGGAAACCATCAGAAACCCAGATATTTAGTGAGAAGGAGAAACCAGGACAGCAGCCAAACAGATCTAGAGGGAAAGAGGGGAGTACTTTAAATGGAAGTTGGCAGACAGCAAGAACAGCAAGAGGGGAAAGGAGGCAAAGGTAGAGTTTTGGGGGCTCTGTTTACATTTGGAAGTAGACAGCCTCATCTCTCAGGTTATTGATCTCTGGGCCACCCAACCCTAGGTATTCCCAAATCAGAAAAAAACACATTTTGGAATAGAGAGTATCTCAGGCCTGGTGTTACAGAGCACTAGATAAGAAAACAGAAAACTTGGTTTTCAATCTAGTGTAGACCTTGAAGCTATGTGATCTTGGGCACATGTGACCTTTCTTATCCCAGGGTTTCATTCAGCTTTTGACATTCAAATAATAACTAACACTCATGGCTAATATTTGTAGAGCATTCAGATACTGTACTAGGCCCTTTTTGCATTTCCTCTTTTTCCTCCCAACTCCCTTATTATTGCAAAAAAGGTTTTTGTTTTTTTTTTTTTTTTTTTTTTGAGACCAAGTCTTACTCTGTTGCCCAGGCTGGAGTGCAGTGGCACATCTCAGCTCACTGAAACCTCCACCTCCAGGGTTCAAGAGA
>NW_012101621.1:2528158-2532628 GCF_000951045.1 Mandrillus leucophaeus | reverse complement strand
TCTCCTGACCCCGTGATCCACTCACCTCGGCTTCCCAAGGAACTGGGATTACAGGCTTGAGCCACAGCGGCCGGCGCGGCAGTACCTTCATTTTAAAGAAGATAAATCAGCCGGGCACAGCAGCCAGCTCACGCCTGTAATCCCAGCACCTTGGGAGGCTGAAGTGGGCAGATCACTTGAGGTGAGGAGTTCAAGACAAGCCTGGCCAACAAGGTGAAACCTCGTCTCTACTAAAAATACAAAACTTAGCTGGGCGTGGTGGCGCACACCTGTAATCCCAGCTAGTTGGGAGGCTGAGGCAGGAGAATCTCTTGAACCCAGGAGACAGAGATTGCAGTGAGCCGAGATCGCACCATTGTACTCCAGCCTGGATGACAGAGACAGACTCCGTCTCAAAAAGAAAAAAAGAGACAGAGAAATCAAACTCTGGGAGAGATTAAGACATTTTCCCAAGATCACAAAGATTAGAATGTTCTAGAGCTGGGACTTTAACTCAGGTCTGACTCCCTGTGCACAAATGACAATGAGAGTGTCAGATCTCTAAAGTCCCAGCTCCAAAATGGTATGAATTCCACGTTAAGTGTTGAGTTCTTTGATGTCAAAGAAATTTTCATTAAAATAGCATTCTTATGTTTGATCTAAGATACTCCTGTTCTGTAATCAAATATATTTTTCTCACTTAGCACCAGGTGTACCAATCATTGTGCCTGTTAGTCTAGTGTGTTACACAGGCCATAGTTACATTAGTAGGTCTGGGTTTCTAAGGATTATTATGCGTCTACATTTAGGAGAGAGGAGTAAGGAGATGAGATATTTCACTAAGAAGTAGTCAGTAGCAATAGTTACAGAATCAATTCATAATTATGGAAGCTACCATTTAGCATTGTTCAGTGTCAATAATAAGTAAGTGGGCCAGATGCAGTGGCTTACATCTGTACTCCCAGCACTTTGTGGGGACAAGGCAGGAGGATCCCTTGAGCCCAGGTATTCCAGACAGCCTGGGCAACATAGTGAAACCTCATCTCTACAGAAAAAAAAATTTTTTTAATTAGCTCGGCATGATTGTGCATGCCCGTAGTCCCAGCTACTCAGGAGGCTGAGGTGGGAGGATCCCCTAAGCCTGGGAGGTAGAGTCTTCAGTGAGCTATGATTGTGCCACTGCACTCCAGCCTGGGCAACAGAGTGAAACCATCTCCAAAAAACAAAAAAAAAAAAAACAAGTAAATTAGGTTAAGCAGGTGCTTACATAGTGTGCTTTGTTTCCTTAATGGGTAGATGATGCTTGAACTCTGTAGAACAAAGCCTTTCACCTTACAATTAGAAATATGGCTCAAATATCAATTAAAAAATTAAAATTCGCTTCAAGATACTCATATCTGGGAAAGAAATGCAGTCACTTAAACTTACAGTAAGGTGTAAATTATATCAAATTCTATTCATGGAAGCAGATTTTTCACTGGGAAAGTATACAAGGAAGCTAATGTGTGGTTATGGGCACTGTAGGGAGGGAAACTGATGGGAAGGTTTAGCACTGAGAGTTCATTTTGTCTATGTCCCAGTTGTGGCCAAGTTTAGCTCACGTAAGATTTGTGAGGAGCAGGGTGGAGGGTGTGATGGAAAGGACAGTCCTCCATGGGGTCTCATCATTGTGTCACCGTCTTTGTATTCTCATTGGAATCACCTGAGGAGCTTTATAAAACTAATGCCTGGATCCTATCCTCGGGGATTATGAATTAATTAGCCTGGGATGTGGCCTGGACATAGGGATTTTTTTTAAGTTTGGTTGGTTGGTTGGTTGATTTTGCAGAGATGGGGGTCTCACAATGTTATGCAGGCTGGTCTCAAATTCCTGGCCTCAAGTGATCCTCCTGCCTTAGCCTCCAAAAGTGCTAGGATTATAGGCATGAGCTACCCACTGTGCCTAAACTTTCTTTTCTTTCTTTCTTTCTTTTTTTTTTTTTTGAGATTTTGAGATGGAGTCTCAAACCCTTGAGCTCAAGTGATCCTCCCACCTCAGCCTCCAGAGTAGCTGGGACTACAAGGAACAGGCCACTGCACCTAAACATAAAAATTTTAAAACTCTTTTCTGGTAATCCTAATGGGCAGCAAAATTTGAAAACCACTGTACAAACGTATCACCCTGCTACATACGACCCACCTATTTTTCTCTTTCTTCTCCCCAACAGTTCTCTCTGAAGCCTAAAGCAGCAATTTGATGGGACACTAGGTTTAGAGGGGAAGCCACCTGGTTTCCCTTTTCTTTGTCATTTCAGCTCTCTATAAGTTTAAACAAGCTTTTCCAGGTCTTAGTCCCACCCCCGACTTTGCATTTGACCGGAGATAGCTTACCTCACCTTATCTGCTATCTAGGGACACCATTACCAGTTTAGTTTATTCCTGCATTTGTGACTTCATTCATGTTTGTGTAAGAATCCTGCCCCCCTTTTCAGGATAGGCAGTGAGTGTAAAGTACTGAGAAATGGAGGGTTCCTCTTACAGGTGGCTGTTGATCCAGTCACCTTTCACCAGGGACTAAATTTACCTTAAAGAAGAGCTTAGATCAAATTACGCATCAGAAAGCACATTTCATTAAAGAGCAAGAAAGGGGACAGTGTTTCCCAGGAGAAGATGAAAAGAAAAGGATTTCTTTTCTTGTCAGAAGACTTGACAAAACAGCAACTGGATATCAGATGTTCAATGCTAATTAACAAATGCTCAGTAGAAAGCCTCCATCTGATTCCCTCTCCCTGACTAAGGCCAGGGAGCAAATGGCAGGTAGAAGCCACACAGGGCCCTTTCTCTAGCATTAGGGAAGCCATACAATGTTGACGTGCTTGAGAAAGCATTGGACAGGAGTCAAAATTCTGAATGCTTGCTTCACTGAATTACTGTGTGAACTTGGAAAAGTCACTTAACCTCTCCAAGCTTCAATTTCCTTATCTGTAAAAATAAACCGCATTGCACAAAACTGTGACTTGCCATAAACGGAAATAGAACCCCCTCTCTCTCATTTGTAAGACCAGGCCTGGAAGCACAGAACCCATCCATTCCAGAAGTATGACTCACAATGCTAAGAGCTTTATTATCTGAAGTTTCAAAACATAATTCAGTAAAATTTTTTTGAGACGGAGTTTCGCTCTGTCGCCCAGGCTGGAGTGCAGTGGCGCGATTTCGGCTCACTGCAAGCTCCGCCTCCCAGGTTCACGCCATTCTCCTGCCTCAGCCTCCCAAGTAGCTGGGACTACAGGCGCCCGCCACCACGCCCGGCTAATTTTTTTGTATTTTTAGTAGAGTCGGCGTTTCACCGTGTTCGCCAGGATGGTCTGGATCTCCTGACCTCGTGATCCGCCCGCCTCGGCCTCCCAAGGTGCTGGGATTACAGGCGTGAGCCGCCGCACCCGGCCAGTAAAATGTTTTAAGTTTAAAAACACAGGCAAAATTTATGTTGAAAAGTAAAGTGGATGTTACTAATATTTTAAATAGGTTGTTTCAGCTCCCCGACCCCCTGCAAAAAAAGACTTCCTACCTTTGAAATATGCCACTGATATTAGCCAATATCTTACCTCAGAAATTAATAAGATTAGCAAGCAACATGGAAAACAGATCTACTTTTAGTATATGTGTATTTAAGGCTACTTCGATTATTTTGCTACTGACAATGTAAATTCTCTAATTAATAAAATTCAGGACTCCCCAAACTTTAAAAATCTCACATGTACCTATCAATTTTTTTAGACTTTTTTTTTTGTTTGTTTGGTTGGTTTTAAGTTTGGTTGGTTGGTTGGTTGATTTTGCAGAGATGGGGGTCTCACGATGTTATACAGTCTGGTCTCAAATTCCTGGCCTCAAGTGATCCTCCTGCCTTGGTCTCCAAAAGTGCTAGGATTATAGGCATGAGCTAACCACTGTGCCTAAACTTTCTTTTATTTCTTTCTTTTTTCTTTCTTTCTTTCTTTTCTTTTTCTTTCTTTTTCTTTTTTTTTTTTTTTGAGATTTTGAGATGGAGTCTCAAACCCTTGAGCTCAAGTGATCCTCCCACCTCAGCCTCCAGCTGAAGTTTCAAGTTTTCAAAGTTCATTCATGTTGTAGCATGTATCAGAATTTCCTTCCTTTTTATGGCAGTACCCTCATTTTATTGGAGGGTTTCCAATAAAACCGGGAGATGGAGTTTCGTTCTTGTTGCCCAGGCTGGAATGCAATGGCACAATCTCAGATCCCTGCAACCTCTGCCTCCTGGGTTCAAGCCATTCTCCTGGGTAGGCCACCCCAGTAGCTGGGATTACAGGTGCGTACCACCATGCCCAGCTAATTTTTGTATTTTTAGTAGAGATGGGGTTTCACCATATTGGCCAGGCTGGTCTGGAACTCCTGACCTCGTGATCTGCCCGCCTTGGCCTCCCAAAATGCTGGAATTACAGTGAGCCACCGTACCCAGCCTTTTTTTTTTTTTTTTTTTTTTTTTTTTTTTTT
>NW_012101621.1:2516955-2528108 GCF_000951045.1 Mandrillus leucophaeus | reverse complement strand
TTTTTTTTTTTTTTTTTTTTTTTTTTTTTTTTTTAAGTAATGGGGCCTCACTATGTTGCAGAAGCTGGAGGGCAGTGGTTATTCACAGGTGTGATCATAGCTCACTGCAGCCTCAAACTCCTGGACTAAAGCAATTCTCCTGCCTCAGCCTCCCAAGTAGCTGGGACTACAAGTGTGCACCACCATACCTGGTTTACACATTAATATTGTCAAATTTTTCAATTTTTTGTCCCCACAATATTTTTCTGAGTAAGATACTGCAGCTGCAATATTACCACTTTATGAAGAGGGAAACGGTGGTATAACATGGTGTGTCTGACCACCATGTCTCAATTTATCAGCGAGGCAAGAATAGAACTGAGATTAGAACAATTTAGGTTTACTGATGCCCAGGGAAACCACAAAACCAAGGACTTGTGGTCACTTCCTGCATGTAAGAGAAAGTATTTTAGGAAGTGGGAAGCGCTTTAAGACTAATTTCAAGGTAAAAAAGAGAATGCCAGAATACCTGGTCCAGGAGGCATTTTATTCTTACTTATCCTGTCTGAATAGGAGGCTGCCTCTGTGATGGTGAGCAGGTGTTAGCTATTTCTAAGCATTCAAACCAGGCTGGGGCTGAAAGGGCTTTAGACACTGAGCGCTGCCTGGTAGCTCCTACCGCATTGTTTCAAGAGGCTCCCCTCCCCCCCAGGTTAGAGCTGGGTGGGCCTCTGTACGCCTTTGCAGGCTAGCGTCTCCCCAAACCCACTGTCTTTAATAGTGACAGTGTGAGGAATGTTGCAGGAGGAGAATAGAGGAGGAAGAGGGTAGAAAAGAGGGTACTAAGTAGGAGATGGCTTATTAAATAAGCATGGACTCTATAAATTAGGTGTTGTGTAGGCTGGGCGATCTGCGGAGTGGCCTGCATTCAGCTATTATTCTGGGGGAGGAGGGGCGGGGAGTGAAGGGGCTTAGTGTTCCGCAGAGAGTCCTGAAATGACTTCCTTGGAAATTCTACCTTGCAGCCGCCCACCCTGAGAAACTTCTTTTGTGGAGGGGGATGGGGGTAGGGTGGGAATGGAAGTGAGAAAGACGGGACAAAACTTGGAATATTTTGGGGTGTGTGTGCTGGTGAGGAGTGCATGTTCTGAGCTCCTCCTCTTCTTCTGGCCCTCAGACCTCTGAGGAGATCAGACGACCCTCTCTGGAATCCACGTTTTCCAAGCTCAGCGGATCCTTTATCCAAAGAAAAATAAGAGAAGCCTATCGCCTTGCTCCATTGAGCAGGGCTACGTTTCCCACTGTGCCCCTAGAGCTTAGGAGGGGAGGGCGGGAGGAGGAGGGTAGGCCTGGGCAACGGCATCTGCAGATGGGGGGAGCTGGCCAGGGAAGGGGAAAGGTGGACCCCCGCAGTGCTTCACAGCACCTGTCACTGCGCCTCCGGAAACTCTCCCAAGCTCTGGGCTCCCGCCCCCACGCCCCAGCTAGCGCTCCCTTCTCCCGCCTCCTCTAGCTCCCGCCTCCCTCCCCAGCAGCTCCTCCCCATAAACTCCCCTCCTCATCAGCTCCTCCCAGATCTCCCCTCTCCCCGCTTTCTCGCTCCAGCTCCTCCCCGCCTCCTCGCTCCCCTCCCCCTCCGCCTCTGCTCCCTGCCCCCGCCGCTGCCGATCTCCATCTCCGCAGTCTGGGCCGCTGGGTGCAGAGGCTGCCGCAGACCCAGCGGCCACCGCCGCCTCCCTCAATCCCAATATCCATTGTCTCCCACCCCACCTGACCCTCCACTTTCCCCACAACCATGGCGCACGAATCCGGGAGGAGCTCTCGTCTCGGGGTGCCCTGCGGGGAGCCGGCAGAGCTCGGAGGTGCGGTAGGGTCGGGCTGGGTAGGGGTGGGGGCGGAGGGGGATGCGCAGGGGCGGCGAAGACTTTCGGTGGGCGGGAGAAAATGCTTGATTCTCTGCGTAGGCCCCTGTCCTCACACCTATTCCGTGAACTCACTTGTGGCCTTGGGAAGGGAGGGTGGCTGAAAAGGGGAGTAGCATGCTCTTGCCCCCCTCCCCTCCTCCCGCTTCCCTCCCCCTCACCCCTGCCCCATGCCGGGTTGTCTCCTGTCCACACAGTTCTGGCCTGAGCTTTAGACTTCTGCACGGCCTGATGGTGAGCTCATCTCCCCACCCCCAACTAGCGGTTACTGGGCTCCTTGTTAATTAGAGCCTCGGTATACCCAACCCAACTGCGCCACCCACGCTCTCTCTCCTTGTCTTCTCCCCAGGTGATGCTAGCGAGGAGGATCACCCCCAAGTCTGTGCCAAGTGCTGCGCACAATTCACTGACCCAACTGAATTCCTCGCCCACCAGAATGCATGTTCTACTGACCCTCCTGTAATGGTGATAATTGGGGGCCAGGAGAACCCCAACAACTCTTCAGCCTCCTCTGAACCCCGGCCTGAGGGTCACAATAATCCTCAGGTCATGGACACAGAGCATAGCAACCCCCCAGATTCTGGGTCCTCCGTGCCCACGGATCCCACCTGGGGCCCAGAGAGGAGAGGAGAGGAGTCTTCGGGGCATTTCCTGGTCGCTGCCACAGGTACAGCGGCTGGGGGAGGTGGGGGCCTGATCTTGGCCAGTCCCAAGCTGGGAGCAACCCCATTACCTCCAGAATCGACCCCTGCACCCCCCCCTCCTCCACCACCCCCTCCGCCCCCAGGTGTAGGCAGTGGCCACTTGAACATCCCCCTGATCTTGGAAGAGCTACGGGTGCTGCAGCAGCGGCAGATCCATCAGATGCAGATGACTGAGCAAATCTGCAGGCAGGTGCTGTTGCTTGGCTCCTTAGGCCAGACAGTGGGTGCCCCTGCCAGTCCCTCAGAGCTACCTGGGACAGGGACTGCCTCTTCCACCAAGCCCCTACTACCCCTCTTCAGCCCCATCAAGCCTGTCCAAACCAGCAAGACACTGGCATCTTCCTCCTCCTCCTCCTCCTCTTCCTCTTCAGGGGCAGAAACGCCCAAGCAGGCCTTCTTCCACCTTTACCACCCACTGGGGTCACAGCATCCTTTCTCTGCTGGAGGGGTTGGGCGAAGCCACAAACCTACCCCTGCCCCTTCCCCAGCCTTGCCAGGCAGCACAGATCAGCTGATTGCCTCGCCTCATCTGGCATTCCCAAGCACCACAGGACTACTGGCAGCACAGTGTCTTGGGGCAGCCCGAGGCCTCGAGGCCACTGCCTCCCCAGGGCTCCTGAAGCCAAAGAATGGAAGTGGTGAGCTGAGCTATGGAGAAGTGATGGGTCCCTTGGAGAAGCCTGGTGGAAGGCACAAATGCCGCTTCTGTGCCAAAGTATTTGGCAGTGACAGTGCCCTGCAGATCCACCTTCGTTCCCACACGGGTGAGAGGCCCTATAAGTGCAATGTCTGTGGAAACCGCTTTACCACCCGTGGCAACCTCAAAGTGCATTTCCACCGGCATCGTGAGAAGTACCCACATGTGCAGATGAACCCACACCCAGTACCAGAGCACCTAGACTACGTCATTACCAGCAGTGGCTTGCCTTATGGTATGTCCGTGCCACCAGAGAAGGCCGAGGAGGAGGCAGCCACTCCAGGTGGCGGTGTTGAGCGCAAGCCTCTGGTGGCCTCCACCACAGCACTCAGTGCCACAGAGAGCCTGACTCTGCTCTCCACCAGTGCAGGCACAGCCACAGCTCCAGGACTCCCGGCTTTCAATAAGTTTGTGCTCATGAAAGCAGTGGAACCCAAGAATAAAGCTGATGAAAACACCCCCCCAGGGAGTGAGGGCTCAGCCATCAGTGGAGTGGCAGAAAGTAGCACAGCAACTCGCATGCAGCTAAGTAAGTTAGTGACTTCACTACCGAGCTGGGCACTGCTTACCAACCACTTCAAGTCCACTGGCAGCTTCCCCTTCCCCTATGTGCTAGAGCCCTTGGGGGCCTCACCCTCTGAGACATCAAAGCTGCAGCAACTGGTAGAAAAGATTGACCGGCAAGGAGCTGTGGCAGTGACCTCAACTGCCTCAGGAGCCCCCACCACCTCTGCCCCTGCAGCTTCATCCTCAGCCTCTTCTGGACCTAACCAGTGTGTCATCTGTCTCCGGGTGCTTAGCTGTCCTCGGGCCCTACGCCTTCATTATGGCCAACATGGAGGTGAGAGGCCGTTCAAATGCAAAGTGTGTGGCAGAGCCTTCTCCACCAGGGGTAATCTGCGTGCACATTTCGTGGGCCACAAGGCCAGTCCAGCTGCCCGGGCACAGAACTCTTGCCCCATCTGCCAGAAGAAGTTCACCAATGCTGTCACTCTGCAGCAGCATGTCCGGATGCACCTGGGGGGCCAGATCCCCAATGGTGGTACCGCACTCCCTGAAGGTGGAGGAGCTGCTCAAGAGAATGGCTCCGAGCAATCTACAGTCTCTGGGGCAGGGAGTTTCCCCCAGCAGCAGTCCCAGCAGCCATCACCAGAAGAGGAGTTGTCTGAGGAGGAGGAAGAAGAGGATGAGGAAGAAGAGGAAGATGTGACTGATGAAGATTCCCTGGCAGGGAGAGGCTCAGAGAGTGGAGGTGAGAAGGCAATATCAGTGAGAGGTGATTCAGAAGAGGCATCTGGGGCAGAGGAGGAGGTGGGGACAGTGGCGGCAGCAGTCACAGCTGGGAAGGAGATGGACAGTAATGAGAAAGCTACTCAGCAGTCTTCTTTGCCACCACCACTACCACCACCTGAGAGCCTGGATCAGCCTCAGCCAATGGAGCAGGGAAGCAGTGATGCTTTAGGAGGCAAGGAAGAGGGGGGCAAACCGGAGAGAAGCTCAAGCCCAGCATCAGCACTCACCCCAGAAGGGGAAGGCACCAGCGTAACCTTGGTAGAGGAGCTGAGCCTGCAGGAGGCAATGAGAAAGGAGCCAGGAGAGAGCAGCAGCAGAAAGGCCTGCGAAGTGTGTGGCCAGGCCTTTCCCTCCCAGGCAGCTCTGGAGGAGCATCAGAAGACCCACCCCAAGGAGGGGCCGCTCTTCACTTGTGTTTTCTGCAGGCAGGGCTTTCTTGAGCGGGCTACCCTCAAGAAGCATATGCTACTGGCACACCACCAGGTACAGCCCTTTGCCCCCCATGGCCCTCAGAATATTGCTGCTCTTTCTTTAGTCCCTGGCTGTTCACCTTCCATCACCTCCACAGGGCTCTCCCCCTTTCCCCGAAAAGATGACCCCACGATCCCATGAGCCTGTTTTTCTGTACCTGCTGCTCTTTGTCCCACAGAGCAGAAACACCTTCACAAAAGGACCTCCCAGATTTATGAGCCCTGATTTTGTCTTTTTCTCTAAGTTCTTAACATGATATGTCCCTAGTGGCTTTTCTCTAGTCCCTGAGCTTGGAAATTACTGTGCTTACAAGGGGATGGCCCCCTAAGGAATTTTTCTTACCTCCTCATTCTTTGTACCTGAGGAAAATAGATTCTCTGCAGCTTTCTCAAGAGGAACCCTCTCCAGCTTCCCTGGTGTGACCCTTCTTTCCCCTCCTCTTTCCTCTCCCTTTCCCTTTGGCAGGTGCACCTGAGCACCTACATTTGGAATTGCAGCCTAGCCCAAAGGGCTGGCAGCTGTCTCTGAGGGCCCAGTGTCACTCCTCTGGGGTGACTTTTCTGCTCAGTTGGTGGGTGCGGGTCCCCTATCTTTCTAGAACCAGTATGTGGCATTCCTGTCAAGTGGCCTGCCCATGAAGCCCTGGAATTCCAGCTCCACCTCTACTACCACTCCAAGCCTGGCCCCACCAGTGCTGTTTGGCCTAGGAACTGTGGCTGGGAAGGTGCCTCCAACAATGGGATCCAGGGAAGCCAACGAGAAGACAGCTCCCCTCCTATTTCAGCCTCCTGCACCCAAGGCAGTGCTTGAGAAGCCCATCATAGACAAGAAGTAGCAAACTGTATATTCCTTTCCCTTCCCCCTCCTCCAGAAGGTGCTGGTACTGAAGATGCTCCAGTAATTGGTGACCCAACCCTAGGAAGTATGGAGAAATGAAGGGCATAGGAAAATTTTCCCAGTAAATCCCCTGATGGTCACATTAAAGTAAAGGTGTTGGCTGGTCAGTGTGCCGAGACCTCTCCAGCTTCTCATTCATCATGGCCTCTCAAAGTCGGGAAACAAGCTGATTTCTTGCCAAGAGGTCTCCCAGGAGATATCTGGGAAATGTGAAGTTCATATCTTTAAGGAGCATTGTTGGTCAGCATGGTCGATGAAGTAATGATGAGAGAGTTATGGAATGTTGCTAAAACATAGGGCTTGCTGGTACCTATGTGACTAAGAAAGGGGCATGATGTAAGAGAAAGGGCCTCAAATTATTGTGAATGTGGATATTCTCGTTAATATTCTTTTGGGCTAATAGTGACATAGTGTGCAGAGGTGTTCCAGGGATCATGGGGGATTTCCTAGCACTAGTATGCTTCTAGTTTTAGATAACTCCCTCCTTTATTCCCTGGCCCCTTGTATTTTCCTTATCTTCCTCTTTCAAGACCCCTATCCTCCCCATTTTGCCTATCTGTAGGCTGGGGCCTGTGTCTTTGTCATTGTCTGGTTCTTAGAGTCCCAGACTTTGGGAGACCAGCTCCAGGTGGCATCCTCCCTGCCTCTCTGTCTTGTAATGAGATGTAGTATTTACTCTTAACATAGGATCATTTGGAACAGGAGTTCTGAGGAGGAGAGAGTGAGGGTTTTGCTGTTGACTGACTTGAACGATGGCTTCTCCTCAAGCTGTAGGCTCCAGAGCTTCCTAACCTAGTAAAATGTCAAGAACAGACAGGGGAGATATTAGTGTCTTTCCCTCTATCATTAAAGGTGTTTTAACCAAATATTTATGTGTTTCTCCTTATTTCATGATTACATAGCCAGCTGGGGTGTGATATGGGCATTCTCCAACATTGAGATTCCCTTCCCACCTACATCTCCTGCCAAAGCTGAACATATGGTGTTGAAATATTTACTTTATTCAGCCTTGTCCTAAGACAGCCTTCAGTTAATGTAACTTCCCTGTGGAAATTGTTCCCTGTGGAGTTTGTATTTCCAAAAGGTAGGCATTTGCCCATTATGTCCAGTCATTGTCTAGATTTTCTCTACCTAGAACCTTCCACCACCAGGCTTTTGTGTGGGTTTTGTTTGGAGGTTGGAAACTTTCTTTTCAGTCTTTTTCAAACCACAGATCAGCCTTCTGATATCAGTGAATCTGTAGAACCAAGGTGAGTTAAACTTTATGATCCTTGAGATCTGATGTCATAATCAGAAAGAAAAAAAAAATGTAATTCAACCCTAATAATTTCTACCAACAAGACAAAGGAGGATTCTTAGCATTAAGAATGCAGAGGAAGCACATAGGGATGGGGTTAAATAAAACGTATAATTTTTTTTTTTTTTTTTTTTTTTTTTTTTTTGCCTGTCACAGTGGCTCACGCCTATAATCTCAACAGTTTGGGAGGTCGAGGCAGGCACATAGCTTGAGCCCAGGAGTTTGAGACCAGCCTGAGCAACATGGCAAAACACTGCCTCTTCCAAAAATACAAAAATTAGCTGGGTGTGATGGCGGACACCTATGGTCCCAGCCAATCAGGAATCTGAGATGGGAGGATTACCTGAGTCTGAGAAGATTGATTTGTAAGATTCTAATATCACTGCCTGTTAGTGCTAAAGGGATGGAACTGATAAAATGATTTGCCCAAAGTCACTCAGTGGCAAAGCTGGATTAAGAACCCAGGTAGGGCCAGGCACGGTGGTTCATGCCTGTAATCTCAGCACTTTGGAAGGCCAACACGGGTGGGATCGCTGGAGCCCAGGAGTTCAAGACACGCCTGGAAAACAATGAGACCCTGTCTCTGCAAAAAATAATTAGCTGGCGGGGCACGGTGGCTCATGCCTGTAATCCCTGCACTTTGGGAGGCTGAGGAGGGTGGATCACCTGAGGTCAGGAGTTCGAGACCAGCCTGGCCAACATGATGAAACTCCGTCTCCACTAAAAATACAAAAAATTAGCTGGGCATGGTGGTACGCGCCTATAATCCCAGCCATTCAGGAGGCTGAGGCAGGAGAATTGCTTGAACCCAGGAGGCAGAGGTTGCTGAGAGCTGAGATCATGCCACTGCACTCCAGCCTGGGCAACAAGAGACAAACTCTGTCTCAAAAAATATGTAATAATAATAATTAGCTGAGCATGGTGGCAAGCACGTGTAGCCCCAGCTACTCCACTGTAGTCTCAGCTACTCAAGAGGCTGAGGTGGTAGATGAAGGCTGCAATGAGCTATGATAGCACTGGACTCCAGCCTGGGTGACAAGAGTGAGACCCTGTCTCAAAAAACAAAACAAAACAAAACAAAAACAGAACTCAGGTAGGCAGAATCCCAGTCATGGCACTACTTTCACTCATCAGAGATGGCACTTGCTTCCTGCTACATCATTTAAGATTCTGGATGTGAGGCTGCCTGTAAGAAGGGAAAGAGGTGAGTAAACCTATTCTTTTTTAGGGGCGGGGGGACAGAGTCTTAACTCTGTCACCAAGGCTGGGGTACAGTGGCGCAATTACAGCTCACTGCAGCCTCAACTTCCCAGGCTCAGGTGATTCTCCCATCTCAGCCTCCCAGGGAGCTGGGACTATAGGTGTGCCCCACCACACCCAACTAATTTTTCATATTTTCTGTAGACACAAGGTTTCACCATGTTGGCCAGGCTGGTCTCCAACTCCTGGGCTCAAGTGATCTGCCTGCCTCAGCTTGTCAAAGTGCTGGGATTACAGTCATGAGTCACTATGCCCGGTATAAACCTACTCTTAATTTAAGATAAAGAACCAATGTTTAATTCTAGTTGCCCCCACCAGAGCAGTACAAGCCCCCTTTAAAATGTAACTGGTGAATAGGAACGCATGGGAATCTTTCATTTCTGGCAAAGCTTTGTAGATCTGCTTTTCCTCTCAGCCTGTGGAAGGAGGTGGGTCACCAATCCTTCCATCCCCTTAACCTCTCCCACCCCCACTAGACACAGATAATGCCATTTAACTAATTAAACCAGACTTGCCCTCTCTTTAGGTGCCAGTTCCCATTATGGTAACAGCTGTCAGTGAAGCTTCTATTGATGGACACTTCCTTGGGCAGGCCAGCACTAAGCCTGAATCCCCACCCCGCTTTTTCACAGCTCTACTTTATTTTCCTTCCGCCTCCTTTTCATTCTTTTCCCTCTCCTGCTTTTTCTCCTTTCACTGACCTCCTCTTATTTAATAGCTTTTACTTCTATTTCTTTTCACCCTTCATCCCTAATTTATTCTTTCTCTTCTTAGAGCCTTTAATTTCTTCCTTCTTACAATTGACCCTATCTCTATGCTCAGCCCCACCATTTCCCACTCTCAGTAACTTTTTGCTGGACAATCTTTTTGGAAGTTGAATTAAGTCTAACCTGCAGGAATGAATATATAAATAAATACAGCTTGCAAAACACTTATTTTACATGAAACAGAGGATCTAGTTCAAATTGGATGAATAAAGTCATTGCTATTATAAGAAGCAAGAGACCGCTTCTTCACTCATTCATTCAGTTGACTTTTGAGGATTTACTCTGTTTCAGAGACCAAGAGTTCTCAATTCCTAGTCAAAATAATTTTTAGGCTGGGCACAGTGGCTCACGCCTGTAATCCTAACACTTTAGGAGGCCGAGGCGGGCAGATCACCTGAGGTCGGGAGTTCAAGACCAGCCTGGCCAACATGGCGAAAATCCACCTCTGCTAAAAATACAAAATGTAGCCGGGCGGTAGTGGCCTGTAATCCCAGCTACTCCGGAGGCTGAGGTAGGAGAATTGCCTGAATCACTTGAGTTGCTTGAACCTGGGAGGTGAAGGTTGCAGTGAACCAAGATCGTGCCACTGCACTACAGCCTGGGTGGCAGAAGGCAACTCTGTCTCAAAAAAAAAAAAAAAAAAAGAGACCAAGTGTTGGTTAGGTGCAAAAGTAAATACTGTTATGCCTCGCTTAAGGACCAGGACACATTCCAAGAAATGTATCATTAGGCAATTTTGTTGTTGTGCAAACCTCATGGAGTTTACTTACACAAACCAATATGGTATAGCCTACTACACACCTAGATTAGGTGTGGCTATGGTATAGCCTATTGCTCCTAGGCAACAAACCTGTGCAGCATATTACTGTGCTAAATACTGTAGGCAATTGTAGCACAATGGTATTTGTATATCTAGACATGCAAAAGGTACAGTAAAAATACAATACGAAAGATTAAAAAATGATATACCTATATAGGGCACTTTCCATGAATGGAGATTGCAGGACTGGAAGTTGCTGTGGGTGAGTTAGTGAGTGCATGGTAAGTGAATGTGAAGGTCTAGGACATTACTGTAAACTACTGTAAACTTTATAAACACTGTATGCTTAGACTACACTAAATTTATTTAAAATGAAGTAACCGTGCTACAACATTCTGGCAACTACAACGTCACTAGGTGATAGGAATTTTTCAGCTCCATTATGATCTTATGGAACCATTGTTCTGCATGTGGTCCATAGTTGACCAAAACATCATTATATGATGTTTGACTGTAAAATAAACTTCTGCCCTTAGGGAGCTCAGTCTCAGCAGGAAAATGTAAACAGATACTCTTTTTTTTTTTTTTTTTTTTTTTTTAAGAGACAGGGTCTCAGTATTGCACATGGTGGACTCCAACTCCTTGGCTTAACTGATCTTCCCATCTCAGCCTCCTGGGACTACAGGCACATACCATGGTGCCTAGCTTTAAACAAATACTTTTATTTGGGGGTGAAAGGAACTATGAGAGATAATGGACAGTGTCCTGTGGAATCCAAGAGAGGGAATTCAAACTTGTAATTCTAAAGTGGAGAAGGGAAAGGGAGCATACAATTCTCTTGAATTCACCTTTCACAATAACCACTCTCAAGTATATTAACTCAACCTATACAACTTAGGAATCAATGCAGTTGCCATTTAAGAACCTATGCAAGGCCGGGCGCTGCAGCTCACTCCTGTAATCCCAGCACGTTGGCAGGCTGAGGCGGGTGGATCACTTGAGCTCATGAGTTCAAGACCAGCTTGGGCAACGTCGTGAGACCCCATCTCTACTGAAAACACAAAATTAGCCAGGCGTGATGGCAGAGGCCTGTAATCCCAGCTACC
>NW_012101621.1:2508104-2511220 GCF_000951045.1 Mandrillus leucophaeus | reverse complement strand
AATCTTGCTCTGTCGCCCAGGCTGGAGTGCAATGGCACCATCTCAGCTCACCACAACCTCTGCCTCCCAGGTTCAAGTGATTCTCCTACCTCAACCTCCCAAGTAGCTGAAACTACAGGCACATACCACCACATCCGGCTAATTTTTGTATTTTTAGTAGAGACAGGGTTTCACTATGTTGGCCAGGCTGGCCTCGAACTCCTGACCTCGTGATCAACCTGCCTCGGCCTCCCAAAGTGCTGGGATTACAGGTGTGAGCCACCACACCTGGCCTAGTGTCTTAATACTTACATATTTGCTTATGATTCCATGGAGTGCCTGGTAGGATGGCTTGTCTATATTCCATGTGGTGAGGACTGGACTCATTCAGGCAGCTTTCATTTGGACTGGAGAAGCCAAGATGGCCTCACTCACTTCTGGCTACTTGGATGGCTGACTGTAATGCTGAACCCTCTCTCCTTACCATCCTTCATCCTACAGGGTCTCTCTTTTCAAATGGTCTATCAGGGTAACTGGACTTCCATGAAGGCCCAGGGTTCCAAGAGGGCAGAAACAGAAGCTGTGGCAGCACATCTGGAGGTCCCTCAGATCTGTGTCTTGCTTCAACAGTGTTTAGATGGAACAGACCCAGGGACTCTCTCTCAAAAATTAGAAACAAAACCAAACCAAACCCCGGAAGCTGTAATGCCTCTTAAGGTCCAGACCTCTTAAGGTCTAGAACTCAGGAAATATCACTTCTGCCACATTCTTTTGGTGAAAGCTAGTCAGAAGCCTAGCTCAGATTCAAGAGGAGGGGGAATAAGCTTTACTTATTGATTGAAAGGGGGCAAAGTCACACTGCCTGAGGGCAAATGGGTGGGAGGCATTGTTGTGGCCAACTCTGGAAGCAATCATCCACAGCAGATATGAGGAAAAGTTCAGAAGTGTAATGCATGCAGCACCCATCTGCTCAAAATTAGGCTTACACTCTGTTTTGACTAGAAGAAGTCTGTCTGCATTTTTCCTTCCTCCTCCTCCTCCTCCTCCTCTGTGGCTGCTGGGCTGACAAGAAAGCAGTATCTTTCTTTTGAGCAGCAAACTAGTCAAGAGGAGTCTAAAAGTACTTGTGCTACTCCTTTGCACCACTCCCCTCCAGCAGTGAAAGAGTGAGGCCTGTCTTAATAAAACAAAAACAAAAAAACAAAGTTAGACATCCCAAAAGACAGTGTAAATTCCCTAAAAGTAAATTAAGTTCAGAAAATGAGATGGAAATGAGTATTTTGATCACTACTAAATCTCCATAGTATCTAACACATAGTAGTCACTCAATACTTACTGAATGGAGGGGTCGGGTGCGGTGGCTCAAGCCTGTAATCCCAGCACTTTGGGAGGCCGAGACGGGCGGATCACGAGGTCAGGAGATCGAGACCATCCTGGCTAACCCGGTGAAACCCCGTCTCTACTAAAAAATACAAAAAACTAGCCGGGCGAGGTGGCGGAGATCTGGCCACTGCACTCCAGCCTGGGCGACAGAGCGAGACTCTGTCTCAAAAAAAAAAAAAAAAAAAACAACTTACTGAATGGATAAAAGTCATATTACAATCTTTCAATAGCTCCCTTCAAATTCACCCCTTCCTTTTCATTACTGTTCATAACCAGCTTTTAGTTAAAGTTCTTCTCATCAGACAGTTACAATGGACTACTAACCATCTTCCCCCTCTCCTAAATCTCCTTCCTCCTCACCTCAATTTATCTAGAACAGCAGATCAATTTTGAAACATTTCTATTTACAAACTTTTGTTTCCTATTGTATTCTGAATAAATTGCCGAGTCTTTACTCAGGTACCGTGTACCTTCTGCAATCTGGCCTCAAATTTGGGAACCTAAAATTTCTCCCAATATTCCCAAATACAAATCTTCATGTTCTGGCGAACTAATCCAGATTGACATAACACACACCATGCTTTCCTACCTCTAGTCTAGACCTTTGCCTTTATCATATTCTAGACCTGGATTTCCCTCCTATACCTTCACCTACTGAAACCTTAGCGGTCACTTCAAGCCTGAACCTTGATGCCAGCTTCTTTCCAATGTCTTCCTGGGTCATTAAACTTGCAGTCCTCCTCTTCTTTGAAATTACTTTTTGTTGTTGTTGCTGTTGTTGTTGTTTTGTTTTGTTTCTGTTTTTTAAAGAGTCTATGCTCATGCTACCTCATGCTGTAAGATGGTTCAGTATTAATAAACTGGCTCATAGCTCCTTTACCAGATCATAAACTCTTTGAAAACAGGAGCCATGCCAGTCAAACTATTTTTTTTTGTATTTTTTGGACACAGTGTACGGCATCATGTAGACATTGGATAAGTCAGTGATTCTGGAAATGTTTCCATTCAGGGAGCTCCATTAAGAAAAAAAAAAAAAAAGGCCAAGCTGGTGGCTCACACCTGTAATCCCAGCACGTTGGAAAGTCAAGGCAGGTTGATGACCTAAGGTCACGAGTTCAAGACCAGCCTGGCCAACATGGTGAAACCCCATCTCTACTAAAAATACAAAGTTAACTGGGCATGGTGGCGGGCGCCTGTAATACCTGCTACTAGGTAGGCTGAGGCAGCTAGAATCCGGGAGGCGGA
The DNA here is from genome assembly GCF_000951045.1 of Mandrillus leucophaeus. Taxonomy (NCBI): domain Eukaryota; kingdom Metazoa; phylum Chordata; class Mammalia; order Primates; family Cercopithecidae; genus Mandrillus; species Mandrillus leucophaeus. The sequence continues at coordinate 2,508,613 of NW_012101621.1, read as the reverse complement.
GTGAGCTGAGATCACACCACTGTACACCAGCTTGGGTGATAAGAATGAAACTCTGTGTCAGGCTGGGCTCAATGGCTCACGCCTGTAATCCCAGCACTTTGGAGGCTGAAGTAGGCGGATCACGAGGTCAGGAGTTCGAGACCAGCCTGGCCAACAAAGTGAAACCCCTGTCTCTACTAAAAATACAAAAATTACCCGGGTGTGGTGGCACGCACCTGTAATTCCAGCTACTCTGGAGACTGAGGCGGGAGAATCACTTTAACCCGGGAGGCGGAGGTTGCAGTGAGCTGAGACCACGCCATTGCACTCCAGCCTGAGTGACAGAGTGAGACTCCATCTCAAAAAAAAAAAAAAAAAAAAGAATGAAAATGTGTCAAAAAGAGAAAGAAAAGGCCGGGAGCGGTGGCTCATGCCTGTAATCCCAGCACTTTGGGAGGCCGAGGGGGGCGGATCACGAGGTCAGGAGATCGAGACCATCCTGGCGAACACGGTGAAACCCCGTCTCTACT
>NW_012101621.1:2502057-2507954 GCF_000951045.1 Mandrillus leucophaeus | reverse complement strand
AAAAAAAAAAAAAAAAAAAAAAAAAAAAGACAGAAAAAAAGGATTGTAGGAAAACCCAAAAACAACAACCTTGTATTATTTAAGTTTACCACACATACAGAAAAGTGCACATACCAAAATGTTCAGCTCAATTACATTTCACAAACTGAACACTCATGCAAGTAGCTCTCGTAACAAAACACACAACGCAACCAGGACCTCAAAGTCCTCTTAGTGTCGGAACCCGATTTTAATCGATTACATGTACTTTGTAAATTTAGCCTGAGAGAGAGATCACGTATTTGAAGACGTCTCGTATCTTTCCTTCATCTGCCCTCCTCACTTTCCCACGCCTCGCCCACACAGAGAAGCATGCGCGTACCCACCACCGCTCCCTCCCCACCTCAGACTGGGGACCACCGTTGTGTTTTTTATTTTTTTGTAAATGAACGCATGGAAACAAACCAGCAACATCTTCAGTGGAACAGGTATGTTAGTACCAAACTGTCAAAAGGAACTAGTGATCCTTCATCTTAAAAATCTGTTCACTATGGCCGGGCGTGGTGGCTCACGCCTGTAATCCCAGCACTTTGGGAGGCCAAGGCGGGCGGATCACGAGGTCAGGAGTTCGAGACTAGCCTGGCGTGAAACCCCGTCTCTACTAAAAATGCAAAAAATTAGCCGGGCTTGGTGGCGGGCGCCTGTAATTCCAGCTATTCGGGAGACTGAGGCAGGAAAATCGCTTGAACCCGGGAGCTGGAGGTTACAGTGAGCCGAGATCGCGCCATTGCACTCCAGCCTGGGTGACAGAATGAAACTCCGTCTCGGGGAAAAAAAAAAAAAAAATCTGTACTATAGGGTGTTGCTCTCTATGAGTGCTATTTTAACGTAGGTACCTCTCAGGACTCCTCTCGGAATATTCAACATGGCCGCATGCGCGTCTATAAGCAACATGGCCGCTCTGCCAGTCACCAACATGGCAACCACAGCCTCACTGTGCCCGGAAGCAAGAGAGAGCTGGTAATAAGGACTATATTGGCCGCTCTGCCAACACCTAACGTGGCTCTCTTTATAGCTTCCAAGAAAGCGCGACACCGGAAATGACTTTTCTGTCTGGCTCATCTCTAGGGGTCATTTTCCGGTTAGCCTTCGGGGTGCCCGCGAGAGAGTTGGTTATATCCTGGAGCGAGTGCTGGGAGGTGCTAGTCCGCCGCGCCTTATTCGAGAGGCGTCAGGGCTGGGAGACTAGGATGTCGGACACGTGGAGCTCTATCCAGGCCCACAAGAAGCAGCTGGACTCTCTGCGGGAGAGGCTGCAGCGGAGGCGGAAGCAGGACTCGGGGCATTTGGGTGAGGCACTGGGCTGCTGGGGCCGAGGCTCAACTGGGGAGGACGGGCGGGATCCCTAGAGAAAAAGCTTCAGAGTCACTGCCCTTTACCAAACGGCCGTTTCTATAAAGCCTCGTACATTGGTACTCTGTCTCCCCCTTCAGCAGCACAGACCTTCGCCCTTCTGCAAGTAGTTCGCCGTTCCTCCTCACCCTGGGCCTCGGTTCTTCTTGCTCACTTTTATCGGACGGATGCTTGAGCCCCACCCTCGTCCTCCTTGCCCATTCCTCTTTAGACTGCGAGGACGTCGCCTTTGTGAGGCTTCTCAGCCCCCTATCCCACGAAGCAGCAAGAACCGCTTTTTGTTGCTGCTGTGGCGCTTTGTTCCCTCAGTTATAACGACTATTTTGTAGTGGTCATTTTTTGGCACCTGTGGGTACAGTAAGCAAGGAAAGAACCTTCATATCCACAGTGCCCAATTTAGTGGCCCGTACAGAGTGGCACTTGGTGTTTTTGAATGAGTACCCCTACCGGCATTGTCTTAGCAATTTACATACCTAGCAGGAATCTGAAAATATTTGTGTTTGATTTCCAAACTTTTTCTCCTCTCCTGTTGCCCCTATGTCGCGATCATAAAACTTGAAGGAAATTTAAAAGATTGTTAAGTTCACTCTTATCCACTCCTTACCCCCAGGACAAACTCTGAATTATTTAAGGCAAACTAGTAACAAAGCTCTGCAAAAATAGTGACTCAATATCACCCTTGTGGTAGATTGTTCCAATATTTGTCAGTATCTTCAACTCCATCTCTAAATCTTGTCTAGATCATGTTAGGTTCATGTGCTCATATTCTGGCCCCTAGAAATAGAAGATACACTGGCAGGATCCTCTCACCTAATTAATTATCCTTTCTTAGCTACAGTGTTCATGGGTCTAATTAGACAAAAATAAGTAAGAAATTGCCCCTGTCCTCAAGAATTTTTAAAACCATAGGATTCAAAGGTAGATGCTTACAAAAAGGAATATAAAAGGATATATGTATGAAACCAAACGAATGAATCTACAGTCTGTACAGTGAAGAGAAGTAACGAGCTGGTGTAGGTAGTGAAGCCATCAAAGCCATCATAGTGGAATTGGCACTTGAATTTGGCCTTTATGGCTATATAGGACCTAGATAATTAAAGAGGTAAGAGGGGAGGATAGTAGAGTAAGAAGTGCAAGTCATTTGATCAGGCAATAATTAGTAGTTAAGTCTCAGAGTAGTTCCTGAATTACCTAAGAGGCAGAGTTTTTTTTTTTTCCCTTGCTCTAGAAACTTCATTGATTTATTTATAGATACAATTTTTTGTTTTGTTTTGTTTTGTTTCCCCTATCCTGTTTTGAAACTTTTTTTTTTTTTTGAGACGGAGTCTCGCTCTGTCACCCGGGCTGGAGTGCAGTGGCCGGATCTCAGCTCACTGCAAGCTCCGCCTCCCAGGTTTACGCCATTCTCCTGCCTCAGCCTCCCGAGTAGCTGGGACTACAGGCGCCTGCCACCTCGCCCGGCTAGTTTTTTGTATTTTTTAGTAGAGACGGGGTTTCACCGGGTTAGCCAGGATGGTCTCGATCTCCTGACCTCGTGATCCGCCCGTCTCGGCCTCCCAAAGTGCTGGGATTACAGGCTTGAGCCACCGTGCCCGGCCCTGTTTTGAAACTTTTTAAAAATGTGCATAAATGATGCCAGCGACTTTTTTTGCTTTTGTTTTTGAGATAGGATCTCTCATCGTTGCCCAGGCTGGAGTGTAGCAGTCCTCCCAGCTCATCCTGTGAGTAGCTAGGACTACAGGTGCATGCCACCATGCCTGGCTAATTTAAAAATTTTTAATAGCGATAAGGTCTCATTATGTTGCCCAAATTTGTCTTGAACACCTGGGCTCAAGCTGTCCTCTTGCCTACGCCTCCCAAAGTGTTTGAATTACAGGTGAGAGCCACCATATCCAGGCTATTTAATTTTCTTGTGGAATCTTTTCCCTTTCAGTAATGGCAGTTGCAAAAGGGGACCTAAGGATCAGGTAATTGTTTGTTTCAACAGAGTGATCTGCAAAATTAGTTAGTTAGTTAGTTAGTTAGAGACAGAGTCTCCCTCTGTCACCCAGGCTGGAGTGCTGTGGCATGATCATGGCTCATCGCTGCCTTGACTTCCCAGGCTCCAGCGATCCTCCCACTTCAACCTCTCAAGTAGCTGGGGCCACAGGCGTGTGCTACCACGCTCAGCTAATTTTTGTATTTTTGGTAGACGAGGTTTCACCATGTTGCCCGGGCTGGTCTCTGAACTCCTGAGCTAAAGCAGTCCACTCACCTTGGCCTCCCAAAGTGCTGGGATTACAGGCGTGATAAGCCACCATGCCTGGCCTAATTAACTTTAAAAAAATTAACTTTTAAAAAGCCACTATATTGGTGTACTACATCATTGATTACTTTGTGTTCACGTTTCTGTCGTTTTTGTAACAGACCATCCTCTGTCTGTGGTGGTGGTGGTTGTTTCTTGGTTTTAATTGTTCCTCATCATACTTATTTTTTTTTCTTTTTTTTGAGACGGAGTTTTTGCTCTTGTTTCCCAGGCTGGAGTGCAATGGTGCGATCTCTGCTCACCGCAACCTCCGCCTCCCAGGTTCAAGCGATTCTCCTGCCTCACCCTCCCGACTAGCTGGGATTACAGGAATGTGTCACCACTCCCGGCTAATTTTGTATTTTTAGTAGAGACAGGGTTTCTCCATGTTGGTCAGGCTGGTCTCGAACTCTGGACCTCAGGTGATCTGCCCGCCTCGGTTTCCCAAAGTGCTGGGATTACAGGTGTGAGCCACTGTGCCGGGCATCGTACTTCTTTATACTTTTCCATTTCTAAATTCATACTCTTTCAATGAATGATTCTAATTGTTCTTGGTCATTTTAAGCTTCATTTCATTTTTCTTTTTTGTTGGTTTTTTTTTTTTTTTTTTTTTGAGGCGGAGTTTTGCTCTTGTTGCCCAAGCTGGAGTGCAATGGCACGATTCTCCTGCCTCAGCCCCCTGAGTAGCTGGGACTACAGGTGCATGCCACCACACGTGCTAATTTTTTTGTATTTTTAGTAGAAACGGGGTTTCACCGTGTTAGCCAGGATGCTCTTGATCTCCTGACCTCATGATCCGCTTGCCTCGGCCTCCCAAAGTGCTGGGATTACAGGCATGAGCCACTGTGCCCGGCCATTTCGTTTTTCCATGATATTAGCTACATTTTGGTATTAGCCAAACTTTTTGCTGTATGCAGACCTAACTACTAGAGCCTTGATACTTTCATCCAGGTCCTTGCTAAACATGTTTAATATTTTTGACACTAAGACTGTATTCTCCCTGCATGTAAATATCCTTTTTTATGTTTATTTTTTCTTTTTTAGATATGAGTATCTCTTGACTTGTATATCTAGCTAATAATATAGCTAAGACCCTTTTTTCTGTGTGTGTGTGTGTAAGACAAGAATCTCATTCTGTTACCCAGGCTGGAGTTCAGTGACATGAACACAGCTCACTGCAGTCTTGACCTCAGGGCTCAAGTGATCCTCCTGCCTCAGCCTCCTCCTGAGTGGCTAGCACCACAGGTGTGCCCTGCAATGCACGCGTAATTTTTAATTTTAATTTTTTTGCAGAAACCGGGCCTTGCCATGTTGCCCAGGCTGGTCTTGGACTCTTGGACTCAATCTGTCCTCCCACCTTGGCCTCCCAAAGTGCTAGGATTACAGACGTAATCCCAGCCTAGTTAAGACTCTTATAAAAGTATTTCTGGGGTTGTAATTAAATGTATCTTGTCTTCTGACCCAGAGCTTGATCTGACCCATCATTTGGTACTGTGGTAATAGGTAAAGATGAAACACACAAATTAAACCAGAATGTCACTGTTCTTTCTGTGTTATTTTGATTATTTCAAAGAATGTATTTTGTTGAGCTTTAGGATTCTTAGGAAACCCTTGTGAAACATACTCTATCGTAAGTTTATTAATCATGTTGTCATGTAAGATACAACCCAAGACTTGATAAAAGTTCAGATTATTCCATTCATTTCTCACCGGAAATAAAAATTTGCATACCACATCTTGTTTTTTATAGCATTACTGAAATCTGATAATTATCGACTACTGAACTCAGTGTCAAAAGACAAGGATAGAAAATGAACTAAAATGTATCCATATCATTAATAGTGGAAAATACTGTGGGCAAAATATTGGGAGACCTTCGTTAGATTGGCATTTTTATCATTCACTCATTCATTCATTCATTCATTCATTCATTCATTCATTTATTTATTTATTTATTTATTTATTTATTTATTGAGATGGAGTTTTGCTCTTGTTGCCCAGGCTGGAGTGCAGTGGCACAATCCTGTCTCTTATACACATCTAGATGTGTATAAGAGAGTGCTGTGGCATGATCATGGCTCACCGCTGCCTTGACTTCCCAGGCTCCAGCGATCCTCCCACTTCACCCTCTCAAGTAGCTGGGGCCACAGGCGTGTGCTACCACGCTCAGCTAATTTTTGTATTTTTGGTAGACGAGGTTTCACCATGTTGCCCGGGCTGG
>NW_012101621.1:2441580-2502007 GCF_000951045.1 Mandrillus leucophaeus | reverse complement strand
CCAACATGGTGAAACCCTGTCTCTACTAAAAATACAAAAATTAGCTAGGTTTGGTGGCAGGTGCCTGTTGTATGTACTACAGGCACATACAACCTTGCCCAGCTAATTTTTTGTATTTTTTGGGGAAAACACCCAACAGGTTTTTTAGGTTGCTTAGGTTGGTCTTGGACTCTTGGGCTCAAGTGATCCTCCCTCCTCAGCCTCCCAAAGTGCTGGGATTATAGGCATAAGTCTCCATGCCTGGCCTCCTTCCTTTTTAAGGATAAATAATATTCCACTGTATGTATATGACACATTTTGTTCGTTCATCCATGGGTGGGCGTTTGGGTTACTTCCACCTTTTGGCTATCGTAAATAATGCTGCTATGAACCTGGGTGTATGAGTATCTCTTTGAGACCCTGCTTTAATTCTTTTTGGCGTATACCGAAAAGTGGAATTGCTGGATCGTATCGTAATTCTATTTTTGATTTTGAGGAAGCGCCATCCCAATGGGTGTGATATCTCATGTTGGTAAAGTATATCTTTTTAAAAAAAAATTACTTAAAAAATATCTTTAATTGAAACAAACTAGATTTGGCCAGGTTTAGCACATAGTAAATATGTGAACTGCTCTAGTCTATTTCATGAGATTGAAGATGTGCATATAAATGTTGACATGTTTAAGGATTCAGCAAATTAGTAATCTGACCATATTAATTTCAGTGGTCCTGTTAATTAAAGGGTAAATCAAGTATTATGTATTATTTTGCTGAACCCAACACATTATTTTCGTTAGATTAGAAGCAGAGTGTCAGTGTAGTTGCAGCAGAGCAGAGGCATTGAGTAAATGTGTTGAATAAATAAATGAATGAATACCTTATGAAGGATTTGGAACCCAGGCATTTGGAATCATTTTCTGGACAGTAACTGGTTTTAGGGATGATAAAACTTTTCCCCAAATGTCTGTATACATACAAAACTTTGCACGTGAAAAGTTTACAGAATTTCACGTGAATAACAATTGTATTAATCAGCAGTTAAGTTTTATCCATCATATTAAACAAAAGCTCCCTCTTCCCAATAACCTTAAAAGAGGTATTTTCAGCTCTAATATTCTGAATGTAATGTGGGGGGAAAAAAACCTCCCAGGAGGTGTTATTAATACAAGGATTCATAACCAAAATTATATCACCAGATATTGGAATGAGCAGTATTAAATCAGTCAAATTACCAATGAGAAAAGTCAATATCAAGTCATAGGTACTTAAATATTTATGTTAACGTGGTTCTTTTTTTCTTTTTATTTGAGATAGTCTCCCTCTCTTACCCAGGCTGGAGTGCAGTGGCGCAATCTCGGCTCACTGCAGCCTCTGCCTCCTGGGTTCAAGCAATTCCCTGCCTCAGCCTCCTGAGTAGCTAGGATTACAGGCATCTGCCATCACGCCCAGCTAATTTTTTTTGTATTTTTAGTAGAGACAGGGTTTCATCATGTTGGCCAGGCTGGTCTTGAAATCCTGAACTCGTGATCCACCCACTTCGGCCTCCCAAAGTGCTGGGATTACCGGCATGAGCTACCGTGCCCAGCCTAACATGGTTCTTTTTATAGATTTCTCACTTAAAAATTTTCTCACTTCTTAATTACTTAGAGAACATCTAAATTCACTTACTAACTGGAGAAACTGAAAATGAAAGAAGAAATGGGTGAGAGTGGAATCCTCCCACCTCAGCCTGCTGGGACTATAGGCACAGGCCACCATGTGTGGCTAATTTAAAAAAAAATTTTCTGTAGAGACACTGGGTTTCACCATGTTCCCCTGGCTGGTCTGGAACTCCTGGGCTCAAGTGATCCTCCCACCGTGGCCTCTCAGAGTGCTGGGATTACAGATACAAGGCACCACACCAAGCCCTGAGTCAGATTTTAATAAATTCAGTTTCCATTAGAGTGGAAATTTTTCAAATTAATGAATTATTTATTTATTTATATTTTTTGAGACAGAGTCTTGCTCTGTCGCCCCATCTGGAGTGCGGTGGCATGAACTTGGCTCACTGTAGCCTCCGCCTCCTGGGTTCAAGCAATTCTCCTGCCTCAGCCTCCTGAGTAGCTGGGATTATAGGCTTGCGCCACCACCCCCAGCTAATTTTTTTTTTTTTTTTGTATTTTAGTAGAGACGGGGTTTCACCATGTTGGCCAGGCTGGTCTCGAAATCCTCACCTCAAGTGATCCGCCCACCTCAGCCTCCCAGAGTGCTGGGATTACAGGTGTGAGCCACAGTGCCTTGCCAGAGTAGAAATATTTAAGTAAACAAAATATTTCTAAATGTAAACGAATGGCCTACTTATTTTATTTAGCAATTTCAGTTCAGGTACTAGGAGTTTAATATTTCATCTATATTTTAATTAAATAACCACAGATATTAGGCTTTCTCAAAGGTAACATTTTGTCCTCATTTTAGTTTCTCAAATCTTATTAAGGTTATGATGGCCACCCAGCTTGTGAAGTAATAGATGATAACAATATAGTCAGGAAATACCATTTGGTAACCAAGGCTTCAGCAAAGTATTAAGATTTTTGTGATTGTGAGTGTTACAGGTAACACTGTTGGCCCCCAACATTGTCATTTTGTACACTTTGTTGATCAATGGCCTGAATTCATTAAAATTCACACTACATGCCTCAAAAAGAATATTGGATCCCAGCCTAGGTTGTTGAGTATATTCCTGGCCTTTATTAAAATGTAGGTTGATAGAAAGGTGGTAGGGATATTTAAATCTATCATGCTGCTAATTTACTTTCTTTGTAGCACAACAAGGATAGGGAATTAGGAAAACATTACTCACCCAATAGAGAAAAGTTAGATAGAAAATCCAGTATTGACAAAACAGTTAATGCTTTAGTATGATTGAGGATAGGTAATCTAGTGCTAAAGTTGGTCAGAGAATTTCCTGCACAAAATGAAAGATCTATGTATGGGAATGCCAGAGAATTTGACTTCTCAGAAATATATAGACCAACAGCGGTTGCCTTTTTTCATTTTTACTTCTCTTCATTCTTAGATCTACGGAATCCAGAGGCAGCATTGTCTCCAACCTTCCGTAGTGACAGCCCAGTGCCTACTGCACCCACCTCTGGTGGCCCTAAGCCCAGCACAGCTTCAGCAGTTCCTGAATTAGCTACAGATCCTGAGTTAGAGAAGAAGTTGCTACACCACCTCTCTGATCTGGCCTTAACATTGCCCACTGATGCTGTGTCCATCTGTCTTGCCATCTCCACGGTAATGACCTGACAGAGTTAGGATTTACAACTTATTTTCAGTTCCTGGTCAGTGTCTTATTGCCCCTACCTCCCCTTCTTCTCTAGCCAGATGCTCCTGCCACTCAAGATGGGGTAGAAAGCCTCCTGCAGAAGTTTGCAGCTCAGGAGTTGATTGAGGTAAAGCGAGGTCTCCTACAAGACGATGCACATCCTACTCTTGTGACCTATGCTGACCATTCCAAGCTCTCTGCCATGATGGGTGCTGTGGCAGAAAAGAAGGGCTCCGGGGAGGTAGCAGGGACTGTCACAGGGCAGAAGCGGCGTGCAGAACAGGACTCAACTACAGTAGCTGCCTTTGCCAGTTCATTAGCCTCTGGTCTGAGCTCTTCAGCATCAGAACCAGCAAAGGAGCCAGCTAAGAAATCAAGGAAACATGCTGCCTCAGATGTTGATCTGGAGATAGAGAGCCTTCTGAACCAACAGTCCACCAAGGAACAACAGAGCAAGAAGGTAGGGGTCATGTGAAAATACTCTCACAATATGCTCTTAATTATAGCTTTGTTTGACAGGGATCTACCCCTAGGGCAAGGAACTGTTTTTAGAATTGAGGGTTTACAGTGGTTCTCAACCGGGGATGATTCCCTACTGCCCAACTCCCAGGGGATCTGGTAATGTCTGGAGACATTTTTATTATCACACATGGGGGAGTGCTATTGGCATCTAGTGGGTAGAGGCCAGGGATGGTTGTTAAACATCCTACAGTGCATAGTAGGACAAACCCCCACAACAAACAGTTGTCTGTCCCAAAGTGTCAATAATGCCAGTGTCGACAAATTCTGATTTAGATAATCTGTCATTGAATCTGAAAGAATTGGATCAAGAGAAGAGGAATCCAAATATATAGAAATATAGGGAGATATTTCTCCCTGTATTTCTGGAGAGGAATACTAGACCAGTTATAGAAATTGACTAAATAATGTGAATTGGTTCTGAGTATAAGTATTGGCCTGACATGAGTTCTTATCTGTTTGGTACTTCTAGTGCGTAAGTTTGAACAAGTTAATTAACTTCTCTTGAGCCTTAGTCTTTTCATCTGTAATGTGAAGACAATACCAGCATATCCTGCCTTATAGAATTGAATAGACTCTGAGCTAAAAAGTAAAGTGTTTAGCACTATACTTTTTAGTTCAGCACCCAGTAAATATGTTTTTTTTGTAGAAGGAATGCCTTCCTGGGGAGGGGACGTTAATATAATGCTTAGCAGTAGGAACCAGGCCTCTTCCATTTTAATTTCATCCCAAATGCATATTTGTGAGGAAGGACTAACAAATCTCTTATCTGAAGGCTCCAATTTTCCAATATTAAGTTAGCTAATTTAGGGCTAGGCACAATGGCTCATTCCTGTAATCTCAACACTTTGGGAGGCCGAGGTGGGAGGATCACCTGAGGCGAGGTGTTCAAGACCAGCCTGGGCAAAATAGTGAGACCCTATCCCCACAAAAAGTAAAGTAATTAAAACATTAGCTGGCATGGTGTCTTGCACCTGTATTCCCAGCTACAATTGAAGGCTGAGCTGGGAGGATCACTTGAGCCTGAGAGTTCAGTGAGATAAACAGTGAGTTATGATTACACCACTGCACTCTGGCCTGGGTGACAGCAAGATCCCATCTCTTAAAAAAAAAAAAAAAAAAAGCTGATTTATCTCTTGTAAGACATTAATGTCAAAAAGAACTTGCAGAGTTGGTCTAAGAGCCAGTTTGATCTACAAGACATTTTAAGTCCAAGGCTACTTCTGTCACAGGTCAGTCAGGAGATCCTAGAGCTATTAAATACTACAACAGCCAAGGAACAATCCATTGTTGAAAAATTTCGCTCTCGAGGTCGGGCCCAAGTGCAAGAATTCTGTGACTATGGAACCAAGGAGGAGTGCATGAAAGCCAGTGATGCTGATCGACCCTGTCGCAAGCTGCACTTCAGGTCTCTTGGAAGGGAATGAGGTGGGATGGGTTTGTCAGAAGCAGCCATTCCTTTTCAGCATATTCTTTCCAGTCATTGGGGTTCTGTCTGTAATCTTACTTAGTTTATGGTTTGTGTAAGTCCTCCAGACCCTGAAGGTGTACTTTCAGAAGTGCATTGTGTGGGAAGAATACAGGCTGTACTCCCAGATAACTTTTTTTTTTTTTTTTTAAAGAAAAAGCTCCCTCCTTAGAATAACAAGGTATGTCTGTCTCTCAGCCACAGTGAAAGTTAAAGTACTCTGAAAGCAGGATAATCTTAGGAGAAAAGGAACCTGAACTCTTAGGTCAGTGTTTTATTCTGTTCTAACCAACTAAGTCCCCTGCACTGCTTGCCTTCCAGTGGTAAAACAGGAAACCCAGTCTTTACTGAGAGATGAATTACAATTGTTCTGTAGTATGAATTATGGATTTCCATGCTACCTGCCTCCCTTAAAACTCTTGGAGAAAGCTCTAACAATAGAATTAGGGGAGAGTAATAAAATAGGAGACATTTTGAAATCATTTGGAATTCTAACTGTTGGATCTACGTCTGGAGCACAATCTTGATTGTCCCTTTTTATTTTCCCAGACGAATTATCAATAAACACACTGATGAGTCTTTAGGTGACTGCTCTTTCCTTAATACATGTTTCCACATGGATACCTGCAAGTATGTTCACTATGAAATTGATGCTTGCATGGATTCTGAGGCCCCTGGCAGCAAAGACCACACGCCAAGCCAGGAGCTTGCTCTTACACAGAGTGTCGGAGGTGATTCCAGTGCAGACCGACTCTTCCCACCTCAGGTACCTGTCTGCTCAGAAAACTCGTCTCAACTTACAGATTTTGAGTAGGACAGCCATACACGTTAAGAAAGCAGAGCATAATTCAGCAATCTTGTTTTGCTTATTGGGAATGGAGGGGGATAGATAAGCTTGTAAGGGAATAGGAAAAATCAAATGGAAAAGAGGGACTCGGGCCATGAATCTGAGAGTTAAAGTAGGGAAGATGACCAAATACCACTTTATGCAGTGGATCTGTTGTGATATCCGCTACCTGGACGTCAGTATATTGGGCAAGTTTGCAGTTGTGATGGCTGACCCACCCTGGGATATTCACATGGAGCTGCCCTATGGGACCCTGACAGATGATGAGATGCGCAGGCTCAACATACCCGTACTACAGGATGATGGCTTTCTCTTCCTCTGGGTCACAGGCAGGTAATGCAATTCAGTTATGTAGGTATGGACAGATACAGTACAGAGTGAATACTGAGTGGGAGATAAAATCCTGGGTTTTCGTAGCCCTACTATTAAATGTATGACTGGTTTAGCCTTTTTTTCTTTTTTTCTGGGGGACAGTCTTACTCTGTTGCCCAGGCTGGAGTGCAGTGGTGTGATCTCAGCTCACTGCAACCTCGGCCTCCCGGGTTCAAGCAATTCTCCTGCCTCAGTCTCCTGAGTAGCTGGGATTACAGGCACGTGCCACCATGCCCAGCTAATTTTTTCTTTTTGTATTTTTAGTAGAAACTGGGTTTCACCGTGTTAGTCAGGATGGTGTCTATCTCCTGACCTTGTGATCCACTCACCTCGGGCTCCCAAAGTGCTGGGATTACAGGCGTGAGCCACCACACCCAGCCAGTCTTTTTTTCTAGTGAGTCCTAATGCCCATTTACAATGCAAATTATACCCTGAATATATATTTAACTTTACATTTGTTCTTTGAGAAAGGTAAGGTTGTTGAGAATACTGTTTTATCTTTTCATTCTTAGATCCATCATGCTGCTTTTGGTGTTGTGCATGTAAATGTTCACTGAATGTCTACTGAAAAGGTGTATATGGTGTTTTTAACACATCATATATTTTGAAGGAAAAAAAATAAGGGCATACAAATAGTTGTTTAACTCATTTCTTCCTAGGGCCATGGAGTTGGGGAGAGAATGTCTAAACCTCTGGGGGTAAGTAGTGGTTGTGTTGCTTTCTTTGGAGGGTAATACTGTTATAGTGAGATATATGTTTTCTTCTCCCAGAGTATTCTGTGATTCCTTGCTTCTATAAGTGGTACTACCCCTAAACTGTACGTTTGGCTAAAACTCTAGTTCTTTTTTATGCCCCACAGGTATGAACGGGTAGATGAAATTATTTGGGTGAAGACAAATCAACTGCAACGCATCATTCGGACAGGCCGTACAGGTCACTGGTTGAACCATGGGAAGGAACACTGCTTGGTGAGCAGCAGTGGGGCCCAATTCAATAGGTGGAGCACAAAAGAAGAATCATTTGATTTCTTACTGAGAAAAAGTTCAAAAGGTGGTTTCATAAGGTAATCTGTTATCTGTGGTGAGCAGGTTGGTGTCAAAGGAAATCCCCAAGGCTTCAACCAGGGTCTGGATTGTGATGTGATCGTAGCTGAGGTATGTGCTTCCCAGGCGTCCAAAGCTTCCACATTTCTGTTGGTATCAGTTATTCATGTTGGGTGTATTCTCATCCCAGATTTTTCTCATTTACATCATAAACATAATAGAAGGGGCTAGAATTACAATCTTGTGTAACTTAAAAAGCAGCTACTTTTTATTTCCTAGGTTCGTTCCACCAGTCATAAACCCGATGAAATCTATGGCATGATTGAAAGACTATCTCCCGGCACTCGCAAGATTGAGTTATTTGGACGACCACACAATGTGCAACCCAACTGGTAAGGTGACCAGAGAACAGGCTAGTCCTCAAGGGGCTATTACTTATGATTAAGGACATAACTTAGTAGAGCTTCACACTGTATTCCACTAGTCCATAAATGAGCTTGAGAGGATTCATGAGCCACTTAAGCTTGTATTTAAACTGTTTTATGAGATTCTACAAATATTCATTAGAAACTCAACAGGTTCTAGGACCCAAAGCACTGCTCCCTAGGGTTTCTGTTCTCTTCACAACCTAAGGATCTTCCTCAGCCATTCTGTGATGTATTGAATCTGCCCCCTGGTGGTTATCAAGTTATCTATTTAATCTGTCAATAATTACATCTTTCACCCCTTTAATAGAGCTTAAAACACATGCTGCTAGCATTTTGCTTATCCAAAGAGTACTCCCTGGTAGCAGCAACTCTGTGAAACAGGCCTGGCTAAGCCTTAGTTACTAACCCTCAGATAATACAGATCCAGTCTATTTTAACACCAGAATCTATGCCAATTCTGAACTAGTCATTCTGCCATATACTATTCTAATGTTAAGTTCTTTTTAGAAGAATTGGCATATTTAATATGATAGGCAGTCTTCATTTGGTATGCATTTTTTAACACTATTAAACCCTCTAATTCCAGGATTTCTGGTTTGCTCCTCCTTTTCCCGTTTCAGGATCACCCTTGGAAACCAACTGGATGGGATCCACCTGCTAGACCCAGATGTGGTTGCACGGTTCAAGCAAAGGTACCCAGATGGTATCATCTCTAAACCTAAGAATTTATAGAAGTACTTCCTTACAGAGCTAAGAATACATAGCCATGGCTCTATAAACTAAACCTGAAGAGTGATATTTGTACAATAGCTTTCTTCTTTATTTAAATAAACATTTGTATTGTAGTTGGGATTCTGAAGTCCATTCTGGCTCTGCCACTTAACAGGGTGTAATCTTGTGCAACTCATCTCTCAGTATTTCTTATATGTGAAATGGGAGTATTACCTCATTGGGTTGCTGTGAGGGTTCAAACTAAATGAGTGCATGGGAAACATTAAAATGATCATTATAGGCTAGGCACGGTAGCTCACACCTATAATCCCAGCACTTTGGGAAGCCAAGGTAGGAGGGTAACTGTAGCCCAGGAGTTCAAGACTAGCCTGGGCAAAATAGTGAGACCCCATCTCTACCCCCACCCTCCAAAATCATTAAAAAAACAGGAATGCAGGCTGGTTGCAGAGGCTCACACCTGTAATCCCAGCACTTTGGGAGGCTGAGGTGGGCGGACCACAAAGTCAGGAGTTCAAGACCAGCCTGGCCAACATGGTGAAACCCTGTCTCTACTAAAAATACAAAAAATCAGCTGGGCATAGTGGCAGGCGCCTGTAATCCCAGCTACTCGGGAGGCTGATGCAGGAGAACTGCTTGAACCTGGGAGGCAGAGGTTCAGTGAGCTGAGATCGCACCACTGCACTCCAGCCCGGGTGACAGAGTGAGGCTATCTCAAAAAACAAAACAGAACAAAAAAACCCCCACAGAAAACAGGAATGCATAGGATAAAACTATGTACATGGTTGGTTGAGGAGGAGGTTCTCTAGGAGAGCGTTTCCTGTTTTACAGACAGTAAAAATTTGAGTTTTATTTAAGGTTATCACTACTTGGACTATCGTGCTGTAAACTTCTGCTTATGCTGTTACAACTAGGTGGCTTTTCTACTGTTTTTCTTTAGATTATGTCCAAGAAATAATGATAGATCTATGATCTTTTGAAGATATTGCATCAAACACAAGTGAATAGAACTTTAGACTTTGGTAAAACCTCTTACTAACGATGTAGTTTTGCCTCTTAGATTCATGAACTGTGATAACTCAGATAAGGATGGTAACTGCAGAAACAATATATATATAAAGAGAAATAAACTCCTGGGTGATGTCATTTTCCATGTGGCCCAGTGTGCCTGTGTTGAAAAGTTTTGTTCTCAAAGCAGTGTATTGATGTGATAATGGGGAATAACATTTTTTTTAAGAGGGAACCTTTAATATAATCTTTTAGCCCTTTTAAAATGGATACAGTGGCGTTTTCTCCTAGGCTCAAAGCTGAGTACACTCCTGTAATTTTAATAATATTTTAGGCAAGTCCTATGACAATTATACCAACAAGTTTCTTCAACCCCACCACCACCCCTACCATACCTATGCTTTGCTTGCCCATACTCCCTTCACCCTTTCCTCTGCTATTACCACTGGTATTTCTGCTTGTGGTTGAAAATAAAAAGCATCTCCAGATTGCAGCAAACTCAGTGGCCCTGCTCCACAGCCTGGCCTCTGCTGAAGGAAGAAAAGGGGTGAAACATGAACGACCATCATGGGTTGTGATCAGGCACTACCAGAAGCCCAGCTTGTGTTTCAAAAACAGGCTCTTGAACATGTTCCCAGAAGGTAACTCTTCACTGGCTTGGAGAACAGGAAGGACTATTTCACAAACACCACTGTGTTTGAATTTCTAGAGGCTACCCAGGCCAAGAATACATCCCTAAGAAAGAAAAAGACACACAAACAGAATTATACACAAACTGAAACAGAATTACAGCCTACTTTTTTTTTTTTTTTTTGAGATGGACCTCCCGGGTTCATGCCATTCTTCTGCCTCAGCCTCCCGAGCAGCTGGGACTACAGGCGCCTGCCACCACGTCCGGCTAATTTTTTGTATTTTTAGTAGAGACGGGGTTTCACCGTGTTAGCCAGGATGGTCTCGACCTCCTGACCTTGTGATCCACCCGCCTCGACCTCTGAAAGTGCTGGGATTACAGGCGTGAGCCACCACACCCAGTCGCTACATTCTTTTTATCTGTCTTTTTTTATTTTTATTTTTATTTTGAGATGGAGTCTCGCTGTTGCCCAGGCTAGAGTGCAGTGGCATTATCTCCTTGGCTCACTGCAACCTCCGTCTCCCAGGGTCAAGAGATTCTCCTGCCTCAGCCTCCTGAGTAGCTGGGACTATAGGCGCCCGCCACCATGCCCAGCTAATTTTTGTATTTGTAGTAGAGATGGGGTTTCACCACATTGGCCCAGCTGGATTTTTTTTATCAGTCTTAAGCAAATAGGTTCCCAGATAATTTCCTGCAGCATTATGGTTAGATAGTATCACCTTAGAAATATAAGAACAGTGGGCTTAAAAGTCAGAAGTAGAGGCAATGCTAATTTACTGTAGAGTTTTTGAAATAGGAAATAGAAATGCCTTGTCCTACAGCTGTAGGTAATTCCCAGAGAAATTTGGGGAGAGGGATAAAATCTTCCAAATTTCTCCCCATTTCCCTCACAAATTGCAAATTATCATATGCTACTTTCCACTTACCATTTCTCCCCAAATTCTAATTCCCTAAGTAGTCTGATTTGCAGTAAGGATTGAAAAGCTAGTATTTGCAAACACTAAGAGCCTAATGTATTATCACATTTTTAAAGAGCATAGAGAGGTATGTGGTAACTGAAAAATGTGAACTGCTGATTACGTCATCTTTGGCTATGTGGCAAATGTAAGCTCTTAAGCAGGGGCGCTTTTCTAGTACACCAGATAGACATACAGCAACCTACTCTACCTAAAGTAAGGTGACACTGAGATGCTGATTTTATGCTCAAGATTACCATGTTTCCCAACAGAATTAATTGACCAGTATCTGAATTATAAAAGGGGGAACTGTAAGCTCACCTGCAATGCTTCACCACACACTCATTGCTGCAGTATTCATTGTCCCAGTCCTTACTCACAATGGGAGGGTTATCACAACCAGACCTCACACATCGAGGCTGGGGTGAGAGTGCCACAGGAGACCCACTCACCAATTCAACATCCATCTGAGAAGGAGACTCAACCTGTGAGAGGAAGAGAGTACCAAAGTGGATTAAATTGCTCCCTGCCTAGCTAGCTAGTTGAAACCAATGAAGCAAAAGGTATTACAATTCCTCACACTGGGGGTAAAACTGGAGAAGGTGAGTTCTCGGTCTCCCCGTCAACAGTCTAGCTTCAGAACTTTGCCAAGCAGAATGACGGAAGATTTTTCCCATCAGGAGAAAGGTGGGCATGTGGTAATGCTTTTTTTCCCCCTTAAGCCTGGCTAGTCAAGTATAGTAGTGGGAATAAAGAGGTAGTCCTTTTTTTTTTTGTTTTTTTTTTGAGACGGAGTCCTGCTCTGTCTCCCAGGCTGGAGTGCAGTGGCGCGATCTCGGCTCACTGCAAGCTCCGCCTCCCCAGTTCATGCCATTCTCCTGCCTCAGCCTCCTGAGTAGCTGGGATTACAGGCACCTGCCACGACGCCTGGCTAATTTTTTGTATTGTTAGTAGAGATAGGGTTTCACCACGTTGGCCAGGCTGGTCGTGAACTCCTGACCTCAGGTGATCCACCTGCCTTGGCCTCCCAAAGTGCTGGGATTACAGACGTGAGCCACCACGCCCGGCCATATTTATGTGTTTTAAAAAACAATGGTATGAACCAATTAAATTTTTCTGGCTATACCCTCTGCCCCACACACATTTAAAACATCAAGCTAAGGAACTTAAGACCCAGGATAAACGAAAAGCTTTATATGTCCAAAGTTTAAGATCCTTGGGTAAACAACTCTGAAAAATAACTGTTTAGGCTATATCCTGTCCAGCTGAACTAGTGGCTGCTGCTTAGTTAAGGAGTGGTCCTTATCTTAATGTATCTCACTAAAAACACTATGGGGTACGCGGTGGCTCAACGCCTGTAAAACCTGCACTCTGGGAGGCCGAGGCGGGTGAATCACGAGGTCAGGAGTTCAAGACCAGCCCAACCAACATGGTGAAACTCCGTCTCTAGTTAAAAATACAAAAAATTAGCTGGGTGTAGTGGCGATTACCTGTAATCCCAGCTACTTGGGAGGCTGAGGCAGGAGAATCACTTGAACCCAGGAGGTGGAGGTTGCAGTAAGCCGAGAGTACACCACTGCACTCCAGCCCAGGCAACAGAGCGAGACTCCGTCTCAAAAAAAAAACAGGGTGGGCGCAGTGACTCACACCTGTAATCCCAGCACTTTGGGAGGCTGAGACAGGCAGATCACCTGAGGTCAGGAGTTCAAGTCCAGCCTGACCAACATGGAGAAACCGTCTCTACTAAAAATACAACATTAGCCAGGCATGACGGCACATGCCTGTAATCCCAGCTACTCAGGAGGCTGAGGCAGGAGAATCACTTGAACCCAGGAGGTAGAGGTTGTGGTGAGCCGAGATCGCACCATTGCACTCCAGCCTGGGCATGGACATCTCAAAAAAAAAAAAGAAAAACCACCAATATGGGTACCTTGGGTAGGACAAGTCACTGTTGCAAGGAAATCCCATCTGCAGGATGTTTTGTGTTCCTGGTTGCTGGGCATTAAATGCTAGTAGCAACCCCCACTTTTATTTGGTCAACCAAAAATGTTTTTATACATTTCCACTAGACTAGAGGAAAGACTTAAAATCAAAGGCTCACCTCAGGAACTACATCTGTGATCATCTCACAGATAGTCTCAG
The DNA here is from genome assembly GCF_000951045.1 of Mandrillus leucophaeus. Lineage (NCBI taxonomy): Eukaryota > Metazoa > Chordata > Mammalia > Primates > Cercopithecidae > Mandrillus > Mandrillus leucophaeus. The sequence goes on along the minus strand of NW_012101621.1, from coordinate 2,488,581 downwards.
GAGAAGTTGCCTCCACTGTATGGGCCTCAGGGCTGTTGTTCATAGGCCGCTCAGGACTACTTTCCACAGTTGGTGGGACTAAGGTAGTCTGCATTTTCAAAGTGGGTAGAGGCACACTCTTGATCTGCAGAGGGGGTGGCTGTTGCTGTAAATTGATTCGAACTTTCTGAGGTGGAGGCTGTTGCATGGCCTGGAGTGGAGGCGGCTGCTGCAGAATGGTAACTTGCTGCTGAGTTGGGGGTTGTGGCATCTGTTGTAATGGAGGGGGCTGTAGTCGGGGTGGAGGCAGTTGCATAGAAGCAGCAGCAGCAGCAGCTGCTGCTGCCTGCAACACTGACCGAGTGACAATCTGGGCTTGTTGACTGGGCTGGATAGTGGCTGTACTGGTTTGGCCTAGCTGAAGCCCCCGGGAGGTCACCACTGTGGCTGGGATAACAGTAACCATCCCTCCTTGAGACATAGTAATGGACGAGGGCAACATTTGTTTGGTAATAATCAACTTGGTGATATTGGGCTGACCCCCAGCTCCAGAAGATGCCTGGTTTGCCACATAGGATGAAAGGGTGGAGTTAACAACAATGGATGGGGACAGGGCAGGGGGCTCTATTGAAGCTGGTGCTGGAGATGCTGGGTCAACAGTAGCCATAGGAGGTGGAGAAGGAGTTTGTGATGGTGGTGCTGGATCCAATTCCACTGTTTCTACAGTGGCCTAAAAGAAGACAAAAATAAATAATTACATAAATAAATAAATAAATCACTTGGTTGTATTTACTTCTTAAAACTGCTAACAAATACTTCCAAAAAACTTCTTACTGGTTTAAATATCCATCTACCCTATCCCTCTTACCTGACACTCCTGGTTGTCTTTGTAAGCAGCCAGTGCCTTCAGATACTCTTTCTTGGCAGCCTCAGTTTTCCTCTTATATACCTGCAAAAAAGAGACTTTAAAAAAAAAAAAGACTCCCCATACTCCTAGGGAAGACTGATAGTTCTGTATTATTTATCAATGAATGACAATTCATCTTAGTCTAATCACTGACAACCCCTATCAGTGAATACAATTCTGAAAGCTAACAGTCAAGACAACCTCTATGGCAGACTCACTCCACTGAGCATATCTCTGAAAGACAACCAATCAACAGGAGTCTGGCAAGAATAGCTACTATTTATTTTATTTTATTTTTTCTGAGCCAGAGTCTTGCTCTGTTGCCCAGGCTGGAGTGCAGTGGCACAATCTTGGCTTGCTGCAAGCTCTGCCTCCCAGGCCACCGCACCTGGCCTTTTTTTGAATTTCTTTTTCTTTTTTGGATTTAGACTCCTGGGTTCAAGCGATTCTCCTGTCTTAGCCTCCCAAGTAGCTGGGATTACAGGTGTGCACCACCATGCCTGGCTTGTTTTGGATTTTTAGTAGAGACAAGGTTTCACCATGATGGCCAGGTTGGTCTCGAACTCCTGACCTCAAGTGATCTGCCCTCCTTGGCCTCCCAAAGGGCTGGGATTACAGGTGTGAGCCACTGGGCCTGGCCCTCTTCTCACATTAAAAAAAAAATTTTTTTTTTGAGATGGAGTTTCATCCTATCTCTTGTCCCCTAGGTGGCCCAATCTCGGCTCACTGTAACCTATACCTCCCGGGTTCAAGCAGTTCTACCTCAGACTCCTGAGTAACTGGGACTACAGGCAGCCACCAGCACGCCTGGCTAATTTGGTATTTTTAGTAGAGATGGGGTTTTACCATGTTGGCCAGGCTGGTCTCGAACTCCTTACCTCAAGTGATCTGCCTGCCTTGGTCTCCCAAAGTGCTGGGATTACAGGCATGAGCCACCGTGCCAGGGCTTATTCTTAAATTCTTATAGTAAAATTATTACTGTGTGGGTTTAGGAGGTAAAGCTAAATACTACCACCACAAACAGCACAACAAAAGCCAAGAACAAACTAGAGGGTTTCACTCATCTATCCTTGTGATTAGCCCTTAGCCCTTCACTGTCACTAAGCAGAAGTGTGCAATTTAAGATGAAAGGGCTTGGCCCTACCAGAGCTTCTTCCACACATTATTTAGATATTTTTGGGGCTGGGCACAGTGGCTCAAGCCTGTAATCCCAGCACTTTGGGAGGCCGAGACGGGCGGATCATGAGGTCACGAGATCGAGACCACCCTGGCTAACACGGTGAAACCCTATCTCTGCTAAAAATACAAAAACAAAATTAGCCCGGTGTGGTGGTGGGCACTTGTAGTCCTAGCTACTTGGGAGGCTTAGGCAGAAGAGCGGCGTGAACCCAGGAGGAGAGTCTCGCTCTCTCTCCCAGGCTGGAGTGCAGTGGCCAGATCTCAGCTCACTGCAAGCTCCGCCTCCCGGGTTTACGCCATTCTCCTGCCTCAGCCTCCCAAGTAGCTGGGACCACAGGCGCCCGCCACCTTGCCCGGCTAGTTTTTTTTGTATATTTTAGTAGAGACGGGGTTTCACCGTGTTAGCCAGGATGGTCTCGATCTCCTGACCTCATGATCCGCCCGTCTCGGCCTCCCAAAGTGCTGGGATTACAGGCTTGAGCCACTGCGCCCAGCCGAAAACCTCTATTTTTATCTCTTTAAAAACTTTTGGAACATTCACTACTAGTTCCTCAACATTTGCTCACCTGTTTTTGCTCCTCTCCAAGACTATCCCACATGGAGGCCACAATTTTTGAAACCTCACCAAAAGTGGCATTAGGATTCTGTCCCTTGATGGCAGCCTGTGTATCACGAAAGAATAAAGCATATGCTGAAACTGGTTTCTGAGGTTCATTAGGATCTTTCTTTTTTCTCTTCTTTGGGGCCTTCTGCTTTTTCCCTGCTTCCACCACCACTGTCTTCTGGCTGGGAAGTTGCTGTAAGAGAGAAAAAGAATTACACAATGGATGATGACAAGTATTATGTCTGGAAACTAGCCACATGTATGGAATTTTCAGAAATGCTAAAAATCATGGAAATAGCATTAAAAGACACTGGTCAAGTATGGAGAACCAATAAGAATAGGGATTGAGAGAATTATAAACTGGAAATTGGTAGGTGGAACCCCATACCCAGAAAAGAGCAGAGGAGATGGCATGGTAAGGCTAAAGAATACTGATTAAAATCTGTATCCCAAGAATTTTATCCTAGAATATCACAGCAGAATTGATTTTGGCAGGGAATGCCTCACCCTCCGGAAATCCTCAACACCATCCTCATGAAGTGAACTAGTAGGTGAAGGCGTGGTTGAAAGACGATCTTCAGGTGACTGGGCAGGTGGTAGGATGGTGCCACCCCCTAAGCTCAAACCCAGTTGGGAACTCAGTTCTGACTGATCAATGGTGGTCAACTGGCTATGCCCCATCAAGCCAGATGTCATGTCTGTCATTGGTACATCAATTGTAACAGGTGGGTTGGCACTATACTGAGTTCCTATAGAGTGGTCCAAGTCCTGAGAGAAGCAGAAGGACTAATTAAACAGTAAATATAAAAAAACACCACTTTCCCCCCCTAAATTTAAGATAGCTTATAAATTCCCTGCCTACCCAGATTGTATCATTTAAAATACAAAACATAAAATAAATTGTCTTCAAAACTGAAAATAAAAACATAAGCTTTTTAAAAAAGTACAGAAATTAATGAATTTACTTCTTTGCACTCAAAAGAAGAACTAAAAATAATCAGAGAAGTCATACTGTTGGAGAAGTTAAAGAGCTATCAACTTATTCAGTAATCTATAAGTAGGGACAACACATTGAGTAAAGAAAAACTTCCTGTCTGTACCCTCCGAAAATAATAGCTTTTAAAATAATACACAGGCAGTCAGCATAAATAGGCCAATATTACAGAAGTTTGGCATCAAATATAGAGTGTGAAGATGTGCTACTGGTTTGATGTGCCAGAAGCCCAACATACTGATTTATATTACATAGTAATCTACAATACTGTATTTGACTCAGACCTTTTTTTAAAAAAAAAGCTCTGATCTGCTGGCTTCTCAACATGATTCAGACCATTTTTTAATAAATCCCTCCACGTGCCAGCTATCACATTCAAATTTGAATCCTAGGATGTGAAGGTCATAATAAAAGCAGAAAACACTTTCCCAAAAACCACAATAATTTTCTAACCAGACATTGTACAATTTTAAATTATTTTTCAAGTAAAATCTACCTACATGGTAAATTTCATTTATTCAGGTGAAACTAAGTCTTTGTTGGTGAGCCTTTAGCCACAAGAAGACACACAAGTAATACCCAAGTGTAGTAGGGAATAGAGTAACTTTTGTCTCCCCTAATGCCATGCCTGTTAGCTGGGGTAAGCCTGACAATGTCTTGCCCCTTACCATGGTCAAGCCCCCACTCAGGAGCCCCCCGCCCTGCTCCATCAAGCCATGGGTCATGCCCACAGGCATGTCCAATGTCTGGACCCCATACTGGGCTGAAAAACTGCCATCCTGTGAAGAGGAAGGGTCTGCCAGGTCATCAAAGTGGCCAACCACATCTGAGACAGCCAATGAGGGATCAGAATCCAAGGAGATAGGTGGGATTTCAAATTCCTCATCTCCCAAGCTTGGTGTATGGAATGTCTGTAGGGAAAAAAGGGGGAAAAGAATTAGCGAAAAGAGGAGAAATGGCATACTACTAAGTGAAGAACATAATGGGGTACTAGAGATTCTCAGGGTACATTTTTTCTGCTTAGGATCCTATTTTATAATCAATTTCTTAGAACCTATTATTTTTACCAATCTCTCTTCTGATACCCTTGGTCACTTGGTGCATTCAAGGCTGCTAACATCAGTCACAATTTTCAATTCTTTTATCTGTTTTCTACCATTACCACTCTTTTGTCCTAAATTATGCCTATTGTTCTAATGAAAAATTCTTCCAGTACCATTACTTAGGATACAGCCTTTATAACCTGCTTACTATGATCCTTGAAATCTCTCTAAAGATTCTAATAGAGCAGTTATTTCACAATTATTACAACTAAACTGTTAGGCCACAGAAATTTGCTGTCAGCCAGCCAATTGTACTTTGTTGTTTTAGGTTCCTTTCAAACAGATGCTAAAATGTACTGTCATGGAAACTTTATCCCCCTCTAAAATATTTGCACTTAGAGTTTCCTACTTCTTCTCCACTTTAGAAATTATAATGTTAACAACTAAAGATTCCCATTTGTTTTTTTTGGGTTTTTTTGAGACAGAGTCTCGTTCTGTCACCCAGGCTGGAATGCAGTGGCGCGATCTCCGCTCACTGAAAGCTCCGCCTTCCGGGTTCAGGCCATTCTCCAGCCTCAGCTTCCCATGTAGCTGGGACTACAGGCGCCCACCACCACGCCCGGCTAATTTTTTTGTATTTTTAGTAGAGACGGAGTTTCACCGTGTTAGCCAGGATGGTCTCGATCTCCTGACCTCGTGATCCACCCACCCTGGCCTCCCAAAGTGCTGGGATTACAGGCGTGAGCCACTGCGCCCGACCAAGATTCCCATTTGTATACGATTTTCAGAAAACCTCAACAATGCCAAAAATGCTAGTCTTGCTGAACAAGCTTCTCTCTAAGAGAGGAAAAGGATTACTCCAGCTGGCTAAAGACCCAATCTCTTCCTGTGAGTCCAACTAGGTCAATAATAATACATTCTTTCTCTTCTGAATGAGGCCACCACTCATGCAGCTAACAGACCAAGATATGATCTAAGATATGTTAAGTGCTATGGTTCTGTTTTGACACTAAAATCTAAATGGTAGCATTTGCAACAATAGACAATTATAAATAATAGCAAGAGACTGCTATCAGAGAGACCTGGGTACAAGACCTTGAACAAGTTTTCTTCATCTGTAAAATGGGAATTACAATGGTAATCCCCTTATATGGTTATTATGAGGATAAGTGAGATTTCATGCATAAAAGCTTAGCACATTGCCTGATACATATAATGGCTTAATAACCATCATTAACCATTGTTATGAATAATATCCTAATAATGATTCCTTTCCCCCTACCCCAACCAATTATCACAGATAATTGGAATTTTAGAAACTTTAAATTCTATCAATCTAACACATAGCATAGTAAATATAAACTAATTCAGATCAAATTCAATTGGTACCCACTTTTTTTTTTTGTAATTGAACAATGCATTCTTTAAATAAGAGTTCCTAAAGGTTTCATTTTTTTTTTTTTTTTTTTTTTTTGAGATGGGGTATTGCTCTGTCACCAAAGCTGGTCTGTAATTCCTGGGCTCAAGCAAGCTTCCAGCCCCAGCCTCCCAAGTAGTTGGGACTACAGGCATGTGCTGCCACACCCAGCTAATTTTTAAAATTTTTTGTAGAGACAAGCTCTCCCTGTGTTGCCCAGGCTAGTCTCGAGCTCCTGGGCTCAACTGATCCTACTGCCTCAGTCTCCAAAGTGTTGGGCTTACAGACCTCAAGGTTCCTCTAGATCCTGAAAGGTTCTTCTATTATGACCATTTCTGTTTTTTTTTTTTTTGAGATGGAGTCTTGCTCTGTAGCCCAGGCTGGAGTGCAGTGGCGTGATCTTGGCTCAGTACAACCTCTGCCTCCAGGGTTCAAGCAATTCTCCTGCCTCAGCCTCCCAAGTAGCTAGGACTACTACAGGTGTGTGCCACCATGCCCAGCTAATTTCTGTATTTTTTAATAGAGACAGGGTTTCACCATGTTGGCCAGGATGGTCTTGATCTCTTGACTTTGTGATCCGCCCACCTCGGTCTCCCAAAGTGCTGGAATTACAGGCACCGGCCACTGCGCTTGGCAGTTTTATTTTTTTTCTTTTTTGAGATAGAGTCTCCTTTGTCACCCATGATAAAGTGCAGTGGTGCAATCTTGCTCACTGCAATCTCTGCCTCCCGGGTTCAAGTGATTCTCCCACCTCAGCCTCCCAAGTAACTGATACTATAGGTGCATACCACCACGCCAGGCTAATTTTTTTTTTTTTTTTTTTTTTTTTTTGAGACAGAGTTTCACTCTTTTTGCCCAGGCTGGAGTGCAATGGCATGAACTCTGCTCCCCACAACCTCCGCCTCCCAGGTTCAAGCAATTCTCCTGCCTCAGCCTCCCTAGTAGCTGGGATTACAGGCATGTGTCACCATGCCTGGCTAATTGTGTATTTTTAGTAGAGACGGGGTTTCTTCATGTTGGTCAGGCTGGTCTTGAACTCCTGACCTCAGGTGATCCGCCCTCCTCGGCCTCCCAAAGTGCTGAGATTACAGGCATGAGCCACCCCGCCTGGCCACGACGCCAGGTTAGTTTTTGTATTTTTTTGTAGAGATTGGGTCTGGCCATATTGCCCAGACTGGTCTTGAACTCCTGGACTCAAGCCATCACCCTGCCTTGGCCTCCCAAACTGTTGGGATTACAAGCATGAGCCACAGCGCCCAGCCGCCAATTCTGGTTTAATGAAGACATTAGGCTGGGAGCGGTGGTTCACACCTGTAATCCCAGCACTTTGGGAGGCCCAGGTGGGTGGATCACACGAGGCCAGGAGTTCGAGACCAGCCTGGCCAACACAGTGAAACCCATCTCTACTACTAAAAGAACAAAAATTAGTCAGGCATGGTGGCACACACCTGTAATCCCAGGTACTCGAGAGGCTGAGGCACGAGGATCGCTCGAACTCAGGAGTTGGAGGTTGCAGTGAGCCAAGACTGCATCACTGCACTCCAGCCTCGGCGACAGACCAAGACCATGTCTAAAAGGAAAAAAAAAAAAAAAAGAAAAGAAAGAAAGAAGAAAGAAAAAAGAGAGAAAAAAAAAAAAGGCCAGGTGCGGTGGCTCACGCCTATAATCTCAGCACTTTGGGAGGCCGAGGCGGGTGGACCACTTGAGGTCAAGAGTTTGAGACCAGCCTGGCCAACATGGTGAAAATCCATCTTTACTAAAAATACAAAAATTAGCCTGGCGTGGTGGCGGGTACCTGTAATGCCAGCTACCTCAGGAGGCTGAGGCAGGAGAATAACTTGAATCCAGGAGGCAGAGGTTGCAGTGAGCCGAGATCGTGCCACTGCACCCCAGTCTGGGTGACAGAGGGAGACTCCGTCTCAAAAAAAAAGACATTGCTAGAAAGAAAATTTCCAGCTAGCAGAAACTAGGGAGAAAAAAGTATGCCTGTGAAATGCCCAATCTCTGTGAATCACATTTGTAAAAATTTCCTAAAAGACAAAAAGATATACATAGTTTCATTTCTGTATTTTCCTTCTCCTTACTATTTTACTTGGTATGGTAAAAAATTTGGTCCTTGTCTGAGATATAAGCAGCATGCGGAGCATAAGAACATGCAGTTCTCAACTGGGAGTGGTGGCTCACGCCTGTAATCCCAGTACCTTGGGAAGCCAAGGAGGGTGGATCACTTGAAGTCGGGAGTTCGGGACCAGCCTGGCCAACATGGAAAACCCTATCTCTACTAAAAATACAAAAATTAGCTGGGTGTGGTGGTGCACACCTATAATCCCAGCTACCTGGGTGGCTGAAGCACGAGAATCGCTTGAACCCGGGAGTTGGAGGCTGCAGTGAGCCAAGATCACACCACTGCACTCCAGCCTGGATGACAGAGCAAGACTGTCACACACACACACACACACACACACACACACACACAAATAACAAAAAATATCAGGCAGTTCTTGATGGGAAAAACTAAACTTTCCCTAAGAACTGAACTTTTCTCAGTAGTATACAAATCATGTATTTATGTATGTTGTTTTGTTTTTTTTTAATTTTGAGACAGGGTCTTACCCTGTCGCCCAGGCTAAGTGCATGGCTCCATCATCACTCACTGCAGCCTTGAACTCTTGGGCTCAAGTGATCTTCCCACCTTGGCCTCCCAAAGTTCTAGGATTACAAGTGTGAGCCACTGTGTCTGGCCCATAATTTTTGTTATTGTGTGGAAGTTCTTAACTTCCAATCCATGACTCTTTCTGATATTTCAGTTTAGGTTTACATAAGCAGTTTTAAGGTAGAAGGTACAAAGATTTTTACCAAATTCTCATACCAAAAAAAAAAAAAGTTATAGGAACATGGATCAAGGGAAACATTTACTGTACTAGACTAATAGTAAAATGGTAGTTTCCAAAATTTTTAAGATACAGATTGCTTTGTTAAAGCAAAGATGCCTACCCTTTTCTGCTTACCACAACAAAACAGCAACTTTGTCAGGATATAAAAAATGATACTATCCGTTAATGAGAACCCCAAAAGGATAAAAATTCATATCCAAAACAAGGGACCAGTGTTCCACAAGTGACTACCCCTCATAAACCATCTGGAATGTTCTCATTGTACACTAAAAAATTAGACATGGCTACATAAAATGAACTGGGCAATGATAAAAAAATATATATATAGATATGGAGAGATTCCATTATGTAGGATCGACAAGGCATTCTTTCTATACGCCACCCCTTGGGATGTGGAAAAGCTTTGTTATTCAGTACCTATGGCTTTCATGGTGGTTTTCTGGGTTCTGTTTTATTTCTTCCTTTAAGTATGAATAGTAAGGTAACTGCAATTATCAAGAATACAGAGGGTTAAAAAAAAAAAGGATACAGAAGGGTAAACCACATGCTATAATAAAAAGAGATTCACTAAAATCTCTTTCACTACAAATGATCAGTAAAATCCAAAAATGAATATCTAAACTTATTTTATTTTAGTGGATTACATAAAGAGATCACATTCTAGACTGTTAAATATAAAACAAAGCTAAAACTGTAGCAAATATTAAAAAGAAATGGTTTGGACACAGAAAGAGAAAACAGGAACATGATATGCAGTTACCTTCTAACTTAGCTTTCCTTTCCTCCTCTGTTCAATTCCTGGGCCTTTTTGAGGGAGGGGCTGGTTTGGGAATTACAGTTTGTAAGGAAAGATGCTTAAATATCAAGAGAACCAAAAAATCAAAAATACCATTTCCCTCCCTTTTTTCATTCTCTGATACCAAAACATACATCTATTTCTTTAGCTTATTATACACCTGTAATCCCAGGTACTCGAGAGGCTGAGGCACGAGGATCGCTCGAACTCAGGAGTTGGAGGTTGCAGTGAGCCAAGACTGCATCACTGCACTCCAGCCTCGGCGACAGACCAAGACCATGTCTAAAAGGAAAAAAAAAAAAAAAAGAAAAGAAAGAAAGAAGAAAGAAAAAAGAGAGAAAAAAAAAAAAGGCCAGGTGCGGTGGCTCACGCCTATAATCTCAGCACTTTGGGAGGCCGAGGCGGGTGGACCACTTGAGGTCAAGAGTTTGAGACCAGCCTGGCCAACATGGTGAAAATCCATCTTTACTAAAAATACAAAAATTAGCCTGGCGTGGTGGCGGGTACCTGTAATGCCAGCTACCTCAGGAGGCTGAGGCAGGAGAATAACTTGAATCCAGGAGGCAGAGGTTGCAGTGAGCCGAGATCGTGCCACTGCACCCCAGTCTGGGTGACAGAGGGAGACTCCGTCTCAAAAAAAAAGACATTGCTAGAAAGAAAATTTCCAGCTAGCAGAAACTAGGGAGAAAAAAGTATGCCTGTGAAATGCCCAATCTCTGTGAATCACATTTGTAAAAATTTCCTAAAAGACAAAAAGATATACATAGTTTCATTTCTGTATTTTCCTTCTCCTTACTATTTTACTTGGTATGGTAAAAAATTTGGTCCTTGTCTGAGATATAAGCAGCATGCGGAGCATAAGAACATGCAGTTCTCAACTGGGAGTGGTGGCTCACGCCTGTAATCCCAGTACCTTGGGAAGCCAAGGAGGGTGGATCACTTGAAGTCGGGAGTTCGGGACCAGCCTGGCCAACATGGAAAACCCTATCTCTACTAAAAATACAAAAATTAGCTGGGTGTGGTGGTGCACACCTATAATCCCAGCTACCTGGGTGGCTGAAGCACGAGAATCGCTTGAACCCGGGAGTTGGAGGCTGCAGTGAGCCAAGATCACACCACTGCACTCCAGCCTGGATGACAGAGCAAGACTGTCACACACACACACACACACACACACACACACACACAAATAACAAAAAATATCAGGCAGTTCTTGATGGGAAAAACTAAACTTTCCCTAAGAACTGAACTTTTCTCAGTAGTATACAAATCATGTATTTATGTATGTTGTTTTGTTTTTTTTTAATTTTGAGACAGGGTCTTACCCTGTCGCCCAGGCTAAGTGCATGGCTCCATCATCACTCACTGCAGCCTTGAACTCTTGGGCTCAAGTGATCTTCCCACCTTGGCCTCCCAAAGTTCTAGGATTACAAGTGTGAGCCACTGTGTCTGGCCCATAATTTTTGTTATTGTGTGGAAGTTCTTAACTTCCAATCCATGACTCTTTCTGATATTTCAGTTTAGGTTTACATAAGCAGTTTTAAGGTAGAAGGTACAAAGATTTTTACCAAATTCTCATACCAAAAAAAAAAAAAGTTATAGGAACATGGATCAAGGGAAACATTTACTGTACTAGACTAATAGTAAAATGGTAGTTTCCAAAATTTTTAAGATACAGATTGCTTTGTTAAAGCAAAGATGCCTACCCTTTTCTGCTTACCACAACAAAACAGCAACTTTGTCAGGATATAAAAAATGATACTATCCGTTAATGAGAACCCCAAAAGGATAAAAATTCATATCCAAAACAAGGGACCAGTGTTCCACAAGTGACTACCCCTCATAAACCATCTGGAATGTTCTCATTGTACACTAAAAAATTAGACATGGCTACATAAAATGAACTGGGCAATGATAAAAAAATATATATATAGATATGGAGAGATTCCATTATGTAGGATCGACAAGGCATTCTTTCTATACGCCACCCCTTGGGATGTGGAAAAGCTTTGTTATTCAGTACCTATGGCTTTCATGGTGGTTTTCTGGGTTCTGTTTTATTTCTTCCTTTAAGTATGAATAGTAAGGTAACTGCAATTATCAAGAATATAGAGGGTTAAAAAAAAAAAGGATACAGAAGGGTAAACCACATGCTATAATAAAAAGAGATTCACTAAAATCTCTTTCACTACAAATGATCAGTAAAATCCAAAAATGAATATCTAAACTTATTTTATTTTAGTGGATTACATAAAGAGATCACATTCTAGACTGTTAAATATAAAACAAAGCTAAAACTGTAGCAAATATTAAAAAGAAATGGTTTGGACACAGAAAGAGAAAACAGGAACATGATATGCAGTTACCTTCTAACTTAGCTTTCCTTTCCTCCTCTGTTCAATTCCTGGGCCTTTTTGAGGGAGGGGCTGGTTTGGGAATTACAGTTTGTAAGGAAAGATGCTTAAATATCAAGAGAACCAAAAAATCAAAAATACCATTTCCCTCCCTTTTTTCATTCTCTGATACCAAAACATACATCTATTTCTTTAGCTTATTATATATTCATTTTAGAGAAATTTGTTTTAATCCAACACCTATTTATTCAACAATACAATGGTACTATGGGTTATTTAAATAGCTGTTCTTAAAAACTGATGTAGTAGTGAAAATTTTACCTATTCAGCCTGCAATAATGAACTAGTTCTAATGCTACAGTTACTTTTCCTACCGAGGGATAGGTACCTTTAGGCCTAATTATTTCCCCAATGTGCTCTAAGCATAATACCACTAAATTAGAGCCAATCTGAAAAACAGAAACAGAAAGATTAAATTGCCTTCCGATCATAGAACTTTCCATCTCAGGCAATGCTATCTCTGGACTGCTACTCTTTTGAAATTATTACTATTTCTTATTTCATTGATATATAACTTATGTAAGGTACATAAATTTTAAGTGTATAGCTTAACGGATTTTTTAGATATGCAACCATCCAAGTAATCACTATCCAGATCAAAGATGCAGAACATTTCCTTGTGCCCCTTTCCAGTGAATACTTCCTTCCCTTCCCAACAGGTATCACTATTTTGATAGCTCAGTTTTGCCTATTCTTGACCCTCATTTAAAAATATGAACTAATATGAACTAGCCAGGCGCGGTGGCTCATGCCTGTAATCCCAGCACTTTGGGAGGAGGCGGCGAGTGGATCACAAGGTCAGGAGATCAAGACTGGCCTGGCCAACATGGTGAAACCCCACCTCTACTAAAAATACAAAAATTAGCTAGGCATGGTGGCGGGCACCTGTAGTCCGAGCCACTCGTGAGGCTTAGGTAGCAGAATCGCTTGAACCCAGGAGGCGGAGGTTGCAGTGAGCCAAGGCTGAACCACGGCATCCCAGCCTGGGTGACAGAGTGAGACTCCATCTCAAAAAAAAAAAAAAAGAACTAATATAGTATCTACTCTTTTATGTCTGTTTTCTACTCAACAATATATTGTTTAGATTATCCAACTGCATTTATAATTTCATTTTTTATTTCTGTGTAGTATTCCTTTTCACAAATACACCATTTTTTTCTGTTGATAGACATCTGGGTTGTTTTCAGGGTTAAGCTATTAAGAATAAAGTTGCTGTGAACATGTTTTTGGTGAACATATGCAATCATTTCTGTTGTGTACATATCATAGAGTGGAATTTACCTGGTCATAGGTTGGAGGGACATGTTTATCTTTAGTAGGTACTGCTAGTTTTCCAGTGGCTCAATTAATTTACACTCTCACTAGCAATAATTAAGTTATCCACATCCACTGGGCAAGGTGGCTCACAGCTATAATCCCAGCACTTTGGGAGGCTGAGGCAGGTGGATCACTTGAGGTCAGGAGTTTGAGAGCAACTTGGCCAACATGGTGAAAACCGGTCTCTACCAAAAATACTAAAAAAATTAGCCAGGTGTGGTGGTGCATTCCTGTAAACCCAGCTACTCAGGAGGTTGAGGCACAAGAGTTGCTTCAACGTGGGAGGTGGAGGTTGCACTGAGTCGAGATCCCGCCACCGCACTGGGCGACAGAGCAAGACTATCTCAAAAAAAACACACAAACAAACAAAGAAAAAAACAAAAGAGTTATCCACATCCTTGCCAACTCTTACTGGCAATTTGGACATCTTCTTTTGTGAAGTGACTGTTCAAATCTTTTGCAGCTTGGGCGACAGAGCAAGACTATCTCAAAAAAAACAAACAAACAAAGAAAAAAACAAAAGAGTTATCCACATCCTTGCCAACTCTTACTGGCAATTTGGACATCTTCTTTTGTGAAGTGACTGTTCAAATCTTTTGCCTCCTTTTATTTTATTTTTTTGAGACGGAGTTTCACTCTTGTTGCCCAGGCTGGAGTGCAATGGTGCAATCTCAGCTTACCACAACTTCCACCTCCCAGGTTCAAGTGATTCTCCTGCCTCAGCCTCCCGAGTAGCTAGGATTACAGGCATGCGCTGCCACGCCCAGCTTATTTTGTATTTTTAGGAGACGGGGTTTCTCCATGTCGCTCGGGCTGGTCTTGAACTCCAGACCTCAGGTGATCCACTCACCTCAGCCTCCCAAAGTGCTGGGATTACAGGCACGAGCCACCACGCCTGGCCTTTGCTTCCTTTTAAATTGGATTCTTTCTTTTACTCTGCAGAAATACTTGATATATTCTGAATATGAGTTAGATATATGTATTGTAAATATCTTCTCCCAGTCTGTGGAATGCCTATTTGTTATGAAATCATGTTTTTTGATGAAAAGAAGTTCCTAATTACAGTGGAGACCAATTATTCATTTTTTAAATGTTTAGTACTTTTTATGGGCAACTACTTTTTTCAGGGAGGGTCAGCAAACTCTAAAAATTTCCTCTCTTGTAAAAACAATTTTTTTTAATATTACCTTTACCTACTTCTAAGATCTATTTGGGATGGCTCACAATAAAACCATAACCCCATTAAAATAAGTTATAAAACAATCATTACCACCACTACCAAGGGAAAGGGAAGGTATAGAAGTTGTAATGAGAAAATGGAGAACTGTTAACAATGACAGGAGCCTCAGGCAAAAGGAAGCTACTGAAATTGAGACTAAAACTTAGCTATCAGCTTCTTGGCAAAAGAAAGTAAGATTTCTTAAGTCCCAAAAACAAAAACAAAGGACAGACTGAACTTGGAAAGTTTCTTTCTTTTTCATTATAATATTACTTATTAATACTTTAAATTTACTTTTCTTCACTATACACCATGATTCTTCATGGGAGGTTTCTTGACATAAAAACGAACCACTTCGGGCCAGGCATGGTGGCTCACACCTATAATCCTAGCACTTTGGAAGGCTGAGGTGGGAGGATCGCTTGAGCCTAGGAATTTGAGACCAGCCTGGACAACATGGTGAGATCCTGTCTCTATCAAAAACAAAAGCAAAAACAAAAAGGAACCACTTTTTTAATGTGGTTACCTCTTGATTATTCAATTTCATAAACGGGGTAGAGAATTAAGAACAGTGGGTAAACTTAAAAGCTACTTGTATTTCATTTTAAAATGCACTTTCACATGAATGAGGCCAAAGTCAAATTTATAACACTCTAAATAACAAAATTTAAACTGTGGAGACCTGATTGAGGAGAAATTGGGAATTTCATGCAGATAAGTCCAATGTGAGATTTGCAACACTCAAATAATTAAATTTCAAAATGGAGATCTCACTCGAAGAAACTGGCAACTGAGAGTGCAAAGCACCAAGCACATTTTAGCTGTTTTTGTTTTGAGACGGAGTCTCACTTGTTCACCCAAGCTGGAGTACAATGGTGCGATCCTGGCTCACTGCAAACTCTGCTTCCCGGGTTCAAGTGATTCTCCTGCCTCAGTCCCCTGAGTAGCTGGGATTACAGGTGTGCACCACCACGCCTGGCTGATTTTTGTATTTTTGGTAGAGATGGGGTTTCACATGTTGGTCAGGCTGGTCTTGAACTCCTGACCTCGTGATCCGCCCACCTTGGCCTCCCAAAGTGCTGGGATTACAGGCATGAGCCACCACGCCCGGCCTCAGCTGTTTTTTTAAAATTAATTATTACTATTTTTTTATAGAGACGGAGTTTGATCACGTTGCCCAACCTGGTCTAGAACTCTTGGGCTCAAGCAATTCTCCCACCTCAGCCTCCCAAACAGTTCAGATTAGTGGCATGAGCCACTGTGCTGGGTCCAGATTTAGGTTTTATATCATTTCTAAGTTTGCCACATACTAGATTCACACTTATCCTGCTTATAAGACTAATAAAGCAACAAAAAAGTTAAACTGGCGCCGGGCATGGTGGCTTATGCCTATAATCCTAGCACTTTGGGAGGCTGAGGTGGACAGATCACTTGAGGCCAGGAGTTCAAGACCAGCCTGGGCAACATGATGAAACCCTGTCTCTACTAAAATACAAAAAAAAAAAGAAAAAGAAAAAAGAAAAAAAAGTAGCTGGGTGTGGTGGCGCACACCTGTACTCCCAGCTACTTGGGAGGCTGAGGCAGAAGAATCACTTTAGCCCAGGAGGTGGAGGCTGCAGTAAGCCAAGATCGTGCCACGGCACTGCAGCCTGGGCTACAGGGAGACTGTCACCTCCCTCCCCCCCCAAAAAAGAAAAAAAAGTTAAACTAGCAACTACCCCTTGTCAACCCCATTTTCATCCATGAAAATGTTAGGATTACAGGATAAGCGCATGCGACAGCCACTGACAATTCTTGGTACAAAAAACTGATGCAAATGGTCCACACCACTTTTGAAAACAAATTTAAAAGTCCTCAAAAAATGGCAGGTGGTTCAAGATTTCAGTTTCTCAAAGACAGAAATTTTTGTCTGTTCCACCATTCTCTTTTGCTTCTCCTAAACAAGTGATACGTATCTATATTATGACAATATTTCAACCAGAATTTTTTTTTTTTTTTTTTTTTGAGACAAAGTTTCCCTCTTTTTGCCCAGGCTGGAGTGCAATGGCGCGATCTCGGCTCACCACAACCTCCGCCTCCCGGGATCAAGCGATCCTCCTGCCTCAGCCTCCCGAGTAGCTGGGATTACAGGCATGCGCCACCACCCCGGCTAATTTCGTATTTTTAGTAGAGACGGGGTTTCTCCATGTTGGTCAGGCTGGTCTTGAACTCCCGACCTCAGGTGATCCACCTGCCTCGGCCTCCCAAAGTGCTGGGATTACAGGCATGAGCCACCGCGCCGGGCTCAACCAGATTTTTTTAACAAATACTTTAGGGTTTCATCACAACCTTTACTTCTACTATAAAACAGCATAAGAAGCTATTATTACAGCTGTTTGACAGTTGGGGAAACTATGACATACAACGATGAAGTAATGTGCCCAACGTCTGAGTCACAGAAAAACTGAAACACATATCCTACTCAACTCTTTTTATGTTCTCTAGCTGCTATTTCCTTTCTTCCTGGCATTAGCAAAACAAGCCGACACTGTGTAGGTAAAGGTAACCACAAACTTTTTATTAAAGTAGTAAATTTAGGCCAGGCGCAGTGGCTCAGGCCTGTAATTCCAGCACTTTGGGAGGCCGAGGTGGGTGGATCACCTGAGGTCAGGAGTTTGAGACCAGCCTGGCCAATATGGTGAAACTATATCTCTACTAAATATACAAAAATTAGCCGGGCATGGTGGCACACGCCTGTAATCCTAGCTACCCGGGAGGCTGAGGCAGGAGAATCGCTTGAACCCGGGAGGCGGAGGTTGCAGTGAGCCGACATCGCACCACTGCACTCCAGCCTGGGCGACAAAGCAAGACTCTGTCTCAAAACAAAACAAAACCAGTAGGAAATATAAATGAAACAAATTTAAAAAGACCCCTTCAACAGAGTTCGTTACAGGAATGAACACATGCTGTTCCACGGTCAACCCTCTGCTAGGTAAGCTCCTCCCCTCACCCCCATTTCTTCAGCTGCTGAAAAATTTTCTTCCCACTGCGATCCTTTAAGATTACTGTAGTTATTTCTCCCCAGAGAAAGGAGACAATTTCACTCTGTCTTCTAATCCAGAATCACTTTTCTCTTTAAATAGGTTATCTCTTTCCAATAGCTTGCTTTTCTGATGACAGCAACTTCCCAAGACTTCCCCAGATAGTCCCCATAGGCTCTAAAAGCAGCTGCCACTTTTCTCTAAACAACAATTGCGGCCCTTGGTTCCCAGGCCCCGTCCCTGGAGTCCGTGCTCTCCTCCCCACCACCCTACCCCACCGCTGCCTCAGGCCCTCCCCCCGCGACATCGGCAGCTCGTGCTCACCTCGGCCCCTGACAGGAAGGGGTGCGAAGGCCCTGTGATAGTCAGGTAATTGTCATTGCCTCCGGGAAACTGGAAACCAAAAGAAAGCCGCGGGGATAAGTTAGGGGGAGCAGGGAATTAGCTTGGAGCGATGGCTTCTGATCCCGACATTCTGACAACACTCCCCAAACCCCGCTCTCTCTCCTCTCCCGTCAGTCGCCTCTCCACCCGGCTTCCCGTCTCTGCTTCAACCCGGTCGGCCGCGTTCTCTCGCCAGCCTTCTTAGCTATCAGGTTCCTACCTCCATCTTCACACAACCGCTCCCACCGTCTCAGACCCTCATCGCTCCTACCGCCCCCACTGGTCTCGGAACTGCCGTCACTTCCGCAAGGACGTGCGTTACTCTCTGCTCATTGGAAGGAGCGCCGTGGGGCTGCAGCGAGTCAGGCGCTGGCCTATCGCCCCCTGGAGCTTGGAGGGATAATGGCATGTAGAAGTACTAGAGGTGTCCCTGGAGGTGGCGTTGGGTACTCCCGACCTAAGGAGGATTTCTGGGGAGAGCAATAGAGACGTGATCTGGGCTAGAGGAGCCGGAGAGGGTGGGCGGCCGGGAAGAAGAAGATCGGTAGATTGAGTGGCTAGAGAGGTTGGAGGTAAGTGGCTGTAGAAGTCGGGCGGACCCGGAACCCAGAGGACGCGACATCATGACTTATGCTTATCTCTTCAAGTATATCATCATCGGAGACACAGGTAACCCTCAGGTTGCTCGCCTTCAAGGCTGGGGCGGACGTCCGAAGCTCCCAAATTGGGTGGCGGGGGCGGGGCTCACTTTGTGGGCTGGGCGATTCGAGACGGGCGGGGCGGTTCGGGGCGGCCAGGGGCGGGGCTCGGGGACCCCCCGGTTCTCTGGTCCGGGAAGTCCAGAGTCCGGGTGGTGTTCCAGCGCTGCGTGACTCTGGGAGCGTGTTTCCTCTTTCAGGTGTGGGGAAGTCATGTCTCCTCCTGCAGTTTACAGATAAGCGGTTCCAGCCTGTCCACGACCTCACAATAGGTAAGTGCATCTACTTGTTCCAGAACAGATAAAACCTGACTAGCTAAATTGCTAAAGTGGAAAGTTAGCAGCCTTCAGTGTTCAAAGTAAAAAGTTATCCCTCACTACTTTAAACTAGTCCAAAGTTATGTTAATGAAGTGGTTAATCAAACGTTGATATGTGGCGAGTAGTGGAAGGGAGAGGATATAATTGAAAGGTAACTTTTTAGAGTGTGAGGTAGAGACTTGTCATATAATTTTTCTCAAGTACAATTTTTTATGTTTATGGAAAATCCCACGAACGCATAACTGCTTATTTGTAAACTCATCTGTGCTTTGCAGTAAATTAATACCAGCCTTACTTTTAAAAAGTAAACACCAATACATGGACATTTTTTATATTGGTGAAGAAGCAAATTGAAGAGTCATCCCTGCCTTAGAATTAATAGACAAATAAAACTAAAAACTTTCCTTTTAAATAAAACAGTGTGTTAACAGTTCCTCATACCCACTGGGGATCCTGGAAAACATTAACATTTCCCACACATTTGTGATAAGGCATAGCCTGAAGGGGCTTTTAGCTACCCCCTCTTCATTATCTCCATAACCCCAGTCCAAATAAACAACATATATGAAACTAGCTTTGTTGCCATGCAAATGCAGTTTCTAAATAAAACTCCTACATCCCCATTCTTACAATATTGCTACTTCCAAGTCACACCTGTGTGGAAATCTGAAGCTACCACTGTTCTAACGGATTTATTTAGAGTCAAATAATTGATGGGGTTAGAAAAGGATTTAGAAGGCGGTATCAACCAAAAGGTATTTTAAAGGGAATATTGAGTGAATTCTTACTTTGTGATAGGGGCTAATGATACAATGCTTAACAAGGCAACAATGCTTAATTGTTCCTCTGGCAATTATTGGAGATATAAAATGTATTGTTAAAAAAAATTAGGTGGGCATTGTGGCGTGCGCCTGTAAGGTACGTACTGGGGAGGCTGAGGCAGGAGAATCACTTGAACTCGGGAGGTGGAGGCAGTAGTGAGCCGAGATCGCACCACTGCACTCCAGACTGGGTGACAAAGCAAGAGACTCCATCTCAAAAAAACAAAAAAAAAAGTATTGTTTCTGAGAACCTATTTCTTAGGCTCTTTTCTTAAAGAAAAAAATCTGGAATTACAAAAAAATAAATATTGTTTTAAATAGAAACTAGAGAGTGACCGAGAAAGTGTCAGGAAGCATTTCCAGAATTTTTAGGAGTTTTTTGGAAAAGTTACAAAACTAAATGTTACCTAATCAAATTTAAGCATTAACTGACATTGCTAAAAAATTACCCTTTTAAATTTGACTTCTTAATTGGTTTTGTTTTCCCATATGTGCTTTTTGGTTACATTCCTGAGGTCATTAGAGCACAATTTTTTAATTCCGGAAGGGAAATGAAGAACCTTGAGAAACACAAAGTTAATTGGAGCAAATAGGCAGCAATAATGGAATTAGTGGCATTGAGTTCAGACAAAGGATGGGTATAACACATTGAGGAAAGGCAGGAACCTCCTCCCACTCCACATGGCTGCTGTTCATGAGAATCACATTCTTTCTCTTGGTCTTTACCAACAGGTGTGGAGTTTGGAGCTCGTATGGTCAACATTGATGGAAAACAAATCAAACTGCAAATCTGGGATACGGTGAGAGTACAAAATAATTTAGTCTCTGACCAACATCCAAGTATAGTAAGAAAAGCCAATGCAAAGGAAAGGGGCAATGAGGGTGGGACTAATAGTGGGGATAAAATAGGGGAAAGGTGAAATCAAAGAGATAGAGAAGCTTTTAATTCTATCTGTTACAGTTACAAATTCTGGATGCTATATCTTTGTGTTGTAAACTGTCCAAGTAATATATTAGTTTATTCTAGTAAAAATAAAATCAAACTATAAATTTATAGCATGGAAAATAAATGTCTTCTTTTTATACATAAACGCTTTCTCCTTCCCCGTCTTGGTTGCTACTCTAGCAAGGGAATCATTACTGATGATTCCATGTGTATGCTTTCAAACTTTTTCTATGCATTTAGATACATACATATGAACAGGGAAATACAGAGAACACAGGTTGTGGAGACCTTTCCATATCCATACATAGAGATCTACTTCATTCCTAGAAATCTACTTCATTCCTTTTAACCACTGCGTAGTCATGGAATGTCAGTAGCATAATTTATGGAACCATCCTCCCTTTGATAGAAATTTGGGTTATTTTCCAATTTTTAATTATTGCAAAATTTCACTGAGCATTCTTTTTTTTTGAGACAGAGTTTCGCTCTTGTCACCCAGGCTGGAGTGCAGTGGTGTGATCTTGGCTCACTGCAACCTCCACCTCCTGGGTTCAAGCGATTCTCCAGCCTCAGCCTCCTGAGTAGCTGGGATTACAGGCACCCACCACCACACCTGGCTAATGTTTTTTGTATTTTTATTTTTTATTTTTTATTTTTTTGAGACAGAGTCTTGCTCTGTCATCCAGGCTGGAGTGCAGTGGCATGATCTCGGCTCACTGCAAGCTCCGCCTCCCGGGTTCACTCCATTCTCCTGCCTCAGCCTCCTGAGTAGCTGGGATTACAGGCACCCACCACCACACCTGGCTAATGTTTTTTGTATTTTTATTTTTTATTTTTTATTTTTTTGAGACAGAGTCTTGCTCTGTCATCCAGGCTGGAGTGCAGTGGCATGATCTCGGCTCACTGCAAGCTCCGCCTCCCGGGTTCACTCCATTCTCCTGCCTCAGCCTCCTGAGTAGCTGGGACTACAGGCTCTCGCCACCATGCCTGGCTAATTTTTTGTATTTTTAGTAGAGACGGGTTTTCACCATGTTAGCCAGGTTGGTCTCGATCTCCTGACCTCGTGATACACCCGCCTCGGCCTCCCAAAGTGCTAGTATTACAGGTGTGAGCCACCGCGCCCAGCCGTTTTTTTGTATTTTTAATAGAGATGGGGTTTTGCCATGTTGGCCAGGATGGTCTTGAACTGACCTCAGGTGATCCACCCACCTGAGTCTCTCAAAATGCTGGGATTACAGGCTTGAGCCACAGTGCCTGGCCTGAACATTCTTATTTACTAAAATCTTTATGCAAATGTTTGAGAATTTTTGTGATACCTGCGCAGAAATGGAAATTCTATCAAAAACTTGTACATATTTTCAAATTTGGTATATGTAGTAATGCCAAAATTTAGTTTGGCTTAGTGTAATTTTGCCCTATCCAGATAAATTGCTTCAGTGTGCATTATCTCTTTTGATTTGTACCTTTTTCCCCCTAAGTAAAATAATACCTTAGTCTCCATTCTAGTTCAAGGGAGCTAGCAAATAGTTCATAATATCTGGCTAAAATCTCTTTTTTTACTTACTTCTTATTATGTGATTCTGTTTCTTCTCTGAACTGAGAGCTAAAACCATTATATCTACAAACAGTGTACAAATTATTTTTCCTTTTTTTCTTTTCCTCCCTTTCCTCCCCTTCCTTCCCCAGTGCTCCTTACCACACACAAGTGTATGTCTTAAAAGTAGTTGAAGCTTAAGTCCGTCTGTCTATCCATCCATCCATCCATATCTACAGATCTATCCCCCCCCCCCGCTGCACTGGGGAATTTTTGTATTTTTTGTAGAGACGGGGGTTTCAACATGTTGCCCAGACTGGTCTCGAACTCGTGGACTCAAGCGATCTGCCCTCCTCAGCCTCCCAAAGTGTTGGGATTGCACCTGGCCAAAATGAATGTTTTGATGCCAGGAAAAAACCCAATAAGTGCCATTTAATAGAATGGTCATGGCAGTGGCCTTTTTTCTTTTTTTTTTTAAGTGCTTATATGGGACATGGTTGGATCGTGAAAGTAAGAAAGTTGAGAGCTTGATTCTGCTAAGAGAGAGCATAAAAAGAAAAACAAAAGAGGAAAGTTGAGAGCCACTACTTTGGACAGAATTCTTAAGAACTACACGGTCATCCAACTGGCCTAGATCTTTTCTCTTCCCTCTTAAAACTGTCTTGAGATTAATATTTGCTAAATCATAAAAAGAAACCAGTTTCAGAATACTGTGGTTTTCTATTTATTTTGAAAATTTTAAAAGATTCATACCTATAATGTTGTGTCCATCTAGTCTGTCGCCTTTTTGTGACCTGGTCATTTCTCCCTTGTCAGCCTTGATCTCCTTGATCTCCTGCCCATTGTTTACCCATCTTAGCTTCCCACTTTATTGACCCATTCTCTCACTTACTTCCAAAGCCATCCTATGTGAAAATGTTGAGGGATTACCGTGATAGGTGTTTTAAAGAGATCAGGTTGTCCAAACATTTTTGTTGTCTTTGTTCTGACATTTATATGGATTTAGAGAAGAATATTTAAAAAAATCGTGTGTGTGTGTGTGTGTGTGTATGTATTCCTAAATTATCATGCTAATGAATAGGTATTTTACTGTAACATATAAAATACTGATCAAATAATATCAATTTAGTTTGTATTTTACTTCGGAATGCATTTAAAAAAATTTTTTTCCTTAATAAACCCTTCATTGGAAGGAATGCATTTTGATTTTTAGGAAAATAGTGTATCTGACTTTCTAGGAGTTGATACTTCAAACTGTGTATCTTAAACAGTATAGTATGATGCTTCCACTTGGGAGAGATTAGAAAGCTATTAATTATCTTATCAAACCTTCATCTAGGCTGGGTGTTGTGGCTCATGCCTGTAATTCCAGCACTTTGGGAGGCCAAGGCGGGCAGGTCACCTGAGGTCAGGAGTTCAAGACCAGCCTGGCCAACATGATGAAACCCCGTCTCTACTAAAGATGCAAAAATTAACCAGGCGTGGTGGTGGGTGCCTGTAATCCCACCTACTTGGGAGGCTGAGGCAGGAGAATCATTTGAACCTGGGAGGCGGAGGTTGCAGTGAGCCAAGATCATGCCACTGCACTCCAGCCTGGGCAACAGAGCGAGACTCTAAAAAAAAAAAAAAAAAAAAAAAAACCTTCTTTTTTGTTTTTTGCTGCTGGGGTTTTTTTTTTTTTTTTTTTTTTTTTTTTTTTTTTTTTTGACAGGGTCTTGCTCTGTCACCCAAGCTGGAGTGCAGTGGCACCATCTCCACTCATTGTACCCTCAACCTCCCCAGTTCAAGCAGTCCTCCCACCTCAGCCCCCCAAGTAGCTGGGACTACAGATGTGCGCCATCACACCTGGCTAATTTTTTGTATTTTTTTTAGAGACATGGTTTCACCATGTTGCCCAGGCTGGTCTGGAACTCCTGAGTTCAAGTGATCTGCCCACCTCGGCCTTCCAAAGTGCTGGGATTACAGGCATGAGCCACAGTGCCCAGCCTGCCACTGCAGATTTTTTTTACTGGGGATGGACAAGGACACCTGAGACTGATACAGACAAGCCCAGGTTGAACTGCTCACTCTTTCTAGCTTACTGGTTCACAAACTTTGATTCATGAACTGGATTGAGATGAAGTAGAGTGATTTTTTTTTTTTTTAATTTAGACGGAGTCTTGCTCTGTTGCCCAGGCTGGAGTGTAATAGCGCCATCTCGGCTTACTGCAACCTCCAGCTCCCGGGCTCAAGCAATTCTCCTGCCTTAGCCTCCTGAGTAGCTGGGATTACAGGCGCACGCCACCACGCCCAGCTAATTTTTGTATTTTTAGCAGAGACAGGGTTTCACAATGTTGGTCAGGCTGGTCTCAAACTCCTGACCTCGTGATCTGCCTGCCTTGGCCTCCCAAAGTGCTGGGATTACAGGCATGAGCCACTGCACCTGGTGAATGATATGATTTTAGAAGGTTTTCTCATGACCCACTGATAGCATTTTCAGCTGCTAAAGTTAAATGCTGCCATGTGATTGAACCATCATGTGGGCCTCCCCCAAACTTTCCCTTTTAGTTCTTGGTAGGCTGTGAGGGAAGTAGAGGGAGACTTTCAGCTATAGCAGAAGAGGAGAAAAAGTAAACACTAAAAGGAAAACAAGACCCAAATAATGTAAGACATTAGGGAGTAAATATAAAACTTTTAAGTATTTTTTTAATCTTCACGTATTATTAGTATTATGACAAGGGACTTTAGAATTATTTTTTATTTTTAGATTCTGATGCTCTAACAGCTATGCAACTCCCTAAAATGTTTCTATGATTCTTTATAGAAAGAGATTCTTCTGTTGTTGGAAAATGAAGCTTAGAGTTAGTATACTGGAATTCTCTTCTCACCTGCAAACCCCAGTTTAGGTTATATGATATAGTGGCTAAGAGGACAAGGTTTTGTGCTAGGAGGTACTAAGATCCTAAGATTAAACTATGGTTCTAGCACTTAATAAGCTTTATGATTTGGGGCTGTTTATTAAACTTATGTGAGCCTCATTTTCCCCATTTTTAAAAGGGAGTAATAGGCCAGGCGCAGAGGCTCAAGCCTGTAATCCCAGCACTTTGGGAGGCGGAGGCGGGCGGATCACGAGGTCAGATTGAGACCATCCTGGCTAACACGGTGAAACCCCGTCTCTACTAAAAAATACAAAAAACTAGCCGGACGTGTTGGGGGGCGCCTGTAGTCCCAGCTGCTCCGGAGGCTGAGGCAGGAGAATGGCGAGAACCCGGGAGGCGGAGCTTGCAGTGAGCTGAGATCCAGCCACTGCACTCCAGCCTGGGCGACAGAGCAAGACTCCATCTCAAAAAAAAAAAAAAAAAGAAGAAGAAATAATATATGTAATTGCCTCTTATAGTTCCCAACACATTATATATTATATACGCTAAAAAGTAGTTTATAGTACTATTGCAGTGTTATAATTAGTATTACCACTATTATTGGTATTATACTATGAGAAAGCCATTTATCTTCCCACATCCTTAATCATGATTCTCCCATTTGTGACATATAAATTATAGTCTTACCTCCTTTTATACAAGGATATGAGGATACATTATCTCAAGAATGTGAAAACTTTCTTAATAGGATAGATTCAATGTACAGGGTATTCACATTATTTAAAAAATGTTTTTGTTTTCCCTAAAGGAAAAAAAAGAACTATTCCATCAATAAAGCAAAAGTACCCAGTATTATGGGGGCATTAATAAATTATTCAGTTTTAAATAGAACTTAATATCTTTGTCCAACTGGAAGTGAGAACATTTGGATTTTTCTAGGAAAACTCTATGCTGGGCCCTGGGCTGCTTTCTCTGTTCCTTATTCCTGTTTCCCGTGACAGGAGCTCAGCAAGGGACATCTAGGTAGTCCTGCATTATCAGTGGAATGCTAAAGGTCAGTTAGAAGATACTCAGTTTAAGTGCTTTTAATCTAATTTTTATATCGATTCATTGGAATGAAATTCCTGTTAGACCAGGTTTTGGCATTCTAAGATAACTTTCATTTTTATAGATAGAGAAATAGAACAGAAAGATTAATATGGTGTGTTCAATATCATATTTGGGATTGGAAAAAACGACATACACTCCGTTTCCAGTCCTATTTCTAGTTGTTCTTTCTCGAGGATATTGGGAAATGTATGCAAATGTCTTTATCACGCTGACTGTGGGGTACCACGGGTATTTAGTGTCTGGGATCCAGGGTGCTAAACATCCACTAATCTGATGGACAGTCTCTCAGGAAGAGTAAGTGACTGCCCAAAATATGAATGCACTCCCATAGAAAAATACTGATTTCCCACTTGGGCTTCTTCTTGGGCAGGCATGTTTTCCTTCCCTAATTCTCTTCTTAATAGAAGTTCTTTTTTTAGTTAAGTCCTTTGTATTAGGGTGGCATGTGATCAAGTCAGTTCTGTGGAAATAACCTGGTTTTGTTGGGATTTTTTGTTGCCATGTTGGTGGGAAAGGCTGGGCAAGAATCCTTCCGTTCTATCACCCGTTCCTACTACAGGGGAGCAGCTGGAGCACTGCTGGTGTACGACATTACAAGGTGAGCCAGATCTGGTGCATGGGAGGGAGATTCTTCCCTACATCCTCTAAAGCTTTTTTTTTTTTCTATCTACTGATTCTATTAAGGATGTTAACTAGGAATGGCCTCTCTAATATTTTTCTTTACACATATGGCTTCCCCTCTTTTCCTATACACTTGGAGTTGTTTTGGCCTTTTGAAGTGTGTCTCTGACCCACATTCTACATTTTTCTGCTGTAGGCGTGAAACCTTCAACCACCTGACCTCATGGTTAGAGGATGCCCGGCAGCACTCTAGTTCCAACATGGTTATCATGCTCATTGGGAATAAGAGGTAAAATTGTATCCATGTGAATAATAATAGTTAACAGGAGTCATCTAGGTACTCTAGGCACGTTGAATATCTTGATCCCCAAACTTTCTCAGTTTATAGTAGTCTTAGTGTTTCAGTAAAAAAAAATTTTATTGTGATAAAATATATATGACATAAAATTTACCATTTTAACTAGTTTTGAGTGTACAGTTCTGTAGCATTAAGAATATTCATTGTTCCGCAGCCATCACCAACATCCATCTCCAGAACTTTTTCATCTTCTCAAACTCTATACACATTCAACACTAACTCCCCATCTTCCTTCCCCAACCCCCCTCATCCCTCAGCCCCTGACAGCCATCATTCTACTTTCTTTCTCTATGAATTTGACTACTACTGGTACCTCATACAAGTGGACTCATGTAATATTTGTGCTTTTGTGACTGGCTTATTTCACTTAGCATAATGTCTTCAAGGTTTATCCATATTGTAGCATGTGTCAGAATTTCCTTCCTTTTTAAAGATGAGTAATATTCATTGTATGCATATACCACATTTTGTTTATCCATCTGTCCACGGACAGTTGGGTTACTGCCATCCTTTGACTATTGTGAATAATGCTGCTATGAACATGGATCTGTTCAAGTCCCGGCTCTGAATTCTTTTGGGTATATGCCCAGAAGTGGGATTGCTGGATCATATGGTAATTCTGTCTTTTAGTTTTTGAGGAACTGCCATACCATTTTCCATGGCAGCTGTCTTATTTTACATTATTTCCAGCAATGTACAAGGATTCCAGTTTCTCTACATCCTTAACAACACTTGTTATTCTCAGTAAATTTTTCTTGACACCCATAGGCCAAAAGAAATGCCCAATAGTTTTATTAAATAGTTATACCCAAACAACATGAGTATTTTTTATAACTACTTAGTAACTGTTCGAAAATAAAAAGGCCAGGCACAGTGGTGTATGCCTGTAATCCCAGCTCTGGAAGGATTGCGTGAGCACAGAAGTTGAAGACCAGCCTGGGCAATATAGTGAGGCCTTGTTTATACAAAAAAATTTCTAAATGAGGTGGGAGGATCACTTGGGCCTGTGAGGTTGAGGCTGCAATGAAGCCATAATTGTACCACTGCACTCCTGCCTCAGCAACAGAAGTGAGACCCTGTATTAAAAAAAAAGAAAAAATATGCTGGGCGTGGTGGCTCACGCTTATAATCCTAGCACTTTGGGAGGCCAAGGCGGGCAGATCACGAGGTCAGGAGTTCGAGACCAGCCTGGCCAATAATATGGTGAAACCCCATCTCTACTAAAAAAATACAAAATGTAGTCAGGCATAGTAACACGTGCTTCTAGTCCTAGCTACTCAGGAGCTTGAGGCAGGAGAATTGCTTGAACTGGGGAGGTGGATTTAGCAGTGAGCTGAGATAGTGCCACTGCACTCCATCCTGGGCGACGGAGTGAGACTTTGTCTCAAAAAAAAATAAAAAATTGTTTTTAAATTTCATTCTTAAATAGCAACGGTTACTTACTAAAGACCTCTGTGTGTCTGCTGGGCACTGCATAGCTTCTCAAACCTTGAAATCATGATTGCACACTGCTACTGTCATTTCCCATTCCATATTGATTTTTGTGTAGTGCTTCCTTTTTTATAACAGCAACTGCCAAAAACAACTTCTCAGAAATATGAAGGTATTGAATGAATTTTATCATGATCTGATGTTGACATTGCAAATTGTCTTAAGCTTGTAATTCATGTAGTATCCTTGTGTTGAGTGTTACTGTGTTTTCCTCAAAAGTTTAAAGTATCCCATGGTACCCTTGTGAGTTTGTAGTAGTGCCCAGAGTGTACTATTTGAGAACCGTGGCCACAGGCTAATTGTTTTTGTTTGTTTTTGTTTCATTTTGTTTGAGATGGAGTTTCACTCTTGTCACCCAGGCTAGAGTGCAATGGCATGATCTCGGCTCACCACAACCTCCACCTCCTGGGTTCAAGTGATTCTCCTGCGTCAGCCTTCCAAGTAGCTGGGATTACAGGCATGTGCCACCACATCTGGTTAATTTTTTTGTATTTTTAGTATAGACGGGGTTTCTCCATGTTGGTCAGGCTGGTCTTGAACTCCTGACCTCAGGTGATCCACCCGCCTTGGCTTCCCAAAGTGCTGGGATCACAGGCATGAGCCACCACACCCGGTCTGCTAATTGTTTTTATGGTATCAGTCAATTTATTGAAAACTACTGTGCCAGACTCTGAGTTTGCAAGGTGGAAAAAAGTCATGCCCCTGCTCTTATGGAGCTTACAGTCTAGTGAGGGCATAGATGTTATTAAATATAAAATTATTTTTATCAAATTGTCAATTGTGATAAATGCAATGGAGGAAAAAGGGTGCTATGAAAGAATAACAGGGTACCTACTTTTGGTTAGGAGTGGTATTAAGCTGGGATCTGAAGGATGGGCAAGAGCCTGCTGGGCAAAGATTTTTTAAAAGGGTGTTACTTAGGGGGAACAAACTATATAAATGCCTTGAACTTGGAAGAAGCTTGACACTTTTATTGAAAGAAACCTAGTATGATTGGACTAAATGCAAGATGAGGTTGGAAAAGTAGGTAGGGACTAGATTTCATAGCACCTTAGGGGCCTGAGTAAGGGTTTTGGATTTTATTCTAAATACATGGAAATTGAAGCTTGGGCGATGGGGGATTAAAAATAATAATAAATAAATACACCGGAAGCATTTTAAAGTTTTAAGTAGAGAAGTGGCTTGATCAGATTTTAAAAGATCACTCTGGAGGGGAACAAGGGCTGAAGTAGGATACCAGTTGCAATAGTCCACATGAGAAAGAATGGTGGCTTGGTCTAGGAAGTGACCCCGGAAAGAGAGAGAAAAGAATGATTTTAAGGTACATGTTGGAAGTACTTCACTTTGGAATGGATTAGATATTTGGAGTAGTGAGGAATGGGTATCAATAATAACACTTTGGATGTTGGCTTATGCCATTTACTGAGATACAGAAGCCTGGAGCAAACACAGGCTGGGGGAAAAGAAATTCCATTTTGATGTGTTAAGTTTGAAGTCCGTTTTAGGTATCAGTGTGGGAATAAAGAATTCACAAATGTACAAATCTGGTGCTTTTAGTCAAGCATCTGGGCTAGAGGTATAAATTTGGGAGGGTTGACATTTAGATAGTTCTTCGTGGTCTTCACACAGCTGATGGTATAACAAATTAAAATATTATAGATTTGTTGTTCTTTAATGGTCTTACACTTTTTTTTCCAAGGAGTTGGAAAACTGGAAACCTCACAAATGAAAATTTTCAAATTGAAAAATACGAATCACGAACAGCCCAACCTTGCCTTATTCTTCAGTTTGTTTTTTTGTTTTTTTTTTTTTTTTTTTTTTCATCATCTATACTTTGCTCTCCTTGATCTCATTGGAAAAACAAGCAATAGAGCATTAAGTTTTGTGTAACTATGGGGGCTTGCCTAACCCTTGATAAGCCTTTTTCTCTGTAATAGAGTGAGTTATTATCTTCAACTATGCAGCAGCTGTCCCAAAACTAAAGAATATTTTCCAAGAGGCTACAGAAATCAGTAACTCTATATAAGAGAGTATCTTGTAGGATCTATGTTCTTTATTAAATAACTGGCCATTGAAACCATGATGGAATTCTTTTAGAAATAGAGTTTCCTCTTTCACTTGGATCTTTTTTTAGTTTTCTCCTTAATTAATCTCTTGCAGTGACCTAGAGTCCCGCAGGGATGTGAAAAGAGAAGAAGGAGAGGCCTTTGCTAGGGAGCATGGACTTATATTCATGGAAACTTCAGCCAAAACAGCCTGCAATGTTGAAGAGGTACTATTTGGAAAACAGTGGGGAAAACTCTTTAGAGATTACACCATTATTTGTCCTTTTATTCAGAATTCTTTTCTCCTATAAGAAATGGGTAAAGAAAGGATGTCTTGGCCGGGCGCGGTGGCTCACACCTGTAATCCTAGCGTTTTGGGAGGCCAAGGCAGGCGGATTGTCTGAGATCAGGAGTTTGTGACCAGCCTGGGCAATATGGTGAAACCCCATCTCTACTAAAATACAAAAAATTAGCCGGTCATGGCAGCATGTGTCTGTAGTCCCAGTTACTCAGGAGGCTGAGGCAGGAGAATTGCTTGAACCCAGGAGGCGGAGGTTGTAGTGAACCGAGATCCTGCCACTGCATTCCAGCCTGGGCAACAGAGCGAGACTCCATCTCCAAAAAAAAAAAAGGGAAAGGATGTCTTGTGGTCATAGTGACTACTTCTCTCATTCCTTTTAAAGGAATTGTCCCATTTTCTTTTACCCTGATTCCCAAGGTTTTACTTTTGCTTTGGGTAATATTAGTTGGCAAGTGTGAATTAGACACCACACTTGTTACTAGTAAATCACTCTGGTTGGAGTGTCTAATGGATTCTACTGTAGTCATTCCTAGGCCTAGTGTTGATGGTATCTTCAGTAAGTAGTGGAGAATAGAGTGTGTGTGTTTTATTTGTAGAAGATGCCAGCCTGGGAACATCTTGGGTCAGTACCAGAATACCACATAATCCTTTTTTTTTTTTTTAAACTACTCTTAATGGCTTTTACAAGGACATTTGGGGGACCTTCTGTGTTTTGTTTTGTTTTGTTGAGACTGAGTCTCGTTCTGTCGCCCAGGTTGGAGTGCAGTGGCACCATCTCAGCTCACTGCAACCTGGGCTCCCGGGTTTAAGCGATTTTCATGCCTCAGCTGCCCGAGTAACTGGAATTACAGGCATACATCACCACGCCTGGCTGATTTTTGTATTTTTAGTAGAGACGGGGTTTTACCATGTTGGGCAGGCTGGTCTTGAACTCCTGACCTCAAGTGACCTGCTCACCTCGGCCTCCCAAAGTGCTGGGATTACAGGCATGAGCCACTGCGCCCAGCCGACCATCTATGTTTTTTTACTGTTTTCTAATTCACCTTAGAAATTCAAATATGAATAATAATTAATATTCTCTTTCCCTCATTTCTCTACTTGAACTTGAGACTGATGATATGATTTATGTCTCTTTCAGGCCTTCATTAACACAGCCAAAGAAATATATAGGAAGATCCAACAGGGTTTATTTGATGTCCACAATGAGGTAAGAAAGGGTAGAAGTGCTGGCAGTTAACTTTGGTTTGTTCTGAATAGAACTGGAGGTTCCCTAGAATGGAATGCTTACATTCCCCATCTATCATTATACAATTTAAAAGCTCTGCCAATTCAACTTTTTTTTTTTTTTTAAATCTAGGTACACAGAAACCTGTCATCATTTTCTGTTTTCCTCAAGTCTGACACCCAGAATGCTTAAAGAGATTATTGGTGATCTAAAAGACTTATACAATATGGGAGATTTTCTTGTCAACCTCAGTTTTTTACTATTCTAGAACATAAGGGAGGTATAATTCATAGTGGCTTAGGAGAGTAATTTCTATAAAGCAAATTCTGGAACAAAACAAAAAGAATCATATGCTACTTCTGCTCTTTGCCTCCTCCACTCTTACCTAATCACAACCTAATTCTGCACATAGCTATGACATTTAAGTATAATATGGTCCCCTAAAAATGAGCACAGGGGCCAGGTATGGTGGCTCATGCTTATAATCCCAGCACTTTGAGAGGCTGAGCTGGGGAGATTGCTTGATGCCAGGACTTCAAGACCCACCTGGGCAACAAAGAGAGACCCCGTCTCTAAAATGAGCACGGGGTGTAGTGGTGCACCCGTAGTCTCAGTGACTTGGGAGGCTGAGGCAGGATCACTTGAGGCCAGAAGTTTGAGGCTATAGTGCACGCTGGTCATACCTGTGAATAGCCACTGCACTACAGCCTGGGCAATGTAGGGAGACCTCATTTCCTCAAGGAAAAAAAAAGTACACAAAAGCCACTTGTAGTCAACTAGAATATTTAGACCATAGGTAGTCATCTTATTCTTACTGTCATAGATTATTGTTCCACATCAGTCTGGCTAGGGCACCTGGTTACCTGCCAAGGTCAAATCTGCTTTTAGAAAATATAATTAATGATTCCTCCTTTCTCCCCTTTCTTTTTTCTTTCTACCCTGGGATACAAGCAGAGATAGCCCCCTCCTCTCTCTAATTCACTTTAACACTGAGGTGGGAACTATTGCCTCTTTTCTTTTACAGGCAAATGGCATCAAGATTGGGCCCCAACAGTCAATTTCAACATCAGT
The DNA here is from genome assembly GCF_000951045.1 of Mandrillus leucophaeus. Classification (NCBI taxonomy): domain Eukaryota; kingdom Metazoa; phylum Chordata; class Mammalia; order Primates; family Cercopithecidae; genus Mandrillus; species Mandrillus leucophaeus. The sequence goes on along the minus strand of NW_012101621.1, from coordinate 2,455,017 downwards.
GGGACCCAGTGCCTCCCAGCGGAACTCTCGTGACGTAGGGTCCAACTCTGGCTGCTGCTGAACATCTGGCTTGAACTTTTTTTTTCCTTCCTGGAATAGCTTCAGATCAATAGGCTTAATGAAAGAGGTCTTTCTTGCTTTGGCTGAGAGCAGCCTCTTTTTAAAGTGTGATGTTTTGCCTTTCCACCTAAAGACCAGGAGAGAATTTGGGCCCTTACTGACCTGTCCTCCTTCAAGGACATGAGCATTCCGTATAGATTAGGGTTCTTCTTATCCTCCTATACTAATTTCTTAAATCGTTAGGATCAAAGTTGATTATCACAGTAGTTAAAAATAATAATTTCACGGTGGGGCGCCGTGGCTTATGCCTGTAATCCCAGCACTTTGGAAGGCCAACGCTGGGGGATCACCTGAGGTCAGGAATTCGAGACCATCCTGACCAACATGGAGAAACCCCGTCTCAACTAAAAATACAAAATTAGCTGGGTGTGGTGGTGCATACCTGTAATCCCAGGTACTCGGTAGGCCAAGGCAGGAGAATCACTTGAACCCAGGAGGCGGAGGTTGCGCTAAGCTGAAATTGTGCCATTGCACTCCAGCCTGGGCAACAAGAGCGAAACTCTGTCTCGATAAATAAATATATATATATATATTTGAGACGAAGTCTTGCTCTGTCTCCAGGCTGGAATGCACTGGCACAATCTTGGCTCACTGCAGCCTCCACCTCCCGGGTTCAAGCAATTCTTCTGCCTCAACCTCCTGAGTAGCAGGACTACAGGTGCGTGCCACCACGCCCAGCTCATTTTTGTATTTTTAGTATAGGCGGGGTTTCACCATGTTGGCCAGGATGGTCTTGATCTCTTCACCTCATGATCTGCCCACCTTGGCCTCCCAAAGTGCTGGATTATAGGTGTAAGCCACTGTGCCTGGCCTAAATAAATAATTTCATAAGAATATACAATCTGCTCCCCACTAAGAATTAGGGTCAAGGACATTCTGCTTGAACACTTGGAATTACCCAGATTTGGTTGGCCTTTGGTTGATAGATCCTCTGCCTCAGAATTTCATTGAGTTTTTTCCTTTCTTGCCTTTGGGGGTCTACTTGCCACTTCCTAAGAATTCTTGTAGAAAGCAGTTCCTTCTACTTGCCCAAGAGCACTGAGTACTTCTCTACTATCCTATTGTTAGCTTCTATCTCTTAGTGTAACTTCAAAACTTTTAAGAGCAGTGGAGTTGGTCAGGGACATGTGGCCACTTATTATTACCTAAAGAAAACATTTGTTCCCTATTCATTTTATTTTAGGGACCAGATCTAACATTGTAGTGTCTTTCACCAGATAGACTTCTACTGTTTCATCAAACTCCCTTCTTAACTAGAACTAGACTTTCTACTCCAATCAGGCTAATCTACTTGCTGAATGTGACGTATTTATTCCTAGTTCCATATGTGTGCACATGCCCTACTCTCCACTAACTATACTTAAAAGTCCAAAAATTTTTTCTTTAGTAACAGACTTAGGTACTTCTAAGCAATTATTAACACAATATTCCTTAGTTTTCATATGTTGGTTATTCATATGTATATTTATATGTATATTTATTTTTATGTATGTTACTATGTAAATATGTTTTGCAGTTGTTTTTGTGTGGAATCTTGTCTTTCCATATAAGTTGTAAGCTCCTTGAGAGCAGGATCCATGTCATTCCTTTATTTTTATAAATCATTCCCCCATCATTCCTTTACAGTCCCTAGTGCTACTCATTATGTGTTCATTGAATTTGACTGACATACTTAAAAACTTAAGGTTTATTTTAGACTTTAAGGGAAACAAAAGACTTGAGTCCTCTCTTTGTAATTCTGCCCCTCTCATTTGTTTACCCTGGGTTTTATACTGTCCTTTTCCTTCTCCCCTCCCACCTTTCCGTGGCTCTTTGCCTCCATTCCATGAGGCATACAGTAAGGCTACCTGCTAGTAAGCAGTCAGATAAGTGGGTACCTATCCAGCCATTCTCTTTTCAGAGCATATAATACTATCTTAGCCAAATTTGCCTTTGCTTCACTCATCATGCAGCCTTCTGGATTGGTTGCTATATGTATCTTTTTTCCTTGATTTCCCATTCTCTTCCACAGCACTGAGGTCTCATGAATTTTTCTACTTTCTTTTTGCTGTTGATGAATTGTTTCATTATTAAATATATGCATGTATCAAAGCTGTTCATACTCCATGTGTCATTTCTGGTTGTATCCCAAACATTAGTAGATACTCTCCTCTTAGGGAATTAAATCAAAGATAATGAAGAAGCCTCTTTGGGATTCATTTTGTACTAGATTCTGACCCCAGTAGTAGTAGTAATAGTTAACAGTGCACCACAGGAAGTTGGAAGATATTTGAGGTATTGCTTTGGTTATGCTTTTGTTTTGCTTTTAAAATCCTACTTGATTCCAGAAAGGATTTGAAGCTGTTGAATTTGGAGTTAGCCTGCCCCTTTACCTCTGGGACAAAACTGAAGTAATAATAACTGGTTTCTGTACAGAAAGGTTTTTTTTTTTTTTTAACTACCCCCCAAAAAAATCTTTAGCAATTGAGAAGCATTAGAAGATTGGTCAAAGACAGCATTCTGCCTAGAGCTACTGCTTTCAGAGTCAATAACGGATACCATTTTGGTATTTTGGAGCACAGTTTTTTAATATTAATGCCCATATCTTGTTCTATTATCCAAGCCAACTTATGACCTTCTGTACTTGGGTATTGCACCAATTGTAAGGGAAGCATGAGAAAAAAAGTATCTGGGTAAAATCATGATCTGTATTTTGACTGAAGTGGTCATGAAGAATTATAAAAGTGGATCTCCCACCCCATATGAAGAATGGTAGTTACGAAATAATGTCCACTTTTTTTTTTTTTTCCTTCTATAGTCTTACCAATGTCCTTTGGTTTTTGAAGGCCAAGACCATTGGAAATCATACTAAGATCAGTGTAGGTAGCAGAAATTGGTTCAGGCACACCTGCTCCCCTTTCCATAATATCTATAGCTCCTTTGATGACAGGTCTATTCTGTACCAGATGGATAATAGACTCTCATCCTAGAAACTATTAATTAAGGTTATATCTGTATATGCATTTACAGACACATTGTTCTAATAAATCTTAATACTAACATCAAATTGATATAATGGCAGCAGTAGCCAGGAGAGAATTCAGCTGACAGATTTTTTTTTTTTCTGAGATGGAGTTTCTCTGTTGCCCAGGCTGGAGTGCAATGGCGCCATCTCGGCTCACCACAATCTCCGCCTCCCGAGTTCAAGCGATTTTCCTGCCTCAACCTCCCGAGTAGCTGGGGTTACAGGCATGCGCCACGACAACCAGCTAATTTTGTATTTTTAGTAGAGACGGGGTTTCTCCATATTGGTCAGGCTGATCTCGAACTCCCGACCTTAGGTGATCCACCCACCTCGGCCTCCCAAAGTGCTGGGATTATGGGCCTGAGCTACGGCACCCGTCTTGACTGACAGATTTTGATACACAGGGAAATGGATTTGGCCAAGTCTTTTTTTTTTTTTTTTTTTTTTTTTTTGAGATGGAATTTCACTCTTGTTGCCCAGGCTGGAGTGCAGTGGTGAGATCTCGGCTAAGCACAACCTCCACCTCCCGGGTTCAAGCGATTCTCCTGCCTCACTCCCGAGTAGCTGGGATTACCGGTGCCTGCCACCACGCCCGGCTAATTTTTTTTTTTTTTTCTGTGTTTTTAGTAGAGACGGGGTTTCACTATGTTGGCCAGGCTGGTCTCGAACTCCTGACCTCAGGCAATCCACCCGCCTCAGCCTCCCAAAGTGTTGAGATTAAAGGCGTGAGCCACCGCGCCCAGTTTAAGGCCAAGTCTTATCACTCATGTGACTCCTTAATGGCTCTGAACTACTATGTAATACCATGCAATTATGTTACTCCTTGAGAAATTCCATTAATAATCTGGAAGGATTCCCTCACTCACAACTTTAAAAAAGAGATTTCTTGGCCAAGAATGGTGGCTCACGTCCGTAATCCCAGCACTTTGGGAGGCCGAGGTGGGCGGATCACTTGAGGTCTGGAGTTTGAAACCAGCCTGACCAACATGGCGAAACCCTGTCTTTACTAAAAATACAAAAATTACCTGCGTGTGGTGGTGTGCGCCTGTAGTCTCAGCTACTCAGGAGGCTGAGACAAGAAAATTGCTTGAACCCGGGAGGCAGAGGTTGCAGTGAGCCGAGATCGCCCCTCTGCACTCCAGCCTGGGTGACTGAGCGAGACTCCGTCTCAAAAAAAAAAAAAAAAAAAAAAGGAATTCCTCCTTAAGTCCGGTTCTTGATTTCCAACTGATTCACAGTGCCCCTACTGGAAAATCTGCAGTGAATCATAAAGATTAGTAGCACCTAGAATAGATACATCTCCTGATATTTTGAGTGAGCTGGCCATAAAGGATTACCCTAGGAAACTGTAACTTTCACTGTCATTAGAAGAATTAATTTTTGCTTATTCGATTTGTTAAAATTGCTTTACTCCTACAGTTAAGTGAGAGGGTGGTGGTGGTTGCCCGTAACCACATACGGCATTATTCTAAGGGTTTCACGTCGTGACTGAGGGGCATCCTGAGTGTATACAGAGAGTATGTTCGGGCTGGACCTAGATAGTCGGACAGAACGCCGACAGGGGCTTCAGATTCTTTAAGCACTCTCACCCCATCCCCGAGTCTGAGCCAAGATGGCTTCCCAGAAGTAGGTAACTAAGTGTTATTTTAGTTCAGAGCGCCCCCAATGGCGGGGGTCAAAAATAGATGTCGAGGGGCCTGGTCGCCTGTGAACTGAGCCGTCAGAGGGGAGCCGCCGCCAGATTTTATTTTCAATCAGGCATATTTGTGGTCGCCTACGTACCCGTCTCATCCTCCTAGGACCTTCCACTCTCAAGAGACTTCCTGGATGGCGCTCACATTAGCCCGCTGGAAGAGGCCGGGCTTCGGTGCTGCCATTGGCGGATGGGAGCGCAGGGGGGCGGAGCCTAGGGAGAATGGACTACTAGCAAGCTAGATTGAGGCGAGGGCTGGCCATGCTCCGCCGGAAGGCGCCTTGTTCTCGGAGAGGGTGAGTTGAAACACTGCCTGGAAAGGAAGCACCAGGACTTGCACAGGTAAGCTTCCCGCTCACACCCGCTCCTCAGTGCTGGGCCAGGAGTCAGCAAAAGCTGAGGCTCTCAGAGATTTGATTTAAGTAACTCCTCCTCCTCTCTCTTCCACCCCCTGCTCGCCCCCCAGTTGGGAGGGATCAGGTGCGGGGTGATGCTCCGGACTGAACCAGTCTCCTTTGTGAGAGGTCGGGGGAGAGGGTGGCTGCCGGGCCGAGCCGCGAGGGACTGCCTGGGACGCTGTGGAGTTTTTAGGGCTTGTCATTGCATTACTGGGCGTAGTGTAGATTGGAGGCGGCGCCTTGTTCTCCTCTCTTCAGAGAAGGGAAAACTCCCCGGCCCCGTTTGGTTACTCCATACTTTGGATTCAGAAATCGGTGGTTAGGGTTTTCTACTTCTTTTTATTCTTCTTTTTTCTTCTGTATTTTAATAATAAAGGTGGGTAGGAAAGCATGGGGTAAGCGTGTGCAGATTTTTACTTATTCTCAGGTGTAAGTTTTGTGGGTCTCCTGGGAGTGAAGAGCAGGCTGTTGGAGAATGTTTAGAGATGGTGGGAAGACAGGAGCTCAAGCCTTGGATCTTCCTTGACAGGTCTGCAGAACTCAGTGGTTTACTTCACTGATAGAAGACCCCTCCCCCTGCCTTGGAGCGAATGCAGTTTCTTTATTTACCTGTCTCTCGTGTCGCAGGGAATTTCCCTGAAGAAGCTGTGCAAATGCAGCAGTCTCTTGCTTTTTAAGCGACAGTCTTGAAGTGATTAGGGCCTTCACAGAAAAGGTATATAGTGGACCGATCTCTTTTGTATGGCTAAGCAAAGTGAGCCATAAGGCAGAGATTTAGAACTCTTTTTCTATTAAAGAATAAAGAGCGGAGCGCCCCAAACACAAGCCAGGGGAGCTGCCTTATCAGTGTCTGCTCCATCCTCTACCATCACACCAGTGTCTACAGATCGTTTCATCTCCATGCTTTTCTGAGTTTGTCGACTCAGGCAAGGATTCTCAGCCTAGGTTAGCATCTGCTGAAGTCATCTGGTATGGGGCACATTACATATCGAAAGTGAGTTTGTGATTTGGATAGTGTCCTGTGTTAGTTAATTAGATCGTGTTTTCTGCTTAGGAATTTCTTTTGTATTGGTCACCCAATAGGTTTCAGAACAAATCCTAGTCAACCTCATAGAGCAAGATGTGAGAAACTTATTTCAAGTACTTGGAATTATCCCAACCCTTAAAAAAAGAGTTATGATAAGAAAAACATTTTCCATGTAAGAACACCTTCTGCTACAAGAGAGGCGTGCCAGTGGATCTGAAGGCAAGTGAAAGACATTGGCCAAAGAGGGAGTAGGCATGTGTGAAGAGACAGGCTTGGGAGAAGGTTTAAAACTGAAATAGTGGGCTAGGCGCCGCGGCTTACGGTTGTAATCCCAGCACTTTGGGAGGTGGAGGCGGGCGGATCACTTGAAGTCAGGAGTTCGAGACCAGCCTGACCAACATGGTGAAACCCCGTCTCTAAAAGTACAAAAAATACAAAAAAAAATTTAGCTGGGCATGGTCACGTGCGCCTTTAGTCCCAGCTACATGGGAGGCCAAGCCATGAAAATCGCTCGAACCCTGGAGGTGGAGATTGCAGTGAGCCAAGATCGTGTCATTGCATTCCAGCCTGGGCGACACATCGAGAGTGAAATAGCAAAGGAGTAACGGATTGGGATAAGGGATATAATGGAACAATGTATGAGTACTTGAACAGTTTTTGTATTCTCCATGTTTGATCTGCCCTGTGCATCTGCTCTTTTGATTTTGTCAGTTTTCCTTTTTTTGAGACAGAGTCTTGCTCTGTCACCCAGGCTGGAGTGCAATGGCACGATCTGGGCTCACTGCAACCTCTGCCTCCCAGGTTCCAGCAGTTCTCCTGCCTCAGCCTCCTGAGTATCTGGGATTACAGGTGCTTGCCACCACGCTTGGCTAATTTTTTTTTTTTTTTTAAGTAGAGACGGGGTTTCACCGTATTAGCCAGGTTGGTCTTGAACTTCTGACCTTGTGTTCCTCCTGCCTCGGACTCCCGAAGTGCTGTGATTACAGGCATGAGCCACTTTTCTAAGCAAAACTACCACATAAGATTAATTTGTGGGTGTCAAAACAGTGCTTGCTTACTGAAAAAATAAGATTTGGTATTCTCATCTGTGAAAGGACTGTAACATTCAGATGAATATTAAATATTTTAGTGAGCTGTTTGTCTACAGTTCTGAAAGAGTTAAGCTTTGTTCTGAGCTTACATCCAGCCTCATACTTGTGAGGAAAACAGAAGACAAACATTTCTCTGAGTCTCCACTTTCATCTCTAGAAGTCACTCTACTTCTGGAGTTGCATTTGAGCAAGTCCTTGATCTGCAGGTCTTTGCATGACCTGTCCTTACATTACTGTGACCATTGTGGTATAATATTTACTATTTTACCTTTAGCATTTGATTCATTGATAGACTATCATGTTTCTTATCTCACTTTATTTATATCCCCTCTTTCATCATCTATGATCTTTTATTCTTTTGCCTCTCCAAGTTGGTGATCTTTTCATCTTCCTGTGATTTTTTGCACTTTCCTTTTTGCTTAATTCGCTGACATTGTACGTTTTTGCTTCTGTTTAACTGAAACCTTTTAGGGAATGTAAAGGGACCCTAATGTTCAAGATGTGGTCTTTCTTTGGTACCTAGTACCCAAATGAGAGTTGTGTTTCTTTCTTAAGGGACGGGGGTCTTTGCCATCTTGCCCTGGCTGGTCTTGAACTCCTCGGCCCAAGCGATGCTCCCACCTTGGCCTCCCGAAGTGCTGGGATTACATGTGTGAGCCACCACACCCAGCCTGACAGTTGTATTTCTTTTCTTTTTTCTTTTTTTTTTTTTTTTTTTTTGAGACCAAGTCTCACTCTGTTGCCCAGGCTGGAGTGCAATGGGGCGATCTTGGCTCACCACAACCTCCGCCTCCCAGGTTCAAGTGACTCTCCTGCCTCAGCCTCCTGAGTAGCTGGGACTATAGGTGCGTGCCACCATGCCTGGCTAATTTTTTGTGTTTTTAGTAGAAACGGGGTTTCACTATGTTGGCCAGGCTGGTCTCAAACTCCTGGGCTCAAGCTATCCTCCTGCTTCTGCCTCCCCAAGAGCTGGGATTATAGGCGTGAGCTACCTTGCCTGGTTGATAATTACTTTTACATTAGTCTTCAGCAGGGAGAGATCCAGGAATATATTTTAAGCAGTGGAGCAGTGTAGGGATCTTAGACAACATTCTAGCCTCTTCAAATTCAGATTCTCCTGTAGTATATTCTCACTAGTTTGTTTGGAAAGAGCTTTCAGAACTATGATTTACTGTTATGTGTAATTATTAAGAAAGAGTTGACCTTGTCATTTTAAGAAGTGAAATATCCCTGATTTTCTTTCCTTTGTATATTAATATATTAATATGTCCATAGATGTTTATTGTATATGACTTCATTTTATTTATTTCATTTTAAAAAGATAATTAAATAGCATGCTACTGAAATTACCAGATAATTTACCAGGACTGTGCTTCATTGCTCCCTTGTATGTTAGCACCTTAAATGTGATAGTGCCAATCCTTTGGGTAGTGTCTCAATATTCCAGTGATTAGTAATTTCCTAATAACACCTTTTTGTTTTCAGAGTCTGTAATTCTTCTAAGACTATATCAGTAGCTTTCCAATATAGGATATATAGTAACTGAATTTTTAAATTTATTTGAGAGAAGGATACTCAACAGCTATAAGGTCTTACACATTTTTTTTCTGTTTTTGCTTTGTTTGTTTGTTTTTGTTTTTTTTAAGAGACAGAATCTTGCTCTGTTTGTTATGTAGGCTGGAGTGTAGTGGTGCAATTATATAGCTCACTGCAACCTCAAACTTTTTGGCCCAAGTAGTCCTCCTGTCTCAGCCTCCCAAGTAGCTGGGGTTATAGGCCGGCCCATATCACAGTGCTCAGTTGAGAGTTGTAAAATGTTTAAGGTTTCTCAAATTGTCTCTTGTGTTATTACAGAAACCTTTGGAATTTCCTGCTTTCTTTTTTTCTTCCACTACATACTTTGGGGATGCACTATATCTTTGGCAATTATTTCTTTGGGACATGGTTATTTAGAAGAACATTGTCCTATTAGTGATATGGGAATTTCTTTTGGTTAGTTCTAGAAGAAACCAATGATTTCTATAGTTTGGCTGCCTATTTAGATAGACCCAAATCATAACAGAATTTCGTGTATGAAACATGATTTTATCAGATACACATATATCTAAGTAAACAGCATGAATAGTAAGGTGTTTCTGGATTTTTGAATTTTTTCATCTTTTTTTTTTTCATTTTCTATTGCTGCTGCACCAATTAGTGGGTTTTTGAATAGGGGCTAGCAAGTTACATGAACATTGAACTTTTACTCAGTATTTTTCATTTCTTCTACTTAGTACCCAGTCATTCTTGTTTTTCCCCCCTTTCTGGGTGTGGGGCACATTAGTCAGTTCTTCCTTAATTTGCATATCAATTCTCCTATAAAATGTAGTGCTTTAGTGTGTTTTACAAATATGACTGCTGTTGGGACCTTTTTTAAATGAAATTTTAAATATATAGTATAGCAATGGTTACTTCTTTTCACTACGCTCCTGAAAGTCATGGGAGTCAAAAACTAAATAAGCTGGATCTGGGCATGTGAACTGCCAAGGGACAGTCTAGTCATTTGGAAACTGAAAGTTACCACAAGCAGGTATTGTGAAGTAAATGGAATACTTAAGAAATAGACACTGACATATTCCTACAAACATAAAAGTGATTAGTTGAATTACCTGGGATGTGACTCTAGATCACAAGTGCTGGTTGAAATCTGTTTCATGATTATGATGTTAAATACTTGTGCTGCTTTCTCAGCACGGTAGTACTGGAGTGCTTTCATCCTGCCCAGCAGTCCTGCCATATAATTGTGAAACTTTTACATCTATTTCGGTATCCCTCCATTCTGCCTAACAGATCAGCTCTGCCAAGTCTCTGAGGAGTAATTTTGCTTTGAGAGAAGCCTTCAGTGGTACTGTTTTAAAATATTGGATGGAGAATAATAAATTCCTTTTTATTTGCCTGCTATGTGCCAAGCATTGTATGTTATCTTTTAATTTTTAGAATAACTCTGAAATGTATGTGGTGCTAGTTTCATTTTACAGGGAAAATAAAAAAAAGACTGTGAGGTTAGGTAACACAACCAAGGGTAAGAGGAACTCTGGTCTGACTTCAAAGCCCCATTTATTATCCAGCCTCCCTCCTTTTAATTTATTTTATTTATTTATTTATTTATTTTGAGACGGAGTCTTGCTCTGTCACCCAGGCTGGAGTGCAGTGGTGCGATCTCGTCTCACTGCAAGCTCCGCCTCCAGGGTTCCCACCGTTGTCCTGCCTCGGCCTCCCGAGTAGTGGGAGGTGGCGCCCGTCACCACTCCCGGCTAATTTTTTGTATATTTAGTAGAAAGAGGGTTTCACCATGTTAGCCAGGATGGTCTCAATCTCCTGACCTCGTGATCCGCCCGCCTCGGCCCCCCAAAGTACTGGGATTGCATTCGTGAGCCACCGTGCCTGGCCCAGCCTCCCTCCTTTTAAAAATTCAGTGCTGGGCCTGGCGCGGTAGCTCACGCCTGTAATCCCCGCACTTTGGGAGGCCGAGGCAGGCGGATCATGAGGTCAGGAGTTTGAGACCAGCCGTACCAACATGGTGAAACCCCCGTCTCTACTAAAAATTAAAAAAAAAAAAAAATTAGCTGGGGCTAGTGGCGCGCCTGTAGTCCCAGCTACTTAGGAGGCTGAGGCAGGAGAATCGCTTGAATCTGGGAGGCGGAGCTTTCGGTGAACTGTGATTGAGCCACTGCACTCCAGCCTGGGCGACTGAGTGAGACTACATCTCAAAAAAAAAACAAAACAAAACAAAAAAAAGTTCAGTGCTGACCCCTGTGTGCAAACTGTCTTTGACCAGAACACTAGACAGGTAGGTAGGTATTCAGTAGCTTGTTAAACTATGCCTTTAGCAATTGTAGAACCTTGAGAATCTAAGATTTATTTTTGTCTTTGTATCTCTGTTAAAAGGGAAAAGAATAAATAGTTTGTTTCTTTTATTTTACTTAGTTATTTTGAAGATAAGATTATGTGAAATATTTTAAGCTGTACAGGGGAAAATGACTTGGTCAGTCTTGCATGTAACTCACTTTTTTAGCCAATGCAAGTCAGTTTAGCCCATTAAAATTTCATGAATCCCATGTCACTGGGGTCAGTTTTTAGGCACAAGTCTGATAATAACAGTGCTTTATGATGTTTCTCCTCCCACACATACTCTTTTAGCATAATTATTGCAGTGAAAACAATTCCTTATAGTCTCTGGTTGAATTAAGTAAATATTTGTATTTTTCTATTAGGCTGAACACATTTAGGTGTACTTGGCTCAGTTAAAATAGGGCATGCAGGAATGCATGTGGGGGAGCATGAAGAGGACAGGAATCTGTTACCTAAATTAATATATATTGTTACTATGTTGGATACCCAAAAGTGGTAGTATAAGGTGAACATTGGCCCAGTTAGAGATTTCTCATCTAGAACACAGTATTATTTTCACCTTAGTGACCATGAGCCAGTGAAGAGCAGCTTCTCCAGATCTAGTCCAAACTTGACCTAAGTCTAATGTTCCGCAAAGATTAGGCTCTTATTTTCTGTCTTCAGACTTAGGCCAAAACTTGAGGATTTTCCTGGGAAAAAAATCTGCAATGAGGTTGACTTAGAAAAAAAGAAAAGAATCCGTGCTCTGTTTTTGAGTCATAAGGATATAGTGTCATCCAGCCGGGCGCAGTGGCTCACACCTGTAATCCTAGCAATTTGGGAGGCTGAGGTGGGTTAATCACCTGAGGTCAGGAGTTTGAGAGAAGCCTGACCAATATGGTTAAACCCCGTCTCTACTAAAAATACAAAAATTAACCAGGCGTGGTGGTACGTGCCTGTAATCCCAGCTACTCAGGAGGCTGAAGTGGGAGAATCGCTTGAACCCTGGAGGGAGGAGGTTGCAGTGAGCCAAGATCGTGCTGCTGCATTCCAACCTGGGCAACAGAGGGAGACCCTGTCTCAAAAAAAAAAAGGATATAGTGTCATCCATTCACTTCTGACCACAGCTGGAATTGGTCACCATTGAGGCATTATAGTCCTAAACCTAATGGGGTAACTAACATTTCATTACTGTCAACAGCGAGTACCTCACTCTAAAAAACAGTCTTTTTTGTGTAGTGCCATACAGCCCCTTTTGTTCTATGTAAAAGCTGTGTCTGCTACAGCTACTAAAAAGTGAAGGTGCTTGTGATTTTATGATACTTCTTCTGAATGTTTCTAGTAGGAAACTGCTACTGCCCTTTTGCTGTCATGCAGTCTGAGTGAGGGAAGCCATTGCTTTGGCCCCGAAACCTCTCTCCCACACACCTTCGACTAGAAGTTCAGTGCATTCTTTCAACAAAAATACACTGAATGCCCATTACCACCCGATAAGCAAAGGGAATACTGTAATGGACAAGCCATACGCAAGCCCTTACCCTTGTGGAACTTGCATTCTAATGGGGGAGAGGGAGTAGACATCAAACAATTATATAATCAGTTATTCAATCTCTACAACAAAGGAGAAGTACTGGATGTTATAAAAGAATTTATAATGGGGCATGTAACTTAGAGCATAGTATAGTACAGTGGTTAAGAATGAGTCTTCTGGAGCTACACTGCCTAAATCTGAATCTGGTACCACTTTTCACTAGCTGTAGGATATTGGGCAAGGTATTATCTCTTTGTGCCTCAGTTTCTACATCTGTGAAATAGAGATAGTTATTTTGGTCTTGTTAAGAAAATTAAGTAAGAGGCCAGGAGCTGTGGCTCATGCCAAAGTAATCCCAGCACTTTGGGAAGCTGAGGCCGGCCGATCACTTGAGGCCAGGAGTTGCAGACCAGCCTGGGCAACATGGCGGAACCCCGTCTCTACCAAAAATGCAAAACTAGCTGAGCATAGTGGTGTGTGCCTGTTGTCCCAGCTGCTTGGGAGGCTGAAGCAGAGGAATTGCTTGAGCCTGGAAGGCGGAGGTTGCAGTGAGCCGAGATGGTGCCACTGCCCTCCAGCTTGGGTGACAGAATGATACCCTGTCTCAAAAAAAAAAAAAAAAAAGAAAGAAAATTAAATATGTTAATACGTTTTCATTGCTTAGAAGAGTGCCTGGCATGTAATGTACATTCAACAATTTTAG
>NW_012101621.1:2416894-2440905 GCF_000951045.1 Mandrillus leucophaeus | reverse complement strand
GCCCAGGCTGGAGTGCAGTGGCACGATTTTGACTCACTGCAACCTCTGCCTCCCAGGTTCAAGCAATTCTTCCACCTCAGCCTCCCGGGTAGCTGAGATTACAGGCGCACACTACCACGCTTGGCTAATTTTTTTAAAAAATTGTTTTTAGTAGAGATGGGGTTTCGCCATATTGTCCAGGCTGGTCTTGAACTCGTGACCTCAGGTGATCCACCTGCCTCAGTCTCCAAAGTGCTGGGATTACGGATGTGAGCCACCACACCCGGCCAGGGTTTCACCATCTTGACCAGGCAGGTCTTGCATCCCTGACCTTATGATCCACCCGCCTCGGCCTCCCGAAGTGCTGGTATTGCAGGTGTGAGCCACTGCACCTGGCCCAACTTTTTGTTGAAATGAGCTCTGAAGGATAAATAAGAATTAAAGTGGAAGAATGGAAGAGAACCAGTTAGAAGGTAATTGCAATAGTCCAGGGAAACGAAGATGGTAAATTGAGCCATCTTTTGAGCCAAAGGGTAATAAAGGCAGAAGTAGATGGATTTGAGGGATATTGAGGAGGTAAAGATGGGAATTTAAAATATTGGGTACGGGTAGTAAGGTAGGTTTCTGGTCTGTGCAACCATGACTGGATAGGAGATGCTGGAGAATGATTACCAGTTTGTGTATGTGCACATGTGGTGGGATGAGGATGGGGGAACTGGAGAGTCTACCAAGAAAAACTATGGAGTAAGCAGAGTGATATACAGATCTAGAGTTCAAAGGTGACATCTTGCCCAGAGATGTGAGAGACATAGGCATATAATTTATTGAAGAAAATAATAATAATTGAGGTGATGTATTGGAATTAGACATCCGTGAAAAGGAAGTATAGAATGAAAAGAAGGCCTAGGACCAAAGTGAACTTCAATTAAAGGGGTGGTATAGGAAAAAAGTAGCAAATAAATGGTTTAAAAAAAAAAAACAGTGGTTACATAGATTAAAGGAAAACTTGAAAAGTGTGGTGTCCTGTAAGCCATGGGAAAAAAATACATTTGAGGGTGGGAGTAGTGTTTTTGCAATTTTTATGACCCTTCCTTGGATCCTTTAGAGTGTGAAGTCTTACCACTCAAAATTGGATACTAGTGACATAGAACATCTAGAACAGGCTTAGACTGACCAAAGCCATTTAGTTGAACATGATCTTCAGACTCTAGAATCTAGAATGTAGCTATTCCTGTTCACCTTAAATTAGATTTAATATAAAGGGAGAGAGAGCTAGAGTGTGCACTCAAGCTCATAAGTATTAGCCAACTGAAGCTAAACTATTTTGGAGGCCATTAATCTAGGTAGTGATCCTCTCTCAGGCTGATTACTATATGCTAGGTACAGATATTGGCAAAAACAACTTCTTTTCCAATTTATCCAACAACATTTGTCGAGTACCTACTAGGACTTAGCAGTTATGTGTCAAGTGCTGTGCCTGTTGTTTCATTAATCCTCATAAATGTCCCTGTAACTTAATACTGTTATCTACTTTATGTAGAGGAATGAGCTAGACTCAGAAAAGTTAATTTTCTTGATGGGACAGAAATTTGAACCCAGGTCCCTTGGACTTTAAAGCTCATTATTCCATGTACAAATGTAAGTAAAATATAAAGTAAAAGATAATTATCCTAAAAGAGGACTACACACAATGCTATGAAAACTCACATGGACAGATTACTTCTGGTTTGACAGTGGAAAGTAGGTATCAGAAAGGCTTTCAATTATTACATCCAGTGGACATTTTAAAGTTCTTATATTGTTGGACATTTTTGCTTTGTTTGATGTAATTGATCACTCTTCCCCTGCAAATCTCTACTCTCTGCCTCTGTGACACTGCACTGTCTTGTTTCTCTAGCTGTTTTTTCCCTACCTTCTTAAGAAGGCATTATTCTGATTCTTAATTTCTGATGTTCTCCTGGGTTCCTCCTCAGCTTTTCTCACCCCACTAAAAATCTCAGTTGGGTCTCCAGCTAAGTGTTTTCTTTCTTTTTCTTTTTATTTATTTATTTATTTATTTTTTTGAGACGGAGTCTCACACTGTCGCCCAGGCTGGAGTGCAGTGGCGCAATCTCGACTCACTGCAAGCTCCACCTCCCGGGTTCACGCCATTCTCCTGCCTCAGCCTCCTGAGTAACTGGGACTACAGGCGCCCGCCACCACGCCTGGCTAATTTTTTCTATTTTTAGTAGAGATGGCGTTTCACTGTGTTAGCCAGGATGGTCACAATCTCCTGACCTCGTGATCCGCCCACCTCAGCCTCCCAAAGTGCTGAGATTACAGGCGTGAGCCACCGCGCCCGGCCTAGTTAAGTGTTTTCTTTATCCTGCATAGTGTTTAGTTTTCTTAAAAAAATAGTTATTTACAGTCAAAACCTAAAAGATTTTACGTAAAACTCTACATTTCTGGCTTTTGGAAAATCTGAAGTTTTCTTTCAACCTTGGATATATGTGTCCATTTGGCAGGACTTAATTAGAGGTGAATTGCAGCTACATTCTTTGGAATGGATATGGGTTCTCCAGTTCTTCACAGACATTAACATTCTCGTCTCTCCCAACAATATTTGTGCAGTTGTTCTCTTTCTTTCTTCCTTTCTTTCCTTTCTCCCCTCTCCTCCCCTTGCCGCTCCTCTCCTCTCCTCCCTTCTCCTCCCCTCTCTCTTTTCTCCTTTCTGATAGGGTCTGTCACCCAGGCTAGAATGCAGTGTCATGAACTTGGCTCACTGCAGCCTTAAGCAATCCTCCCACCTTAGCCTCCCAAGTAGCTGAGACCACAGCATGTGCCACCATGCCTGGTTCATTTTTTTTTTTTAATTTTGTTTTGAGACAGGGTCAGACTCTGTTGCCCAGGCTAAAGTACAGTGGCACAGTCTTGACTCACTGCAACCTCAGCTTCCCGGGCTCAGGCAATCCTCCTGCCTCAGCCCTCAAAACAGCTGGGTCTATAGGCCTGTGTCACACGCCTGGCTAATTTTTGTATTTTTTGTAGAGACAGGGTTTCGCCATGTTTCCCAGGCTGGTCTTGAACCCTTGGGCTTAAGCAATCCGCCTGCCTCCACCTCCCAGTGCTGGGATTACAGGCATGAGCCACTGCACTCGCCCTAATTAAAAACAATTTTTTTTTTTTGTAGAAATAGTGTCCCTTTGTTACCCAGGCTGATCTCAAACTCCTGGGCTCAAGCAATTCTCCAGCCTTGGCCTCCCAGCCTTGCAGTTTTTCTTATCCTTGGTCTGCTCTTCACATTCACTGGGTAATCTCCACTTTTACAGCTACCATTTAGTTGCTAATAACTATCAAAATCTATCTCCAAGCCGGACTTTTAGACTCATACATCGACCTCCTACTGAATGTCACTACTTAACATACTATAGGCAGCTCATTTTCGATATGGCTAAACTATTCCTCTTTCCCTCTGAACTCCAGGTTCTACCTATTTTTTATCCCCTAAGTGTTTCTGGCTTTGTCGTTTCCCTCCCATTATGATTTTTAAAACTTGATCTTAGCAAAAGGGCAATAAAAAATTCCATCACTATCTTTTGAATCATATTGCCATAATTTAGGCCCTAATCATTGTGTTAGGATTCTTGGTTGCAAACAACAGGAATCATCTTTTGGCTAACTTTTTTTTTTTTTTTTCTTTGAGCCCCGAGTACGTTTAACCATTGAGGGCCAGGAAACTGACTTTCTTTTGGCTAACTTAAGCAGAAAGAAAATTTATTGGAAGGATATTGAATGGCTCAAAAAAGTAATGGGAATGTTAGAGAACTTGGTTTAAAGAATGGTATGAAATCAAAGGAGGGAAGACCAAAGAGAAGGTCAAGGTCACCACTGACCAGTCTATATAGGATGCTACAGTTGGACTCTAGTGTCTGCCATTGCCAAATATTTTCTAACTGGTTGGTCCTGGGTCTTTGCATTACTCCTGCAAAGTCAAGACTTCCCCAGCAGGAGTATCCACTTCAAGTAGCCTAGGTCATGTGCAGGCATACTTCTTCTTTGCTGGGAAGGGAAGGAGGTGATTGAGCCCTATCTCCCCAGGCTCCATATGGGAAGATAAGATCCAGCTTTCCATGGAAAATATAGGAAGGGGCCTTTTGGTTGCTGAGCAGAAAAAAAAAACCCAGCAAATATTCACTATACAACTCCTTTCTGGTCTCTTATAACAGCCTCCTAACTGCTTCTGTGTCCTGTTTCCTCTCACCCCCTAAAGCGAGAATTAGCTAAACAACATGTAATTCTGATTACGTTATTCCATGTTTCAGTGGCTCCTAATCCACCTGTAAGAAAATGTCTTAAGGCTGGACGCGGTGGCTCAAGCCTGTAATCCCAGCACTTTGGGTGGCCGAGACGGGCGGATCACAAGGTCAGGAGATCGAGACCATCCTGGCTAACACGGTGAAACCCCGTCACTACTAAAAAATACAAAAAACTAGCCGGGCGAGGTGGTGGGCGCCTTTAGTCCCAGCTACTCGGGAGGCTGAGGCAGGAGAATGGCATAAACCCGGGAGGCGGAGCTTGCAGTGAGCTGAGATCCAGCCACTGCAGTCCAGCCTGGGCGACAGAGCGAGACTCCGTCTCAAAAAAAAAAAAAAGAAAAAAAAAAAAGAAAATGCCTTAATATGTTATTCAAGGCTCTCCACGCTCTGGCCCTTACCTATCCCTTCAACTTCGTCTCCATCCAGTTCCTTCTTTGCGATTTACACTTTAGCAAGGCTGAACTACAGAACTAGAGTTTCCTGTACATGTCTCATGCTGTTTCTCATTGCTATGCTTTGTTTTGCCTTCCCTCTTACTGTCCCTGTTGCCTGAATATCCCTTTCTTACAGCCCACCTTTCCCTTCCACTTGGTAACCTTTCTTCATTGTTTAAGAAACTACTTTCTTGGCTGGACGCAGTGGCTCACGCCTGTAATCCCAACGCTTTGGAAGGCTGAGGCGGGTGGAACACCTGAAGTCAGGAGTTCGAGACCAGCCTGGCCAACATGGTGAAACCTCATCTCTACTAAAAATACAGAAATTAGCTGGGCATGGTGGTGGACACCTGTAATTCCAGCTACTCAGGAGGCTGAGGCAGGAGAATCGCTTGAACCCAGGAGGCAGAGGTTGCAGTGAGCCAAGATCGCACCACTGCACTCCAGCCTAGGCAACAGAGTGAGACTCCTTCCCAAGAAAAAAAACCCAACAACATAAAAAAGAAACTACTAAGCCCCTGCTGGTCTTATTGAATGTATCACCTTGTATTATAATTGTTTTTATTTGTCACTATTGTCATACTGCCTACTCTTTACCCTCTTCCCACATACATACACAAATGCACTCTTACTTACTGTGAGTTGAGGGTAGGGATTATGTCTTATTTGTTTTTGGATTCCTAATACTAGCAGATTACTTGGCATGTTATGTACTCAATACATATTGAAGTAATAAATTAAGAGGCATTTGATGTTGAACTTAGAGGACAGTAAGTAAGATTTTGGTAATGCAAAGAAAGAAAGATGTGTGTAATTTGAAGGCAGCAATATTAGGCTCAGATTAGAAAAAACACGACAATAGTAATTTGTCTTTTTTTGGCTAGCAAGTATATATAGACGAATAGTGGAAAATAAGACTGGAAAGATAAGATGTTGTCTTAAGTAATTGGGAGCCTTTGAAAATTTTCAAGCACGAGTCTGATTTGGCCATTCTGTGTTTTAGGATATTAATCTGGTTGCAGAATGGATTAGTAGGGTGAGTAGAGAGATTATTTATGAGGCTTTTCTCTTATACAAGCAACTACATAAGTAAGGGAGATGGCAGCAGAAATAGGAGTCAGATGTATGAATCCTAACTTGCCACTTAGTTTCATAGTCAAACATTCAACTCTCTAAGCCTCAGTTTTCTCATTATACACTAAGAAGGTTGACAGAGTCTTTGGCAGCTCCAAAATCTTTGTTATATATTGTAAGAGAATAAGTGACACTTGGCAAATGATTGGATGGTGGCTACAGGGGGAAGTTTTAGAGACTGTTGAGGTTTTGAGCCACAGTAAATGGGAAAACAGTATTGCTGTTTACAGGAGTGGTAATTAGGTGTTTTTAGCGACAGTGGTAATGCTAGGATCTTTAAAAATAGGAGATCTAAAGCAAGTTGATTTACCTAATTTGTGTCCTTAGAGTATAAGAAAATAGGATTTCAATGTTGAGGATACTTTCAGAGGAAACTAATGATCAGGAGATAAGCCGCCCCCCCCCCCCCTTTTTTTTTTTTTTCTTTTTTGAGACATTGTCTCACTCTGTTGCTCAGGCTGGAGTGCATTGGCATGATCTTGGCTCACTGCTGGATTCAAGCAATCCTCGTGCCTCACCCTCCCCAGTAGCTGGGACTACACGTGGGTGCCACCACTCCCAGCCAGTTTTTGTATTTTTAATAGAGATGGGGTTTCACTATGTTGGCCAAGCTGATCTCAAACTCCTGGCCTCGAGTGATCTGCCCACCTTGGCCTCCCAAAAGGCTGAGATTACAGGTGTGAGCCACTGCACCTGGCCTTTTTCTGCTCTTTTTTTTTTTTTTTTTTTTTTTTTTTTTGGAGACAGAGTCTTACTCTGTCACCAGGCTGGAGTGCAGTGGCATGATCTCGGCTCACTGCAACCTCTGCCTCCTGGGTTCAAGTGACTCTCCTGCCTCAGCTTCCCAAGCAGCTGGGACTACAGGCGAATGCCACCACGCCCAGTAATTTCTGTATTTTTAGTAGAGATGGAGTTTCACCATGTTGACCAGGATGGTCTAGATCTCTTGATCTCGTGGTCTGCCCACCTCGCTCTCCCAAAGTGCTGGGATTACAGGTGTGAGCCACTGCGCCCGGCATCTTTCTTAATTTTTTTTTTTTTTTTTTTTTAAAGAGACTAGGTCTTACTATAATGCCCAGGCTGGTCTCAAACTCCTGGGTACCAGCAATCTGCCCACCTCGGCCTCCCAAAGTGCTGGGATTGCAGGCATGAGCCACCACCGCACCTGACCAAACTGCTCTTTTTAATAAGAGTGTACTTACTGGGCGTGATGGCTCACGCCTGTAATCCCAGCATTTTGGGAGGCTGGGGTGGGTGGATCACTTGAGGTCAGGAGTTCGAGACCAGCCTAGCCAACATAATGAAACCCTGTCTCTACTAAAAATACAAAAATTAGCTGGTTGTGGTGGCAGGCGCCTGTAATCCCAGCTACTCGGGAGGCTGAGGCAAGAGAATCGCTTGAACATGGGAGGTGGAGGTTGCAGTGAGCCAAGATTGCACCACTACACTCCAGCCTGGGCAACAGAGTGAGACTCTGTCTCAAAAAAGAAAAAAAAAAAAGTTTGGTGGATTTAAGCTTGCACACCATCATTCTGGGGTTGACTAGTCTCACTGGGAACTAGAGTGATTTCAAGTGACATCGCAAAGTGGACACTGATTAAAAAGGTCAAATGGGCTGAGTTTCAAGAAATGGGAGAACAGGAAACCGAGTTTAGAGGGTAAGGAGTGTTTGTTTCGAGGGGGCTAAGGGTTGGGAATTGTTAGAGGGCCCCAGGAATTACTGTCTAAAAAGTCATATTGGTATCGAAGGGTCGGAGTGTCAAAAATGCGGCAGCCTTATGTGTTGTGGCAGAAAGAGTGCTTTAAAAGGCCCCATATTCCAACTGGGCTGACTCCCACGATGGAGGGAAGAAGATTTGGCCCCTTTCATTAGGTAGTGGGATACAGTGTAGTCACTACAGGAGAGGGGTTGACAGGGCTGCTGGAAGGCCGGGGATTCAGAGGGAGGCGGAGCTGGCCTAGCGCGGAACCCTCCCTCCCAAGTTTATACTCTTTAGGGTGAAGAATACAGTGTGGATGGTAGGGAATTTAATCCCCAGGACTGGTTTCGCGTACTATGAGACTGTTCTTCTGGCCAGCCCCTTTTTTTCAAGCAAGCTGCAGGCTTCGCCTCGGCCCTAGAAACCGGATAGGCCTCTCCGTGCGCTCTCAACCTAACCTGCGGGGGAGGGGGAAGGGAGCTCCTCGTAGTCCCGCCCTTTGCGCTGTTTTGCGTCTTCTCGCCTTTGGTGACTGGCAGTGCGCTCTAGCCAATGATGGCGCGGGGCGGGCAGGAGCATCAGGTTAGGTTGCACAGGAGGAGGGGGAACTGGTGCTGGAGAGACAGGGAGAGGGGCGAACCGGCCCCCCACAGCCGCTGCAGGTAAAGCCACCTCTCTCCTCCACTGGGATGAGGCACGGCTCCTTTTCTCCTTCAGGGCTTGTCGGGCTTCTCAGCCTGCAGCTTCCGCCCTAACATTGCTCCTACCCCGGGCATCCACACCCCCCACCCCCCGCATCTTCCCGTCTTGGCCATCCCCACCCTGGAGGGCACCCCCGCTAGCTCCTTACCTCAAGTGCATGTACCTAATTTCCATTTTGGGGTCTCCAGTTACCAGAAATCTTCCGCCTCTGCTCTATGGACCTTACTGGCACCAACCCCGGCAGTATGAGCAGGTAATGTACCCGGGTCCCCCCCACCCCCACCCCAGTCGCGTTTTCCTCTCCATCAACCCCTCACTTCCTCACCTCGCCCTTTCCCTTTTTTCATTTGAGTACAGAGTCTCTGTAGTTTCTTCTTTACCCCCTGAAAATACATGTCTTTAGCTTTCGTAGTTGTCTATTTTGCTTTTCCGATTTATTCACAAGGTCTTACTTTACCAGCCTTATTTTCCCCCAAATGACCATACCCTTGATTGAGGTGTGAGTGCTTTCTCTTTCAGTAATTGGAAAACAAAAACAGAGTAGCCACACATTTGGCAGTGAGAATGGTGAAGATAGAGAAAATGGCCTAGGATCTTGATCTACTTAGGAAATCTGAGTGGCTCCAGTTTGGTCCTATGTCTTTCCATCCTGATCCTTTGCTGACCCTAAATTGTGATTGCATTCACTTTGGGTGTTTATTTTTCATTTCTGTATAAGATTTGAGACCCTTAGTGTCTCACAAATGTCTTCATGGTACAGTTTTAAAATACTTCCCTTTTAAAATTATGTTGGTGATTTTCATTTTAGCCGTTTGGATTATTTTATTTTCAAGATATTTCTCATTTAAATTAAGCTGCTTCTACCCATCTTATGTTTCAGTAACATGTACTTATGTCTCTCTGCAACTGATCTTCTTGAAAGGATACAGTTTCCAACAACAAGATTTATACTTTGAAGTAAATAAAATAGTTTATTCTTTTCCGAACCTTTGAGCAGCTAGAGGTTAAGTGGTCATGAGTGGTACTTTCTAAAAGTGCACATTACAGAAAGAGGTCAGCATTGCTCAATACTGCATTCGTTCATTGTCTTCTAAGAGGTTGTCACTACAGAGAAATCTATAAGTGGGCAATAGATATCTGTAGCTCATTTTACATAATTTTATCTATTAGATGACTGAACTAATCTCTTCTAGTGTTTCTCATCCCTCATAAACAGTAAGTTATGATAAACTCCTTTTGAGAGGCTATAGGAAATCTTATCCCATCCCAAAGATATTGGTAACTCTGCCAAGCCAGGAATGTTTCTTTCTCTGCCCCCTACTCCTCACATGTGTCTTTTACAGATCTTCACTGGCCAAGAAGGCTTTGTCCAGTGTTAATAAATATAAATAGCCTAAACAATGAGATGTAGTTTTTTCACTTGATAAATATAAAATTATAATGCTGAATGCACCTTTAAGGACTGCACATTTATCTCCACCCTCAGTTTCCAGAAGCCCTTCTTAAGGACCTTAGTCTCCATCCCCTGGTTGAGAATCACTGCTTTGTTGAAAGGTATGGACAGATCGAGATGGAAAAATATAGGGTAGAATTAAAACAAAGTACTTTCTTATAGGACAGGCAGTTTATTATAGAAATGGGCAAGGTTGAGGAATAATGTAAAATAAGAATGAGAGACTTGGGACTCTAGATTTCAAAAAAAAATCAAGAACTGTATTAAAGGTGGTAAAGCTGCAGAAGAACATCAGTTTACCTGTCTCAAGGGGAAGCAGTAGTTTCACCTTCAAGAAGGAGATAAAATGAAGGGCTATGCTGGCATATATAATAAAGTATTTTTCTACAGGTTATTGGTTTGTTATTTGGCGATTCCAGATAGATGGCCTTGGATTTTAACCTTAACTGACTAGTTTGTTACTTTTCCCTTCCACTGCCATTCCTCACCCCCAACATGCCCTCCAAGATTTCTGTCATAATTCTGGTCATTAGTTTGTAATTATGGAAAGTGACTAAGTACGACCACTAAATTTTGTCTTTTCTTTTGAGCACATACATGTGTTTCTCTTTTGGGGGAATGGTGCGCCAAGACTGGCTTTTCATTCTTAATGTGATAAAAGTTGGTATGACTTATTTATCTAGGCAGTTACTTTGCCTTGAAACCCACTTAACATCTGTTCATTTTTGCTACTAGGGTTTGAATCAAGGAAAGAGAATTCATGAGATGGATGAGAGGATTCATGAGATGGATGAGCTTGGTAGAATAAATAAGCCATTTGTGGATATAGCCAGAGTAACCCACAAATAGTAGTAGAAGGAGGGTTAAAAAAAGTTAGATGTATGTTGGGAGAAGGTTTAATCTTGTAAGACTCAAGGACAGTTTAAAGATGGGAGCTAGAAAAGAAGTAGGAGACTAGGATAAAAATATGAAATGAATTGGGTCAGTATAGGTGAGATGATGGGACTGAGAAGTAATGATACTTGGTGGCAAGGTTTTTAAATTATTAGGCATAGACCGAAGTAGGAGAAACAGAAATTTGGTTCGAAAATTGGGAAGGGAGAGATAAATGATAATGCATTGATCTTTAAAAAGCTTATACTAAGTAATATGGGAGTAAGGAGATTCATCAGAAACCATTAGCCTTGTTTCTCCTATTTAAAAAAAAAAATCTAGGCCTAAAATTGGATCATTATGGGGGAAAGGAAGAGCATTAGAATTAACAAATAGCAAGGAATCATGGAAGTAACAAAATACTCCATGGAAGAAGGAGCAGGCTATAAACAATTTGCAACATAAACTTCTATTTAGTAGAAACTTTTGGTGTGGTGGCTCAGGCCTATAATCCCAGCACTTTGGGATGCTGAGGTGGATGGATCACCTGAGGTCGGGAGTTTGAGACCAGCCTGACCAACATGGAGAAAATCTGTCTCTACTAAAAATACAAAATTAGCCGAGCGTGGTGACGCAGGCCTGTAATCCCACCTATTTGGGAGACTGAGGCAGGAGAATCGCTTGAACCCAGGAGGTGGAGGTTGCGGTGAACTGAGATCGCACCATTGCACTCCATCCTGGGCAACAGGAGCGAAACTCTGTCTTGAAAAAAAAAAGAAAAGAAACTTTCACTGTTGTTTTTATATTACTCTTAGCTGTAGATACTTTAACTTCTGATGGTGAATAGAGAATGAAAGATAATTGGTGCCAAAGTAGGTATACTGGAAAAAAGTTGATGATAATGAGGAGGAAATTTATTAATATCAAGTTATTGAATAGGTTTTCGTTAAATCAGGAAACATTCATAACTTTTCTGATTGCCATTTTGAGTAATTTGGAGGCAAATATTAGATATGAGAGGCTGGAATGAGCTGATGGAATAGCCTAGCCAGGAATGGGAGATGGTATGGATCTTGTATTGAGATATGAAAAGTATACGATTACTAAAGCAAGGAAGATCTTGTTTAACATTGTTGGAGCTACCATGTATACTTTGTAATTTTGACTCATGTGTTTATTCTCTTTGTCTGTGTTGGAGTATCTGATCTATTAACCCATATTATATTGTTTTATAATGATAAGTGAGATGGGTTGGAAAGGAATAAAACATAGCATGGGGGGTTTTATGGAAAAGTCTCCTTCAGTCAGGACTGTGTCCCTGAAATTTCTTATCTGGTGTCTTCCAAAAGTTAGGAGAAATGGTCTTACCAAGCAAGACTTTCCTGTATTGTCAAATATTGTCATCATATACAAAGAACAGATATTTCTTTTCCATATATTTGGGTTATATGGTGACATACTTCCCTGTCTTTGATATCTTTTCCTTTTTCCACTAGTTTCATGAACTTAAAACCCTAGGCATGGATTTTGTAAACCTACTTTCAGCCATTCATAAGACACGTTTTCAAGATAGGAAGCTTTTTACCATCTCATGTTAGAATCAAAGAATACCATTTAGTTTCTGTGAGGATCAAATGGTTTACTCCAGATAATGCAAGCAAGTATAATTCATTAACTGTTTTTTGATTAGCTACTATATGTGCTATGTCCTGCTGGTTCTTTAGGGATCCACAGACAAGTAAGACATAGTCCCCATCATCCAAGAACTTTCTCCTAGAGAAAGAGGAGCTGGGCCATGGTACAGGGTTGTGGAGAGTGTACATTGCATACATTCATAACCAACTTTTATATATTTAGTATGGCAATTTTCCAAGCATCTTGAGAAGTAGGCAACTTTTTACAATTTGCACAAAGTAACCGTTTGGGCCTTCAGAGGATATAGACAGACTTAGGTCATTATAATAAAATATTAAATGTAAGTGCTTTAAATAAGGTATAAACAATGGTGTGGGTATTCAAGTCATCACAAGTTGCTCAGTTGTTAAAGGGTCAGAGGTTCAGGGCTCACTTAATGGATTCGAAGACCTTTAAGGGTTGGTAGGATTTTAGCTGCGAGAGATTATTGGCGTTGGGATGGAGGGGACGTGTTCCAGGCAGAAAGTACAGCATCATAAGCAAAGTCACACAGGTAGGAATCGCATTAAGGGAATTGTGTAGTCTAGTTGGACTGGAATGTAAGATACATATAAGAGATGGTAAGAGAGGAAGTTGGGAATGTAAATTGGAAACAAAATGTGGAATCCTTTGCAATTGACATTTTTTATCTTAAATATGAGAAAGGTTTCTTGAGAGGGAACTTGAGAACAAAAACCCTATTATAGATTAATATGTTAACTATAATGAAGGTTGCAAAACTTCCTGGGTAAAATTGTATAATCAGCTTGGTGAGATTGTACTATGAGCCTTGGTTAAAGATGGTTATTTTTGCCAATAGTAAGTAAAAATATATAAAACACAAGAAATATTTATAAAATAGAATATATCCAGAAACCTTTATCTGTAGAGTCACTGTAATTCTTGTGTCATATTTTTGAGTTCTACTAACTTAAAAACTGAAAATAGAAGGTAAATGAATTTAAATTTTATCTTTACCAAAGAATAATAATCGTTAAACAGAGAGAGACAGCCATATGCTCTTGACAGACAGAATCTTTAAAGTTTGTAGGTGTAAGTGCCCAAGAGGGGGTTGTTGTTATTTTTCTCTTTTAGTTTTAGTTTTGAAGCGGAAATATGAGTGTTCTTTCTGCTGTATGTCCATCCTCAGATTTCCTCACATTTCCCTCTTATATTCATGCTATTTGATATTAAGAAAGTACCTTAGAAGGAAAAATTTTCTGAGATCACCAACTTTGCTTATTTTTCATTTGTATTTGTATTCCTACAACAGGAGTTCCACCATCTTCCTCTGAAGACCTAGCCATCTTGCTCCATGAAGGTCAGGACAATCTGACATGCACTTGTTTCTTGCCTCTATACTTGAAGAGTAGTCCTCTTACATTGTGTACATTTTTTTCTTAATAGGGGAGGGGAGGGGAGAGCCAGTACCCCCCCTCCCCTTCCCTCCCTAGACCTTGGAGAAATACCCTCCATTACTTTCCCAAGATGGCAGACCCCATCATGGATCTGTTTGATGACCCAAATTTATTTGGCCTGGACTCTCTGACTGATGACAGCTTTAACCAGGTCACACAAGACCCCATTGAGGAAGCCCTTGGACTGCCAAGCTCTCTGGACTCCTTGGATCAGATGAACCAGGATGGTGGAGGTGGTGATGTGGGGAATTCATCAGCAAGTGAACTGGTCCCTCCACCAGAGGAAACAGCTCCCACAGAACTTCCCAAAGAATCCACAGCTCCAGCTCCAGAATCCATAACCTTGCATGATTATACCACTCAGCCTGCCAGCCAGGAGCAGCCAGCCCAACCTGTCTTACAGACATCGACGCCAACATCAGGACTTTTGCAGGTCTCCAAGAGCCAGGAGATCCTGAGCCAAGGGAATCCTTTCATGGGTGTCTCTGCCACAGCTGTCTCCTCCAGTAGTGTTGGAGGGCAGCCACCTCAGTCAGCCCCTAAGATTGTTATCCTTAAGGCCCCACCGAGCTCCTCAGTCACTGGTGCCCATGTGGCACAAATTCAGGCCCAAGGTATCACCAGCACAGCTCAGCCCCTGGTGGCAGGCACAGCCAATGGTGGAAAAGTCACTTTTACCAAAGTGCTAACCGGCACGCCCCTTCGACCAGGTGTTTCCATTGTCTCTGGTAATACAGTGTTGGCCGCCAAGGTCCCTGGGAACCAGGCTGCTGTTCAGCGCATTGTCCAGCCCAGCCGACCAGTAAAGCAGCTGGTCCTCCAGCCAGTTAAGGGTCCAGCTCCTGCTGGAAACCCTGGGGCCACAGGGCCCCCACTGAAGCCTGCAGTTACACTGACCTCTACACCTACCCAGGTGACTTGAGTGAAAGGGGG
The DNA here is from genome assembly GCF_000951045.1 of Mandrillus leucophaeus. Lineage (NCBI taxonomy): Eukaryota > Metazoa > Chordata > Mammalia > Primates > Cercopithecidae > Mandrillus > Mandrillus leucophaeus. Next base: position 2,426,310 of record NW_012101621.1, on the reverse strand, counting down.
AGGTGAATTTTGGTTTCATAGAGGGCCCAGCAACTCTTTGAGAGAGAGCGAGCGCATGAGAGCTTTCTCTGGGAAAGCCTATTTAAATTCCATCTTTGCTTTTTATTAGTTAGTGTGACAGCCACATACTTAGTACTTGCTAGGTGGAAGCAGTTAATGTTAACAAGTACTTGCTAGGTGGAAGCAGTTAATGTTAACATATTTTTTGAGCTCTTACTACATGTTTACATTGTACCTAGCTGGTGCTAAATAAGACAAACACAGTCCCTGTCCTTACAGAGCTCACCGTCTGCCAGGAAAGACAGATATTAAGCAACAGTTCACAATAATTGTGTGATAAAGTTTTATGAGAAATATGGGATGCTATGGGAACAAAGAAACATCTTTGAAGAATTATCTTTATATTTGCAAGACTTGTAAGAGCTATTTATATCTTTCTTGTATTATTACAATCTTGTAAGATTGTCCCCCTCCTACTTTGCTCAGTGAAAGTGTTAGTTTCTAGTGTAAGAAGGTAGAGGCTCTAGCATCTGAATAAAGGGCCAAAAGAGTTGGTGGGGGTGGGGGTGCAGCATTGAGATAAGTAGGACTAGCCAGGCACAATATCTCTCACCTGTGATCCCAGCTACTCAGGAGGCTGAGGCAGGAGGATTGCTTGAGGCCAGGAGTTCAAGACCAGCCTGGGCCACAGAGTGAGACCCCCGTCTTTAAAAAAAAAAGTAGGTCTAGTGGTCCCCGAAGCTACAAGGAGGCAGATTTCAATTCAATATAAGGAATTTTGTATTAATAGGTTTCCATAAATGAACTGCTGCATTAGAAGATAGCGTTTCATCAGGAGTTTTAAAAACATAGCTTGATACCTACTGAGCAGAAGCATTATAGAAAAGATTCTGTCAGGACAGCTGATAGTCCCAGCGCTTTGGGAGGCTGAGGCTGGAGGATCGCTTGAGGCCAGGAGTTCGAGACCAGCCTGGAAAACATAGACCTCATCTCTACAAAAAAAATAAATAAAAATTAGCTGGGCATGGTGGCATGCACCTATAGTACCAGCTACTCAGGTGCCTGAAGTGGGAGGATCACTCGAGCCTAGGATTTCTGGGCTGTTGGTGTGCTATGCTAATCAGGCGTCTGCACTAAGTTTGACATCAATATGGTGACCTCCCAGGAGCAAGGGAAACAAGGTTGCCTAAGGAGGGATGAATTGGCCCAGGTTGGAAACGAACAGGGCAGCACTCCCTTGCTGATCAGCAGTAGGGTTGTGCCTGTGAATAGCCAGTGCACTCTAGCTTGGGCAATACAGCGAGACCCTGTCTCTGAAAATAACAAAAAAGATTCTATCAAGACAGATAGGATGATAAACAAAGTGAATTGTACTGTGTCTTCTGACCCACAGTTTTTATGATTCTAGGATGAAGAAAACTGGTGTAAATATTTCAGAGTATACAATTCTTTAATGTTGTACTCCTCTTGCAATTTCTTTTCTTCACTTTAGGGTGAATCGAAACGCATCACCCTGGTCCTCCAGCAACCACAGTCTGGAGGTCCCCAAGGACATCGGCATGTTGTGCTAGGGAGTCTACCAGGCAAGATAGTGTTACAGGGCAACCAGCTGGCAGCCCTGACTCAAGCCAAGAATGCCCAAGGGCAGCCTGCCAAGGTAGTAACTATCCAGCTGCAGGTGCAGCAGCCACAGCAAAAAATCCAGATTGTACCACAACCACCATCATCGCAGCCACAGCCCCAGCAGCCACCCTCAACCCAGCCAGTGACTCTGTCCTCTGTACAGCAGGCTCAGATAATGGGACCAGGACAAAGCCCAGGACAAAGACTTTCAGTACCAGTCAAGGTGGTACTGCAGCCGCAGGTGAGAGACTTACATAGTAAGGAAAAGAAAGAAAACAAAACTACTTAGTCCATTGCTGTTGCCCTCGGTAACCACTCTAGTTTTGTATCTCTGAACTGAGATGCAGACTTAATTCTTTCATCCCTGGAAACCTTATTTTAATTATATTATTAAAAGGTTAGAGAGGGATTATTGGGTTTGGGATATGAGGTTATTTAGTATGTATTTTTGAATTGTTCCATTTACAGTCTTTTCCTAATATTATTGTGAAATGAAAATGATTTGTGATATCCTTTAAATGATATTTCAGAAAGGATATAAAGAAATAAGTGATCAGTCCTCCTCCTACACCCGCCACCCCTGCCCCCCTCCGCCCCCCAGGCAGATAAAAGGTAGGCCAAGTGTAGAATTTGAATTTTTTTACTGTTAGGCCAGAGCCCAATATTGGGTATATTAGTTGTAATTTTTCTGAAGTAATGGAGATGTGTATTGATGGAAGCATAACAAAAAGATACTGAAGTTTATTTTGGCAGAATTCTTGCTTTTTCTCACCCCTCTCCCACCAAAAGAATACATTTTAAAAAATAGGTGTAGGTTCAATAAGATTTAGTCTGAGCTTGGTTCTTGAGGGATTAAAGAACTAGTTTCTAGCCCCCCTGCTTCACAGCTGGATTTTATTTAGGCCATTTAACTACAAGCAAGTTGAAATTGTAGTGTCTTTATTTCTATAGGCTGGCTCTTCCCAAGGGGCCTCTTCTGGGCTCTCTGTAGTTAAAGTTCTAAGTGCCAGTGAAGTGGCAGCTTTGTCATCACCAGCAAGCTCTGCTCCTCATTCGGGGGGAAAGACAGGAATGGAGGAAAACCGCAGATTGGAACACCAGAAGAAGCAAGAGAAAGCAAATCGGATTGTAGCAGAAGCCATTGCGAGGGCTCGTGCCCGCGGTGAGCAGAACATACCTCGAGTCTTAAATGAGGATGAGTTGCCCAGCGTTCGGCCAGAGGAGGAAGGTGAGAAGAAACGCAGGAAGAAGAGTGCTGGGGAGAGGCTGAAAGAGGAAAAGCCAAAGAAGAACAAAACATCTGGTACCTCCAAAACAAAGGGCAAGAGTAAGCTAAAGTGAGTACTCTTTGCCGTTTTGATGGGACATTTGAGGGCAGAGCACTCATTTATAAAATGGGTTGAGGAACTTATATGTATTTACTAGCTACATAGTTCAAGGTGATCTATTATAGAAAATAATAAGGCCTGCCTTTTTTCTGTCCTAATGCTTACAGGATTTGTTAAATGGAAAGTTGAAATTAGCATATTTTAAGAGGAAAACACGAAGGCACAGGAAAGATAGTCACTGTGTTGGGAGTTACCTTTAAAAGCTGTGACTCTGCATTCATGTATTTGTCCTGATTTTGTATTACTGTACTGTGAAAGAGATTTCTCACTACCTCCTACCACCCACATCAGTAAAAAGAGAACTACTGGAGACATAGCTGTCCTGTTCTTGCATCTCATCTGTAAATTGGAGATTTTAGCATCTACCATTAACTTTAAGCAGTGTTGACAGAAAAGTGATGGCTTGCCACATAATCTTGTCATAATTGAGTGTCCTCTCTTTCCCTTCCATGTCTTGTATCTTCTCCTCTCTTACTAGCTTTTACTCTCTGGGATTCTTCAGGCTTTGGGGTGCAAATATAATAATGCTTTATATTTGTACCGGATTTTTCAGCTTTTAAAAGACAGTTTTATATTTCTTATTTGAGCCTCAGTAACTGTCAGGACAAGTATTATCTCTCTAATATTTACACATAATGAAACTAATGTTCTTGTAGTGACAGAAGTGGAACTGCATCTTAATCTGGTATTTATTCTTCTATCTTGTGCTACCTTCCTTCAGATATTTGTGAACACAGTCATAAGGATTTGTCAAATATGGTATAACGGTCAGTCAGTGGTTTACAAACCCTAATATCTTCTTTTTTTCAAACACCCTATTTAGTAGCTGTGTGTCCTATTGACTGTCTGGAAGTTTTGTATGTGATTGTTTAGATTAATTATGTTTCTTTTACTGCTAAATTTTCTTTGCCTTCGCTGAAAATGAATTTGGTTTTTTCCTTTTTAGCACCATCACTCCTGTAGTGGGTAAGAAGAGAAAACGTAATACCTCATCTGATAATTCAGATGTGGAAGTCATGCCTGCACAGTCACCTCGAGAAGATGAAGAAAGCAGCATTCAGGTAAAAGGATCCCAAAAGAATTTAGTAGAAAAAAAACCATGTTTAATTATGGCTAACCAAACCAAGGGGATATTGAGAGATTGTAAGTCTATACACATTTCTTCGGTTTTTCTAAACTGGACGTAGGCCTAGAAGGTCAATGGACCTGGTCAATGTCTTTTTTTCTGTTGTTGTTGTTTTTTTTTTTTTCTTCTTGAGACAGAGTCTTGTTCTGTCATCCAGGTCTGGAGTGCAATGGCACGATCTCAGCTTACTTCAACCTCTGCCTCCCGGTTTCAAACAATTCTCCTGCCGAAGCCTCCCGAGTAACTGGAATTATAGGCATGCACCACCATGCCCAGCTAATTTTTGTATTTTTTTAGTAGAAACCAGGTTTCACCATGTTAGCCAAGCTGGTCTTGAACTCGTGACCTCAAGTGATCTGCCTGCCTTGGCCTCTCACTGGTCAGTGTCTTTAAATTATTTTTTTAGGCAAAGAGCGTATTACTATAAAAATAGCAATACTTGCCTGGACGTAATGACTCACACCTGTAATCCCAGCACTTTGGGAGGCCGAAGCAGGTGGATCACCTGAGGTCAGGAGTTGGAGACCAGCCTGGTCAACCTGGTGAAACCCCATCTCTACTAAAAATACAAAAATTAGCCGGGTGTGGTGGTGGGTGCCTGTAATCCCAGCTACTTGGGAGGCTAACGCAGGAGAATCACTTGAAGCTGGGAGGTGGAGGTTGCAGTGAGCCGAGATCGTGCCATTGCACTCCAGCCTGGGCAACAGAGCGAGTCTCTGTCTCAAAGAAAAAAAGCAATACTCATTTTCTCAAATTCCAGTGTTTCAAATACTAAGCAAATCGTATGAAATCATGCTGCATAATTGCTCTTCTGGCTGGGTCAGAACTTGACTCTCTCTTCGAACTCTCCAAGAATCCCTTTGGCTTACCTTTTCTACACTTCAGGATTCTGACTCTGTGAACTAGGGTAGTTAAGGACAAAGTTTCTTCCTATGTTTTGAAGATGAGAGACGTTGGAAGAGACCAAAAGAAACCAGACCAGAAGTGTAGGCTTCCATCTCTGATTTGTTGCCTTATGGCAGGCATCTCTGATTTGTAGGCTTCCATCTCTGATTTGTTGCTTTATGGCAGATTCAAGCAGTTATCCTACCTCAGCCTCCTGAGTAGCTGGGATTACAGGTGTGCGCCACCATGCCCAGCTAATTTTTGTAATTTTTGGTAGAGACAGGGTTTCGCCATGTTGGTCAGGCTGGCGTTCAACTCCTGGCCTCAAGCGATCCACCCGCCTCAGCCTCCAAAGTGCTGGGATTACAGGCAGGAGCCACTGCACCTGGCTACATTTCTTTTTTTATTAAAATAAATTACCCAATCCCGGGTACTCTGTTATAGCAACACAAAATGGACGTGATTTGTTAAAACAACTTGTTTTTTAAGTAAAGGTTAAGTAAGGATTAGAGGATTATGCAAATAAAGTAATAAAGTATTTGTTAAAAACAATGAAGGAAATTTTTAATAATACAAAATACACAGAGATTACTAAAATTTAGAAAGTGGTCTGTTAGTTTGCTAGGACCACCATAACAAAATACCACAGACTAGGTGTCTTAAACTATGGACATTTCTTTTCTTTTTCTTTGTTTCTTTGTTTCTTTTTTTTTTTTTTTTTTTTTTGAGACAGGGTCTCGTTCTGTCACCCAGGCTAGAATGCAGTGGCGCAATCTCGGCTCACTGCAACCTCCACCCCAGGTTCAAGTGATTCTCCTGCCTCAGCCTCCCGAGTAGCTGGGATCATAGGTGTATGTCACCACGCCCAGCTAATTTTTGTGTTTTTAGTAGAGATGGAGTTTCACCGTGTTGGCCAGGCTGGTCTCAATCTCTTGACCTCAGGTGATTCACCTGCCTTGTCCTCCCAAAGTGCTGGGATTACAGGTGTGAGCCACTGCGCTCGGTATGGACATTTATTTCCTTATTGTTCTGGAGGCTAGAAATCCAAGATCAAATGGTCTGCAAGTTTGTTTTCTCCTGAGGGTTTTCTTGGCTTGCAGAAGGCCACCTTCTCATTGTGTCTTCACGTGGTCCTTCCTCTATTTGTACACATCGCTGGTGTGTTTTTGTGTATCCAGATTTCTTCCTTCTGTAAGGACGCTAGTCAGATTGGATTAGGGCTCAAGCTGGTGGCCTTATTTTAACTTAGTGAATGTTTGAAAGCCCTATATTTCCAATTTCCCTAATACATTCGCATTCTGAGGTCCTGGGGTTAGGGGCTTCAACATGTGTATTTGGTGGGGGGATACAACTCAGTCTATGACAAGTGAGAATGACAATATTGGCAGTGAAGTTAAGGAGCAGACACTTAGACACAGTTGATGGGAATGTTAATTGGGACAATCTTTTTGGCAAGTTGGTGTTTCAATATATGGAAAAATTTAGAATGTTAATTTCATTTCACTCAATGATTCTGCACCTAGGAAATTACCTTATGAATATGTTCTCAAAAGAATGCAGTGATATATGTATTGTAGAAATATTTGCAATAGCAAGAATGTCAAAAAAATTAGATGTCCATTGGTGGAGAAATAGTTAAGTAAAATTGGCAATATTCATGCAGTATCTCTTTTTAATGTTTAAAGTATGTATGTGTGTCTGTGTGTGTACATATACGTATATGCATCAATTTTTTTCTGGAAGGATATACAAGAAATGGATAAGAATATGTATCTTTGAAGAGAAGGGTTGAATGGTAAGTGGGTCATGGTTATTGTACTTTAAATTTTTATCCTTTGGCCCTGTGTGAAAGTTTTTTAACTTGACTATTTACTATTTTATTTTTCAGTTTAAAAATACATATATGAGGCCAGGTGCAGTGGCTTATGCCTGTAATCCCAGCACTTTGGGAGGCCAAGCAGGCAGATCACCTGAGGTTGGGAGTTTGAGTCCAGCCTGACCAACATGGAGAAACCCTGTCTCCACTAAAAATACAAAATTTGCTTGGCATGTTGGCAATGCCTGTAATCCCAGCTACTCTGGAGGCTGAGGGAGGAGAATCACTTGAACCCGGGAGGCAGAGGTTCCAGTGAGCTGAGATCATGCCATTGCGCTCCAGCCTGGGCAACAAGAACAAAACTCCATTTCAAAAAAAACAAAAAAAAAAGTGTGTGAGAAAAATTACAACAGTGCAATAAAGTAGACACTGTGAAAAGTTTCCTAGAACCCAGCCTCACAGTCTCCCAGTTCTCCTCAGAGGTAGCCTCTGTTACCAATTTCTTGTATATCCTTCTGGAAATATTTCTTACTTTCATGAACACTCTACTTCTACTTCCACTAAACATTAGTATTCCATACCTACTCTTCTCTACTGTGTGTTTTCCCTAATGATATGTCTTGGAGGTTGTTCTTTAGTGGAAAAGATAGATCTACCCATTCTCCTCCTCTACTTTCTTTTAGGAAAATTTTCAGACATACACAAAAGGAGATTTTTAATGAAGTCCCATGTTCCCATTCTCCCACTTTATTATTTATCAACATATGACTCACTCCCCACTGTCCTTACTTCCACTCTAGTCCTGCCCGCCTTTTGGATTATTTTATTTTTTCAGACAGGGCCCAACTTTTGGCCCTATGGCGAATGAAAGTGGCTTTTATTTCCTCTCTTGTGGGAGGAGGGGGAAGGGAGCTTTCCCAGAAACATCAACCTAAAGAAGGGATGGCTGCACCCCCAGAGCTCAGGGCTCAGGGCTAGAGGAGCCGATCATTGGATTATTTGGAAGGAAGGGCTCATTCTTGACCACTTCCTGGCACTCCTGGCACTCTGCTGCAGGGTGTGCTATCTGGGGTCACTCCCCTTGGGGCAGCAGCTCCCGCATCAGCAGAGGCACTAGGTCACTAGGAGATAATCTGCTAGTTTTCACAAAGAGGAGGGGGCAGGTGCCCTGAGAGAGGGAGAGAAAGCTGGGGTGGCTGACCCCATGTCCCACGCTTGCCCAGTGTGATAACTTTCATAAGGCCTGGGTGGTGTGATCCCTCCCAGGAAGGCCTGGTGGGGCCCATAGGCAATGCGCGATCTGATGGCTGGTCCTTTAAATGTCCATCTCAAATAGCGATTCTTCATGGCCCACCCACTTAACCCACTTATCTTCTGGGCTATTGCACAGGTGGCTCTGGCTGGCTTCTTTTGGGAGCTCATCACTGGCAGGGCTGGTGACCCCAGGAATGGTGGACAGATCTCTCGGGGGTATTTTGGTCATGGGTGAGTTCCGGCACTCCAGGAATTTCTAGTCGTAGATGATCCTGGTACCTCCCGGGGTGGTGCTGAAAAGTGTGCGGCTGGGGGGTTGTGCTGTAGCTGCATGCCTTTGCCCAGCACCACCCAGCGAGTGGCAGGGATGGCCCGGCTCTGGGTCTGGCTGCAGCTACCGTCCCCGGACATGATCTCCAGTGCACAGCACCCAGGATTTTTTTCTTTATTTTTATTTTTTGGAGACAGAGTCTCTCTCTCGCCCAGGCTGGAGTGCAGTGGCACGATATTGGCTCACTGCAACCGCTGCCTCCCGGGTTCAAGCAATTCTTCTGCTTTAGCCTCCGGAGTAGCTGAGACTACAGGCACATGCTTCCACGCCCAGGTAATTTTTTGTATTTTTAGTAGAGACAGGGTTTCACCATGTTGCTCAGGCTGGTCTCGAACTCCTGAGCTCAGGCAATCCGCCCGCCTCGGCCTCCCAAAGTGCTAGGATTACAGACATGAGCCACCACTCCCGGCCCACCCAGGATTATTTTAAAGCAAATCTAAGAACTTGTTTAAAGTGTTTACTAAATTTTTGTTTAAAAAAGGTCATTTTAAGAATACTATATGATGGATGTGATAAAAATCCGGTCATCCAGAAATATATAAAGTAAAAAGTAGAAAATATCTTCTAGAAATACCCTCTAGAAATAATTTAGTTTATATATCCTCCCAGACTTTTTTAAATGAAGTAGAATATACATATCATAAAATATGCACAAATTTTATTTGTATAGTTTTGACAAATTTATCCAAGTCACTTCACCAAGTGAAGAAAATGTTTTCATCATCACCGCAGTAAGTTCCCCTGTATTCCTTTGTAGTCAGTTCAGTTCCTCACTCCAGGGCATAGGCAACTAACTGCTGTTCTGCTCTCTCTTACCATAGATTAACTTAGTCTATTTTTTTTAACTTTATTTATTTATTTATTTTTTATATATTTATTTATTTTTTGAGACAGAGTCTCCCTCTGTTGCCCAGGCTGGACTGGAGTGCAGTGGCGCCATCTTGGCTCACTGCAAGCTCCACCTCCCGGGTTCACGCCATTCTCCTGCCTCAG
>NW_012101621.1:2414805-2416184 GCF_000951045.1 Mandrillus leucophaeus | reverse complement strand
GTTTTATACTTCACCAGTAGAGTTCCAGTTGATACACATCTTCAACATTTGGTATTATCAATCTACCCCATTCTTTTTTATTTATATATATACGTACGTATGCGTGTGTGTGTGTATATATCTATATATATACTTTTTTTTTTTTTTTGAGACGGAGTCTTGCTGTGTTGCCTCGGCTGGAGTGCAGTGGCGTGATCTCGGCTCACTGCAAGCTCCGCCTCCTGGCTTCACGCCATTTTCCTGCTTCAGCCTCCCGAGTCGCTGGGACTACAGGCGCCCACTACCACACCTGACTAATTTTTTGTATTTTTAGTAGAGACGGGGTTTCACTGTGTTAGCCAGGATGGTCTTGATCTTCTGACCTTGTGATCTGCCAACCTTGGCCTCTCAAAGTGCTGGGATTACAGGCGTGAGCCACTGCATCTAGCTATTTTTATGTTTTTTATAAAATAGAGACAGGGTCTCACTATCTTGCCCAGGCTGGTCTTGAACTCCTGGGCTCGAGTGATCCTCCCACCTCAGTCTCCCAGAGTGCTAGGATTACAGGTGTTAGCCACTGCATCCATCCTGCACTCTTTTTTAATAGTTCTATAGTATGATTCAGTTTTAAGGCTATAGCATAATTTATTGAACCAGTCCCCTGTTGATGGGCCTTCAGGTTTTTTCTGGTCTCCTACTCCCACAAGTAATGCTCCAGAGATTTGTGCACATATGCAAATTTATAGGATAGTATCTTTGAGGTGGAATTGATAGGTCAAAGGGTGCTGCCAAATTTTTCTCCATGAAAGTCGTGCCTATGTGTACTTTTACCAAAAGTGTATGAATTCTTATTTAAAAATATTTTGATCAAACTTGCTGATTTTTGCCAGTCTCTTGGGTGAGAACAAAAATATAAAATTTTTAAATATAAAATTATATTTGTATTGGTATAAAATTAATTTTATACTAATCAGGTTTGCTCACTGCAACCTCCACCCCCTGGGTTCAAGCAATTCTCCTGCCTCAGCCTCCTGAGTAGCTAGGACTACAGGCATCTGCCACCATGCCCATCAATTTTTGTATTTTTAACAGAGACGGGGTTTCACCATGTTGGCCAGGCTGGTCTCAAACTCCTGACCTCAGGTGATTCACCCGCCTCGGCCTCCCAAAGTGCTAGGATTACAGGCATGAGCCACCACTCCCAGCCAATTTAGTTTTCTAGATAATTAATCTTTGTGTTTTCATAAATGGGATCTTTTATTATATTTTCTGGTTGATTATATCTATACATAGAAATAATTTTTAAAAATTAGTTTTATACCATTCAAGTTTACTAGTTTCAGTAGTTCTTTCATTTGATTCTTTGAGGTTTTCCAGAGAGAGAATCATAATTGAAAAAT
>NW_012101621.1:2402467-2414627 GCF_000951045.1 Mandrillus leucophaeus | reverse complement strand
ATTCTCCTGCCTCAGTCTCCCGAGGAGCTGGGATTACAGGCATGTGCCACCACACCTGGCTAATTTTGTATTTTTATTAGAGATGGGGTTTCTCGATGTTGGTCAGGCCGGTCTCAAACTCCTGACCTCAGATGATCCGCCTGCCTCGGCCTCCCAGAGTGCTGGTATTACAGGCATGAGCCACCACACCAGGCCTCCTTCCCAGTTTTTTATCATGAGCTGGAAGTGTTACTTAAATTACTTAATTAGAAAATGTTTAATTCAGCCACTTGAGATAATAAGGTAAATCTAAAATGTATATGGAAAACATTTCTAGGAAATATCATTAAGTAAAAAAGTAAGTGGCAGAACAGTACATACAGTGGATTCTGTTTATTAAAACAAAAAACCTTTAGAACTAAGACAAAAAAGCAAAAAATGGAAAGAAAATATTCTCGCACCTTTGCACTTCCGGATTGCTTCTAGTGTGAGTTGTATTGCACCCTGCAGCCTGAGAATCCAGTTTTGATTTCCCAGAGCTTCTTGCCACTAGTGGACAGGTTTTTCTCAGTGGATTCTTGGCCTTTCATAACGCAGTTAAGCAAATTAATATATGATCAATATGTAGAATAAATCACATTGTTTGACAGATAATCTCCTTATCATCTTTTGGTTTGATTTTTCATGAAAATTTTGGAGTAAAATCTAAGTACATGACCACGAGCAAATAATTTTAAAAGACTTCTCTGTGAGAGACCTAACCAGTCACTCTTAACTACTTTGTGCTCTACAGAAGAGACGCTCAAACCGCCAAGTTAAGCGAAAAAAATATACAGAGGACCTGGATATAAAGATCACAGATGATGAAGAAGAAGAAGAGGTCGATGTAACTGGTCCCATAAAACCTGAGCCTATCCTCCCTGAACCAGTGCAAGAACCAGATGGCGAGACTTTGCCTTCCATGCAGTTCTTTGTGGTAAGCTGTAAACTCAAGTAATTTCAGAGGATTGCCTTGCTGATCACAATCATCTGTTGACTGACTGCATCTTTTGCTGCAGGAGAATCCCAGTGAAGAAGATGCAGCCATTGTAGACAAAGTGCTTTCTATGCGGATTGTGAAGAAGGAGGTGAAGGCTTTTTAATTTTTTTTTTTTTAATAGACAGATTCTCACTATGTTACCCAGGCTAAAGTGCAGTGGCTATTCATAGATATGATCATAGCATACTGTGAACATCTGGGCTTTAGCTATTCTTCTGCCTCAGCCTCCTGAGTATCTGGGACTACCATTGTGCACCACTGCGCCTGGCTCTTCTCTGTCTTAATATTAACCCATAATGCTATGTTCACAGGCTTTATTTAATGAGCACCTTTGGATGTCAGATATATTGCTAGGGTCTAGTTGTGAGAGATCATGGGGGAAAGTTAGCTAGAAAACAGGAACTGCTTTACTGGTGCTTCTTTTATTTATCTGTTTAGAGTGGGTAAAGGCTTACTTTTTCCAGCTATCAGGCCTCTATTATTGAAGTACCAGACTAGTTCCTTAATCTCTGAGTTATTAATATATTCAGGGATTATTGGTGTGAAGTTCTGAAATGTGTGGTTAAAATTAAAAAGTTCATTCTTTTACCAATAAGGGACTAGTAACTAATTTATTTCTTTTTTCTTAGCTTCCTTCTGGACAATATACTGAAGCAGAAGAATTCTTTGTCAAGTACAAGAACTAGTACGTTATCTGTGCAAAAAGCTTGTCACCCCAAATTCCACAGGGTGGTAAAAAGTTCTCCTGGGTATCCTGGGTGGGAATGTGTCCCTTTTTTATAGTCTTGTAGCCCAGATTGCTATTTTCAATGGGGAAAAATGGCTATTCAGAGAGAAATTCAGGAATTGACATGACTCTTATTATTTCCTTGTAGGTAAGTGGAGTGAGGGTGGTTCCTGATAAAATGTCTTGTGATTCTCTTTACCTTAGTTTAGCACTAAGATCTTGCTACTCAAAATATGGTCTTTTGTGGATCAGCAGAATTAGCATTACTTGGGTGCTTTTTAGAAATGTGGGCTTTCAAGCACTGTGGTTTGTATACACATTAGAGTTTCAGAAGCACTGACCTAAGAGACTCTTTCCCAATTTAAGCCTATATTTGTTATGTCTGCTTCCGACTAATCCCAAAATTTCAGATAGTAGCCTGCCACCTTCTTTTACTTGCACCATGACTGGATTTTTCCATCCCTCTTAGCTCCTATCTGCATTGTGAATGGGCTACTATCTCCCAACTAGAGAAGGATAAGAGGATCCATCAAAAATTAAAGCGCTTCAAAACCAAAATGGCTCAGATGAGACACTTCTTCCATGAGGTAATTAGGAAGAGGTATTGCCTGTCATTTCTTTCATAGAAGCACAAATTACTGGGGTTGTCAGCCTTAGCTGATTCTTCAAAATACTTGTAATTGGTTTGTATATATGGGTGTAAACTTTTAATTTTGGTCATTGACTTTCCTGACTTAACTGCCGTTGCATTGTTTTCTTAGGTTTAAATATGGTTCATTTATTAGTTATAGGGTATTTTGAAATTAACTTCCTCAGTGCACATGAAGTATTTTCAAAACTGATGATACACTGACTGCTGGTCCACTTGAGGCATTCTTCCTCTAATGTCTATCTTTAGCTCTTGATGGTTTCTGTAGACCTGTTATTAAGAGAGAACATTTATTTTCTCAAATTTCTAATCCAGTGTGATTAGAAATAGGGATAAAGGAGCTTTAATTTCCAATATCCAGGTTTACTGATAAACACTGGAGCAAGATGAGTGAAGAAATATGTCTGTTATATTTGCAGTGTTCATCCTTGATAAGAGTAGTTTTGATTGTATGTTGCAAGTAGAAGAAAAAGTGGGATGGATGGACAAGTGAAAGAGATGAAGGAATGGAAATAGCATGTGTTTAAACCCTTGAAAAAGTTCAGGTATGGCGCTGGGTGCAGTGTCTCACGCCCGTAATCCCAGCACTTCAGGAGGCCAAGGCAGGCAGATCACTTGAGGTCAAGAGTTTGAGACTAGCATGGCCAACACGGTGAAATCCCATCTCTACTAAAAATACAAAAATTAGCTGGGCGTAGTGGCAGGCGCCTGTAATCCCAGCTACTCGGGAGGCTGAAGCAGGAGAATCACTTGAACCTAGGAGGTAGAGGTTGCCGTGAGCCAAGATCACACTACTGCACTCCAGCCTGGGCAACAGAGCAAGGCTCTACCTCAAAAGAAAAAAAAAAGAAGTTTAGGTATAAAGCAGAGTAGAAAAATCATTGCGGGAGATGTAGAATCAAAGGAGGTCTTATTTTAAAATTTGAAATGTGGAACATATACGTGTATTTATGGCAATGACTCAGTAGAGGGATTTCTAAGAATACAAGAAGCAATGGACACCAGAGCATATATGGAGAGAATGACCTCTGTTAGAAAGAGACACTCACTGGTAACAGGTGAGACGTTGGGTATAGACTCCGGTAAATTCATAGGATTTGATGTTATGAAAAAGGGGAATGCCCATCAGATAGCTTCTAATTTCTTTAAAAATTTTGAAGTAGGATTCTCTGCTAAAGGTGAGGTAGAAGAGTGGGTTTGCTGGACAGTGATCTTTTGGTCTTATTGTTTGGTTTCATAACTCATCTAGGATGAAGAGCCCTTTAATCCAGATTACGTAGAGGTGGATAGGATATTGGATGAGTCTCACAGTATTGACAAGGACAATGGGGAGGTGAGTTGTTGAGGCATGGAGTAACGTGACCATCCTCTTATATTTCTGCTGGTGGGTTTGTCAGTCCTTTCTTTTTCAGGTGTGGCTGCAAAATCCCTTGGACTGAAAAGGTATTTCTAAATTTTTCTGTGGAATCCTTTGAAAGATAATGGGAGGTAAGGGAGTAGGGAGAGATGCTAAAAGGAAAGTTTTCTGTAAAGTCAAACATATAGAAGCTAAGTACAGAAAAGTCATTCACCTTGATTTCATTTTTCCTCGTATTTTAAATGGGAGACTCTTGACATACAGTTGGAGGTGGGGTGTGGGGCAGGGGAAGGGGATACTTCACAAATTCCTAAATTTATGAATATAAAGATACTTGAACAGGCTCACTCCTAGCTTTCTACAAATCATGTTCTTGAGAATGGGCTACTTCCTGAACTCACCATTAGTTAAATATCTCTTCATTTGTCATTAAAAAATATCTGTTGGCCAGGCGCAGTGGCCCACACCTGTAATCCCAGCACTTTGGAAGGCCGAGGTGGGCAGATCATGACGTTGGCAGTTCGAGACCAGCTTGGCCAACGTAGTGAAACCCCGTCTCTACTAAAAATACAAAAATTAGCCAGGCGTGGTGGCGCACGCCTGTAGTCCCAGCTACTCAGGAGGCTGAGGCAGGAGAATCTCTTGAACCTGGGAGGCAGAAGTTGTGGTGACCTGAGATCATGCCACTGCACTCCAGCCTGGGCAACAGAGTGAGACTCCGTCTCAATTAAAAAACAAAAACAAACAACAAAAAAAAAACCAGATCTACATTTGAATGTGTATTGTAATTAGTTAAGTTTTTTCTTTCTGCTTTTTCTTTTTTTTTTCTTTTTTTCCCCCTTTTGAGACTGTCTTCACTCTGTCACCCAGGTTGGGGTGCAATGGTGTGATCTTGGCTCATCAATTGCAACCTCCGCCTCCCCGATTCAAGCAATTCTTGTGCCTCAGCCTCCTGAGTAGCTGGGACTACAAGTGTGTGCCATCATGCCCAGCTAGTTTTTATATTTTTAGTACAGACGGGGTTTCACCGTGTTGGCCAGGCTGGTCTTGAACTCCTGACCTCAGGTGATCTTCCCTGCATTGGCCTCCCAAAGTGCTGGGATTATGGACGTGAGCTACCATGCCTGGCACCTTTTTCATTTTTAAATGGTCATCTAGGTCTTAGCCACCAGTGAATTCTTCTTTTAAATTTACTTCTAAATTTTTTTAGGCTATAAACCATCATTTTCTTAGAATTTGTCACTTTATTTTTACTTCTAGTAGGACTTTTTGGTTTAGCTTAGCAGGGTCATAAAGAAAATTTTTATCACATCTGACGCTTTATACAGTAACCCAGTAGAGAACAGCAGAACCTTTTTAAGATGTTAGTGTTGAGTGGGTGAACTGGGCTTTTTCATGACTTTTTCAAGTGTCTTGATCCTCCCATACATCATTCTAATAGGACCTCTGAGTTAAATTCCAAAGTTTATTCTACTTTATAAGTCTTCAGGTTCACTCAGATAGTCAGAATCTTAGATATCCAGGACCCAGTATAATTCATTGTCTTTAAATCTGAACAAGCATGCTTCACATAACATATTCTGCTTTTGAAGTTGGGGTGGTAGTATCGTGTATGTGTTTGTGTGAGTTGAGTGGAGAATGGGCTGGATTTTAGGGCAGGTTGTTAGCTATTTTTAAATTCTCATCATTTTTCAGGATCTCAGCCTTTCCAGCCTTGACAGTCTTATGCTTTTTATCATACCTACCCTTCTAAAAGAATTGGCCTTTAGTTAGGCCCCTTTGGAATGTCTTGCAAATGACATAACAGATGATAATGTTTTCATACTCTAATACTATAATTTATGCTCCCAGTATTGGCTAATACTATTCTATATACCCATTTTCCCCCCCTCTGCAAAATAAGTTTGTCGTCCATTTTATATTACCTAATGGTGGAAATAAGTATTACAATAGATATTATGCTGGAAATGTGTGACCTGGACAAATGGCTTTATATAGAGAGTGACTTGAGTTACTATGTTAAAGAAAAAGGTAAAAGAGCAAGCAGCTGGATCAATTCCAGAGATTCAAGATCTGTGACTACGTTGAGGCACTTTCACATATTTTCTTGGCTATTTTAAGTTTTCTATGAATTGATAATTAGAGATTCTTGTTGATTACACTAGGCCCAATCTAATCCTTGCTTTATACTTTACAAGCCAAAAATGGAGATGCAGTAAGTGCAGTGATCATCTTGAATAGTGAAAATAGGAGCCGTTTACCATTAGTCACTGCTCCTTCACTTTCAGTGGAATACCTACATAAACTAGTACTTACTGTAGTTGAACTTTTTAGCATTTTCTCTTCTTCTTTACTTTTATTACCTCTTTTTGGTGATAAACTCTTGTTAGCTCCTAGCTTCCTGGGGCTCACAAGGACATTTCTTTACCACCATATAAGTGCTCTTGAGGTGCATCTGCACTGAGCTCTAGGGGCCCAGAAGCCAGTATATGCTGATAGTCCTCATCCTAAAGGTAGCCTAGCTGCCACTGTGTCAAATTTGGCTCCAGGAGAACAGTATGGCACAGAAACATGTCTTTTAATTTCAACATGGTATAGGAAAAGATTAGCCTTTTTTTTTTTTTGTCTGTTTAGTTGATGAGGATATTGTTTTAGTGCTTAGTGTTCTAGAAACTAGTGGGTAGAAATTTCCTTTTAGAACAGATTCAGATAAATTGCTTTGAAGAATGATCAAAGCCATATAGTGTATTAGAAGATGAACCTTTGGTCGGTGTGTTTGGCCTGACTTTTTCAACAGCTTTTAGGTACTGATACTTCGTGATCTGATTTTACAATCAAATTTTTATTCTTTAACCAGCGCAGAGAACACAGAATCAGTTTCTTAAGGCTTTGGTTTCTTCTCTCCTAGCCTGTTATTTACTACCTGGTGAAATGGTGCTCTCTGCCCTATGAGGATAGCACATGGGAGCTAAAAGAAGATGTTGATGAGGGCAAGATTCGAGAATTTAAACGGATTCAGTCAAGACACCCAGAACTCAAAAGGGTGGTAAGTATATTTGCATTGGAGTATAAAGACCTACATAGGAAATGATTTAATTTATTTTCCCCTATGGAATTTTTTGTTGTTTTAGCTTTTTATTATGGAAATTTCAAATATATAAAAATTGAAGAAATGGTATAATGTACCCATCACCCACTTAACAATTATCAGTACACATCTAGTCTTATGTCATATATTTTCCTACCCATTAATTCCCGTTTCCCAGGTTATTTTAAATCAAATCCCAGATTCATTTATTTCATCTGTAAATATTACAGTGTTTTTGCTAAAAGAAATAATACCATTATTACACCTAAAAAATGGTAATCATTCTTTAATATCATCAAGTCACTGGTACCAGTCATTGCATACATTTCCCTGATTGTCTTCTAATTTTTGTTAAATTATTTAAATTTGGTTCTCAATAAGGTCCATATATTGCTATCAGTTAATATGTCTCAAGTTTCTTGTAAGCTCCCCCTTGATCTCCTCCTCTCCCTCCATTATAATTGTCTCATGAAGAAATCAGGTGATTTGTTTTGTAGGATTTTCCATAGGCTGAAGTTTGCTAATTACATTACTCTTGGTACTTTTTTACATGTTCGCTGTCCCTGATATTTCACATGAATGCTTAGGTTTAGAGCAACACTGTCCAATAAAACATTTTAGAGCTGTGCTGTCTAATACAGTAGTCACTAGCCATGTGTTTTGTTTGTTTGTTTTTTAACATTGTAGAAAGCTCTGTTAGACATCACTGTTCTACAGGCTTGATCAGATGTGAGAGGGAAGCCAGTAACTGCTTCATAGATGGTGGTGTGTACTTCCATCAGGTTGTGTTTTGTGATGTTGTCAGCCATTTGTGATCATTATGGACCCATAAAGTAACGTTATGAACTCATGAATTTAAATATATTTGACATGTTTTAATCCAAACAATGTTGTTTTGAATTGACTTTAACTATTAGAACTTACCTAGTTAAGTCTTACCTTTTTTTAGTGTCTCCACTCCATTTATTCAAACATCTTGTTTTTTTAGAATCGTCCACAGGCAAGTGCCTGGAAGAAATTGGAGCTGTCACATGAATATAAAAACAGAAACCAGCTACGGGAATATCAGTTGGAAGGGGTCAATTGGCTGCTCTTTAATTGGTATAACAGGTAAAGGAAAGAATGGGCCCATAGGATGTAAGCTTAGTTCTGGGATTATTTTTATTTGTTTTCTATTGAAACAATTTCTTCCTACATACTCTATTTTTTTAAAGATAGTATCTTTTAACTGTTTTTTTTTTTTTTCCCATGGTGAATCTGCAGGCAGAACTGCATCCTGGCTGATGAGATGGGATTGGGCAAAACTATTCAGTCCATTGCCTTCTTGCAGGAAGTATATAATGTGGGCATCCATGGTCCCTTCTTGGTCATTGCCCCACTGTCCACAATTACTAACTGGGAGCGAGAATTTAATACATGGACAGAAATGAACACTATTGTGTACCATGGCAGTCTGGCCAGCAGGCAGATGATCCAGCAGTATGAAATGTACTGCAAAGATTCACGGGTAAGTTGTATGTCTTGGGAATACTATAGCTTAGAGAAAGTTAGCCAAGGTACCTGGTATTTTAGGGGCTATATATGAATAGAAGATTTTTATCGAAAGTCTTAAATATGCCTATGGAAAAATGCCTATGGTTTAAGGCATTTTTATATAGCAGTGTGCAGGGCATTTTTTTGACTTTGCTTTGATCAGTAGAAATTCTGATTTTATTTGTGAACATACACATTTTAAGTAGAATTTTGTTAGCATCAATGAATTGTAATCACAGTATTTTATAGAAATTAAATTCCTTTAGCCACTTAATCCGTGTGGTGGTGAGCTTATTTCTTTTCCCCTTTTTAGTCTCCTGAAATTTTCATCAAAATCAGTTTCTTTTTCTAAATGGTCAGGCGTGGTGGCTCATGCCTGTAATCCTAGCACTTTGGAAGGCCGAGGTGGGCTTATTACCTAAGGTCAGGAATTCGAGACTAGCCTGGCCAATATGGTGAAACCTATCTCTACTAAAGAGATAAAAATTAGCCAGGTGTGGTGGTGGGCACCTGTAATCCCAGCTACTCAGGAGGGTGAGGCAGGATAATTGCTTGAACCCAGCAGGCAAAGGCTGCAGTGAGCCGAGATCATGTCGCTGCACTCCATCCTGGGCGACAGAGTGAGACTGTGTCTCAAAAAAGGAAAAAGATCAGTTCCTTTTTCCGTGTAAATTTGAAAACAAAATTGGAACTACCTATCGTGTATTAGCATGAATTTTATGGTTTTTCTACTGTTAGTTTTCTTTTTTTTATTTCTACCAAATCAAATCTTCTCGTCATGTTTTGCAGCTTTTAATTTTGTTAAAATGATTTCGTTCTTTTGTCAATTTTTAGACATCAGCCAATATTATGTTCTGTATTAGCTATTTTCATTTTTATTATCTTGTATGTTTCAGCATTGTCCAGCAGTTGTGGATTTCATTGTTAATCAACAAAAGATCTAGGGCAGAGATACATGAGCTAGGCATACAGCAGAGTAAAAAATGTCTAGCCTCTCATTCAATGAGTCTGTCATTTTCCCAAGAAGCTGAATATGTTGAGGAAGCAATGTTTCTTACATTCAGTGATATGGCACTATTTTTCAGGAAGATAAACAGCGGTGGAGGTGGGTGGTGGTGCAGTTTGTATTTCCTATTAAACATGCCTTAATATAGACAAGTAATTCAGAAGAGCTCCTCATTTAGATACATTTTAGGTTTTTTCTGACTCTACTGCCTTCATGCTTAGGGACGCCTCATCCCAGGCGCATACAAGTTTGACGCTCTGATCACCACTTTTGAGATGATTTTGTCAGATTGTCCTGAGCTTCGTGAAATTGAGTGGCGTTGTGTTATCATTGATGAAGCCCATCGACTGAAAAACCGTAATTGCAAGCTGCTTGATAGTCTCAAGCACATGGACCTGGTGAGTTCCACACTGACTTGTGGGCAGAAACAACTGGAACTCACCTTAATTCCTTGTGGTATTAAAATAACCCTAGTTTAGCAGAGGAGAAGAAAAGTCTGAATCTTAGTATTGAACAGTGGGGATGACCCATGGGAATGGTAACCTGAAAATCATGTAAAAGTCATACATTTTAGAATTGGGAAGTTTAGTGATAACCAGAAGGAGAGGTAGGAAACTATATTGGTTACCTATTACTACATAACAAAATACTCCAAAACTTAATGTCCTACAACAAGTATATTTTTCATGATCTTCTAGCTCAACCACTTAGGCTGAGTTCAGCTAGTTGGTTCTTAGGATGCTGTTGCCTGGAGTCAGTATTGCTGCAGCTGGCAGTTGTTGCTGGTTCTTATCTGGAGCACCTGGGTTCCACATGGCCTCCCATCCTCCATAAGCCAGATTGAGCTTCTTTGTGTGGTAGTCTCAGGGCAATATTCTGAAACTCAGTGTCACTTCCGCTACATTCTTGTTCTGGCAAGTAATAAGGCAAGCCTAGGGCTGAACCTTGATAGGAACAGCAGCAAAATTAATGACCATATTTAATCCAGCTCAGTTACATTCCCTAGAGGACAGCAGATTTTAGAATATCTGTGGAGAGCTGAATATGGAGAGACATATGTAATTGGAATAAACATGATCTGAATTACTGTTTTTAAATTTGCTTATAATATTTATGTTATCTCAATACATTAATGTCAGAGGGATTTCTTGAATGCTTTGTGTTTATCGAAAGGGGAGAAATGGAAGAAAAGTTAATGGACCAGTGATCTGGTCCATTCTCATCGTTTTATAGATAAAGAAATTAAAGGTTATATCTGTTAAAGATTATATACTTGGTAGGAAACCCCAGAAGTCCATCATGTTTTTTAATTTTATTCTTTTGTTTCCTCAATTTCTAGGAACACAAAGTGCTACTCACAGGAACACCATTGCAAAACACTGTAGAAGAACTGTTTAGCTTGCTTCATTTCTTGGAACCGTCACAATTTCCCTCAGAATCAGAGTTTCTCAAGGACTTTGGGGATCTCAAGACAGAGGAACAGGTAAGAAATCTATCTGATGAGGTACTAACTCAGGACAAAAAAGATGAAGTTTGTACAAGGCAGACATCTGTTGTCATGGGTATCTCAAGGGCCTTTCTGAACTCCTTATAACCTTGTGCCTACATCATTTGTGGCATCATCCAAAGTATACATTTCTTAGATAATGGAAAACTGTAATTTTTCCATGTTTCTACATAATGTGAGAATGTTTGCCCTCATATTATTGATTTCTTTTTCTGTCTGTAATGGACTACAGGTTCAAAAGCTACAGGCCATTCTTAAGCCAATGATGCTCAGAAGACTCAAAGAGGATGTTGAAAAAAACTTGGCACCCAAACAGGAAACTATTATTGAAGTAGAGCTGACTAACATCCAGAAGAAATACTATCGGGCTATTTTGGAGAAGAATTTCTCCTTCCTTTCCAAAGGGGCAGGTCATACCAACATGCCTAATCTACTTAACACAATGATGGAGTTGCGCAAGTGCTGCAACCACCCATATCTCATCAATGGTGAGGGAATTCTTGGTATATACCTGAACTTCTGAGTACCTGTGTTTACTTTCTAGATGATATTCCTTGGGGACAGTGAATGCATTGACTCATCCAACCTAATTTGGGGTGGGGACTGAGGAATGGGAAATGGTTCCCCTTTTTAAAAAGAGATTCTAAGCCTGGGCAACATGATGAAACCCCACCTCTACAAAAAATACAAAAATTAGCCAGGTGTGATGGCAGGCATCTGTGGTTCCAGCTACTTAGGAGACTGAGCTTGGAGGATCGCTTGAACCCAGAAGGCAGAGGTTGTAGTGAGCTGAGATTGTACCACTGCACTCCAGCCTGGGCAACAGAGTGAGACCCTGTCTCCAAATAAAGTAAATAAAAACAATTCTTATTTGGAATGTTTTTCCTCTAGTTCTTTCTACCCCTTTGATCCTGCATAATCTCCAAAATTAAATAGTATTTGCTGTTTAGAATTTCATGAATAAAAACTCAGGTTAGCCACACAGTGGCATGTACCTATAGTCCCAGCTACTTAGGAGGCTGAGGCAGGAGGATTGCTTGAGCGCATGAGTTTGAAGCTAGCCCTGTCTCAAAAAAAAAAAAAAATCTCAAGTTACTGTGTTTCTTGGGTAAATGTCCTCATCCACCCTCCATTTTGCTGTTTCTGTCTCTTTTTTGGGTGCTGGTAGTGTGTTCCATCTTAGTCCTTGTCCACATATTTACATCTTTTTTTACCCAATTATCATAGGCCTGCCTTACTTGGCATATTTTGTATGACACAACGAAGGATGATTTA
>NW_012101621.1:2365963-2402312 GCF_000951045.1 Mandrillus leucophaeus | reverse complement strand
TGTCACCCAGGCTGGAGTGCAGTGGTGTGATCTCGGCTCACTGCAACCTCTGCCTCCCGGGTTCAAGCAATTCTCCTGCCTCAGCCTCCCAAGTAACAGGGATTACAGGCACCCACTACCACGCCTGGCTAATTTTTTGTATTTTTAGTAGAGACAGGGTTTCGCCACATGAGGCAGGCTGGTCTCGAACTCCTGACATCAGGTGATCTACCTGCCTCAGCCTCCCAAAGTGCTGGGATTACAGGCGTGAACCACCGAGCCCAACTGGTTTTTTTTTTTTTAAACACAGAGTCTTGCTTTGTCGCCCAGGCTGGAGTGCAGTGGTGCGATCTAAGCTCACTGCAACCACCACCTCCCGGATTCAAGCGATTCTCCTGCCTCAGCCTCCTGAGTAGCTGGAACTACAGGCCTCTGCCACCACACCTAGCTAATTTTTGTATTTTTAGTAGAGACGGGGTTTCACCATGTTGACCAGACTGGTCTTGAACTCCTGACCTCAAGTGATCCATCCACCTGCCTCGGCCTCCCAAAGTGTTGGGATTACAGGCGTGAGCCACCATACCCAGCCGATTTAAGATCTTTTGGTGCTGAAATTCTGTGTGTGAGAAATGTTGCTCTAAAGTTAAATTACATTTTTTTCCCTTTGCTTTCTTGATTAAATAGACTACAACCTTAATATGGTTCACTGGATCTCAATTTAACTTGATTTTTCTTTTGGCAGGTGCTGAAGAAAAAATCCTAACAGAATTCCGTGAAGCTTGCCATATTATACCTCATGACTTTCATCTGCAGGCCATGGTGCGTTCAGCTGGCAAACTGGTTCTTATTGACAAGTTACTTCCAAAACTCAAAGCTGGTGGCCATAAAGTTCTGATCTTCTCTCAGATGGTACGCTGCCTAGACATCCTAGAGGATTATTTAATCCAGAGGAGGTAAGAAAAGAGTCATCCTAGCCTGTGGTTACTCTGTCCTCATAAAGCAGCAAAAAGTAGGAGGGCCTGAGTTTAATTAGAGTTGACGAATTGCAATAACAGGAGTTTTTAAGATTCTCACTCTCAACTTGGGTTTTTGACCAGCTTTGATATGGGAGTACTGGTATTGATCCTAGCCTGCTGTTTCGGTCTCCACTTCTGCTTAGCCACTTATATTTTTTTTTCTGTGAACAGGTACTTATATGAACGCATTGATGGGCGAGTTAGAGGAAACCTTCGACAGGCTGCCATTGACCGCTTCAGCAAACCTGACTCAGACCGCTTTGTCTTCTTACTGTGTACCCGGGCTGGTGGACTTGGTATTAATCTTACAGCTGCTGATACCTGCATCATCTTTGATTCAGACTGGAATCCACAAAATGACCTGCAGGTAAAGGAATTCATTGTCTTAGGGAGTAACTACCTAACTTGGGAGATTTTTTCAACAAGAATGGGATCTTTTAGAAAGGCCTTTCAGAGAGTTTGGAATTGTTTCCTTAGTTAAGGGTGGCAGTTAGTTCAGGGAATCAGCAAACGTTTTCTGTAAAGGACAAGATAGTAAATGTTTTAGACTTTGTGAGCCATCGATTCTCTGTTGAAACTGCTCACCTGCAAATCCTGTAGCACAGAAACAGCCATAGATAATATGTAAATGAATAGGTGGTCCCACCTGTGTCCCCATTGAACTTTATTTATAAAAACAGATGTCCACGCAGACTTTAGTGTGCTGACACCTGGTCTACATAATATGGTGATAATTTCATCTTGAAATTGACTCTTGGTTTTGAGTTGATCTCATGGCTGCTCTATAGAGGTGAAAGAGTCATAAATCGGTATGTTGTATCCTTTCCCCTGCTAATTTTATGGTATCTTTCTTCTTTCCTTTCATTTTTATTTTAAACCAGGCCCAGGCACGATGTCATCGAATTGGGCAGAGCAAAGCTGTGAAGGTGTACCGCCTCATCACTCGTAATTCCTACGAGAGAGAGATGTTTGATAAGGCTAGCCTCAAGTTGGGATTGGATAAAGCTGTGCTTCAATCCATGAGTGGTCGGGATGGCAACATTACTGGAGTGAGTCTTCTTAGTTTATAGATAAGTTTGTAGTGAGTCATTGTGATAGAGGAAAACAAAAGCTGTTTTTACACAGGGATTTGACTACCTTATTTGGATTCTCAATTATTATTTCTTAAAATGTAATAGATAAAATATTATGGCATGGTTAGATATTATTCTGTTGATAGTCTTTTCATCTTTCTATTGGTTTTTACAGATCCAACAGTTCTCTAAGAAGGAGATTGAAGATCTTTTAAGAAAAGGAGCATATGCAGCCATCATGGAGGAAGATGATGAAGGCTCCAAGTTTTGTGAAGAGGACATCGACCAGATCTTGTTAAGACGTACTACAACCATCACCATTGAATCTGAAGGAAAAGGTTCCACCTTTGCCAAGGCATGTTCTGTCTGTGCCAGAGGCTAGAAAGGCAGAGATAGAGACTGGAATCTCTAGGATTTAATTATGTTTTTATGCTGGGGATGGTGGCTCATGCCTATAATCCCAGCACTTTGGGAGGCTGAGGCGGGCAGATCATTTGAGGTCAGGAGTTTGAGACCCAGCCTGCCCAACATGGTGAAACCTTGTCTCTATCAAAAATACAAAAATCAGCCAGGAATGGTGGCATGTGCCTGTAGTCCCAGCTACTCAGGAGGCTGAGGCAGGAGAATCACTTGAACCTGGGAGGTGGAGGTTGCAGTGAGCTGAGATTGTGCCACTGCACTCCAGCCTGGGCGACAGAGCAAGACTCTGTCTCAAAAAAAAAAAAAAAAAAAAAAAAAGTTTTTAAAACATAGTTGCTGATTTTGCACCACTTAAAAAAAAAAGTCAGCTTTACCTCTACATTTGTTTTTCTCTAGGCAAGCTTTGTTGCTTCTGAAAATAGGACAGATATTTCTTTGGATGACCCCAACTTTTGGCAAAAGTGGGCCAAAAAGGCTGACCTAGACATGGATCTGCTCAACAGCAAGGTGAGTTTCTTCTTTTAGGGAGGAAGTATTGCAGAAGACTACACTTCTTTCAGGAGTGTTTACAGCTGCTCTTGATTATTTGATGCTAATTGTTGTTTATGATGGTGTATTGTATACAAGGGCTGTTGTGGATACTTTCTGCCTAGGAGGCCCCAGAAAAGTAGTTGCTTTCTGAATAATTTTGCTTTCTGTAGATTATTTTGCATGTCATTTTAAAAAATCTCTGAGTATCTACACGTTACATTCAAGGTTATTGTAGTCCACAATTGTCTTATTCTTTTCCCATGAGCAAATCAGGAAGAGAATTACTTCTCCTTCTGTTCTCTTCATAGAATAATTTGGTAATTGACACACCTAGAGTACGAAAACAGACGCGCCACTTCAGCACTCTGAAAGATGATGACCTGGTAGAATTCTCTGATTTGGAAAGTGAGGATGATGAGCGGCCTCGCTCCCGCAGACATGACCGTCATCATGCCTATGGGCGCACTGACTGCTTTCGGGTGGAAAAGCATCTCCTGGTATATGGGTAAGACCCCACCTTACCATTAGAGGCAGTACATACTGCATCTCCATCCTGATACTCTATGTTTGCCTTTCAAATTGGGGGCTCTGATTAGTGAAGGGATCATGTGAAAAAATATTTGCCTTGGAGGGAGTTTTTTCTGTTCATTCTGTTACTATGTTTTTTAAGCTCTTTGTTTCACACCTTTTCAGAGACATGATTCTGAGGGGCAGGGGACTATCATTTCTCAGAAAAATGTTAATGTAGTTTTATGTTTTTTAGTTGGGGACGATGGCGAGATATTTTATCTCATGGACGCTTCAAGCGGCGTATGACTGAACGAGATGTGGAGACCATTTGTCGGGCCATTCTTGTGTACTGTCTTCTACACTACCGTGGGGATGAAAATATTAAAGGCTTCATCTGGGACTTGATTAGCCCAGCCGAAAATGGCAAGACAAAAGAATTGCAGAATCATTCAGGTAATTATCAACTCTTTACTTTATGTTTTTCTATAGGTTAATCTAATCCTTTTCAGGTCCAAGGGTTTTTCTCAATCCAAGTCTTTGATGTCTCCCCTTTCCCAGGTCTATCTATTCCTGTGCCTCGTGGACGCAAAGGAAAAAAAGTCAAGTCACAAAGCACTTTCGATATCCATAAAGCAGATTGGATCCGGAAATATAACCCTGACACTTTGTTCCAAGATGAAAGTTATAAGAAGCACTTGAAACATCAGTGTAACAAGTAAGCATAGAATTTAGCAGACATTTTCCACCTCAAACTTTCTACACTGTTACTGAGCCAACTCTTCCTCCTTCCCTTCTAGGGTACTGTTGCGGGTACGAATGCTATACTACCTGAGGCAGGAGGTTATTGGAGACCAAGCAGAAAAGGTGTTAGGGGGTGCCATTGCCAGGTAAAATTCTGCTATATATTTTTTTGATTTATGCCCTGTCTTATTTGAAGAAAGATTGGTTTGCTTATTTCATTTTATGCTATCTTTGGGATACCTGATAATTTAAATCTATATATCAGGTCTTTAATCCTATACTTGACACTAGTGGGAGGAAATAGGGTAGATGCATGAGTATTTAAATTCATGGATACAGGAAGATACCTATAATAACCTTTGCAAGGATTCTCACTCTAATTTCCTGCATTTCTGTGCTGACTCTGCCCTCTTATACCTTTAGTGAGATTGACATATGGTTCCCAGTAGTGGATCAATTGGAGGTTCCAACAACATGGTGGGACAGTGAGGCTGACAAGTCGCTGCTCATTGGAGTCTTTAAACATGGTATGTACCTTCTCCTATTCTACTCCTTTCATACTGAAGATTTATGTTCACAGATGAAACATTTATCAAAATGCTTCTGAGAAATAACTGAGTTATCTAATTGATCTTCAATAAATTTGAGTAGGAAATTAGTTCTTAAATATCCAGAGCAAAGCAGTTAGTTCCTATAAATAGATGTTCAAGAAGGACCAGATGGATAGGTAAATCTCAAGGTAGGGAGCCTCCCATCTGTTCTCTAATCACTATTAGCAGTGTGTTACTGCACTGTATGCTGTGGTAAGTTAGGGTCCCACGAATCAGAGCAGGTAATACACCCCAACTATTGTTAATAATAACCACACTTAATTTGTATGACTTTCCTCTGGATGCACGCTAGCATAACAATTGCAGCAGACCGTCTTGTCACAGTTGTATTTCTGGGCATGTAGGCAGAGGGAGGGGTCAATAATGTCACCTCAGAGGCAAAGCACCACCTGCAGGGTGGACTCTTTCTGGATGTTATAATCTGAAAGAGTGTGGCCATCCTCCAACTGTTTGCCCACAAATATCAGATGCTGCTGGTCAGGTGGGATGCCCTCCTTGTCATGGATCTTGGCTTTGACATTTTCACTGGTGTCACTGGGCTGGACCTCAAAGGTGATGGTTCTTCCTGTGAGGGTCTTTACAGAGATCTGCATGTCTATGTCAGCTTGGCCACCTCACAGAAGAGAAAGAGCTGAAAATCTTCTATTTTTGTAAATGTCCCATTTGTCTAAATGTTCAGTAGTCACTCTGATATAGGTATGAGCAGCAGTTTTTGAGTGAAATAAAAATAGAGTATAAGAAGGGAGACTGACTAGCCAAAACAAAAACACAGTGGGGGTAAGAATATTTCCTTACTCTCATAGCAGTTTTGCGTAATACCAAATCCCAGGCACTAAAAGCAGTGAGCATTAACTTTCAGCCAAGTGACTTTGTGAATTAGAATGTCTTTTTTTTAAAAGAATACTTTTGGGTTTTTTTCTATAAAATAAAAGTAATGGCACTTAGTCTACATCTTTTTTGAGACATTTAATGGGATAAATAACACTGCAGGGGCCGGGCGCGGTGGCTCACGCCTGTAATCCCAGCACTTTGGGTGGCCGAGGCAGGCGGATCAGGAGATTGAGACCATCCCGGCTAACACAGTGAAACCCCGGCTCTACTAGAAATACAAAAAAATTAGCCGGGCGTGGTGGCTGGCGCCTATAGTCCCGGCTACTCAGGAAGCTGAGGCAGGAGAATGGCGTGAAGGGCGGAGCTTGCAGTGAGCCAAGATCGTGCCACTGCACTCCAGCCTGGGTGACAGAGCAAGACTCTGTCTCAAAAAACAAATAAATAAAAATAAAATAAAAATAAATAAAACTGCAGGCAAGGCATGGTGGCTCACACCTGGAATCCCAACACTTTGGGAGCCTAAGGCTATCAATCACTAAAAACCCTTCATGATTCTAAATTGGTATAAAAATGTTAAATATAGTAATAAACCCAGTAGTTGTCCAAGATAACATTCTAACTATATTTTCCATTATGAGCAGTATAGAACATATTCTATTCCAGCAGCATATAAAGTAAGCATAAAGGCAAAACAAATCTCTCATTTTCTTCAACTATGACCCTTTTTCTTCTAGGCTATGAGAAATATAATACTATGAGGGCAGACCCAGCCTTATGTTTCCTAGAAAAGGCTGGCCGACCAGATGACAAAGCAATTGCAGCAGAACATCGAGTGTTGGATAACTTCTCTGACATAGTAGAAGGGTAAGCATTAGTATTTATTCTTTTAAAACTCTAACTTATGCTGTGAGGTAACTCTAGCCTTGACTGAACCCAGTGGGATTCTTAATTGTAATTATACTCAAAAGTGATAGATCCTTAGCAAAAATAGGACGAGCATAAAGGACTCCATAAACTGCATAAACCACATGTTGCCATAAGATACATCTGAGGGTGAAAATGAATGTCACTTGTAAATGGCTTATTTGATGTTCTATTTGGTTTGGTTTACAACACTTTTCTGTACAGCTGCAGTAGCTGAGAGGATAACTGGTCTCTTGAAAGATAATGGCCAGCAGCTCTTATAAGTTGCTTCTGTGGAAGAGCCTTAGGCACTTTCAGCCCTGGTTTATCATCTCCCAATGGTACCTGACACATAAAGGTACTTATTTTGCCTGAATACATGTCCCAATGATGAGTTGCCATGCTAATACTGAGCCACCAGGTAGGGCAGTGTTGCCCTGGTTTGGGTGCCAGTGAGTTTAACAAAACTTCTCACATGAAGATCTGAGGGGCATGTGAAACAGTTGGCTTAATTAATGAATACCTACCCATTCCATCATGACTGAGAGATTTCTCTTTGATGATCACACCCTCAGTTTGCCTACTGTAGGACCCTCAGAGGAAATTGGGTTATTTTTTCATTGCAAATCATTTATGCCACCTGTCTGCTCAGAAGAACAAAGTAATAAAAACAAAAAAGCATGAGCCATTCAAATGAAGTAATAAAAAGTAAATAGTTGGGTAGGAGGAAGAATTACATAATAAAAAATCCTGTCAAGAAAAAGGAACTGTGTTGATCAAAGTGTTTCAAATTCAAGCAATTATGAATAGTAATTGTCAATTTCTTGTAATTATTTTTATTCCATTGGATGCTATACCAGACTGACCCAAAGTTTTGCACCTGGCCTGCCATTCCTGTGAACACGAAATTAAATACTAAGCCAGGCACTGTGGTTCATGCCTGTAATCCCAGCCCTTTGGGAGGCCACGGTGGGTGGATCACAAGGTCAGCAGTTCGAGACCAGCCTGGCCAATAAGGTGAAACCCCATCTCTACTAAAAATACAAAAAAAATTAGCCAGGAGTGGTGGTGCATGCCTGTAATCCCATCTACTCAGGAGGCCGAGGCAGGAGAAACCCTTGAACCCGGGAGGCGGAGGTTGCAGTGAGCCGAGATGGCACTACTGCACTCCAGCCTGGGCGATGGAACAAGATTCCATTTCAAAAAACAAATAAATAGAATAAAATAAAATAAAATAAAGACTAGGCCAGGCTGGGATCACTTGAGCCCAAGGGTTTGAGACCAATTTGAGCAACATGGCGAAACCCCATCTCTACTAAAAATACAAAAATTGATCCCGGCTACTCAGGAGGCTAAGGCAGGAGAATTGCTTGAACTCGGGAGGCATAGGTTGCAGTGAACTGAGATCGTGCTGCTGGAATCCAGCCTGGACGACAGAGTGAGACTCCGTCTCAGGTTAGGCATGGTGGCTCACTCTTGTAATCCCAGCACTTTGGGAGGCCAAGTCGTGTGAATCACTTGAGCCCAGGAGTTTGAGATGAGCCTGGGCAATATGGCAAAACCCCACTTCTACAAAAAATATAAAAATTAGCTGGGTGTGGTGGCGCACACCGGTAGTCCCAGCTACTCAGGAGGCTGAGGGAGGAGGATCGCTTGAGTCCAGGAGGTTGAGGCTATGGTGAGCTGTGATAGGGCCATGACACTCCAGCCTGGGCGACAGAGTGAGACCCTGTCTCAAAAATAATACTAATAAAGATTATTTCATGCTAGATATACGTGTGGCTAGGTCTTCATCCTAGGTCTCCTTAGTGATAGAAGATACATTACTAACATTTTCCTGTGCCTCTGCATAATTTTAGGGTTGACTTTGATAAAGATTGTGAAGATCCTGAATATAAACCACTCCAAGGTCCCCCAAAGGACCAAGATGATGAGGTAAGGAATTCTCATTTGAGTCTCACTTTTCTCTCTTACTAGTTTTAAGTCTTCTCCCATTCTCTGAATCTTGAAGTATATTGGTTAATTTATAATACAAAGTGGAAAATGAATTATACCATTTGAGAATAGAAAGTATTAATGGAAAAGATTGTAATGCCAGTCGGGGGAGATCAGGGATAACTTTTTGGAGGAGCTGGACATTGAAGGATATTATTTGACTAATAAATTCCTGACTTCTATTATCTTCGAGTCATTAATAGGAACTGACCTTTCAGGTTCTACTTTCTTGTTCTTTTAGTTGGTTGTTACCAAGTTTTTGTGGGGTACATTTCTTTAGAAGTTTTTCTTGATCCCTTGGTGCCGTAGAAGGACACACACAAGAAAGTGATTTCAGAGTGCCAACTTCCCCCCCTTTCCCTCCCCGCTCCATCCTATTGGGTGGATCTCCTTCTCTAGGGTGATCCCTTGATGATGATGGATGAGGAGATCTCAGTGATTGATGGAGATGAAGGTAAACTTCTAGGTCAACTAGTATAATTCTGTGTGGGGTGGTGGGTTGGGGAATTATTCACTGAATTCTGTCCTATCCTGGGATTTCTAAGAGCTTTGCCTTTGGGTGGGTTAAAATACTAGTATTGCCTCTACTACCCTTGCTATACTTCCTATTCATTCTACTTTGTTTTCCACAGCCCAGGTGACCCAACAGCCAGGCCATTTATTCTGGCCTCCAGGCTCTGCCCTAACAGCTAGACTTCGGCGCCTAGTAACAGCATATCAGCGCAGCTATAAGAGAGAACAGATGAAGATAGAGGCTGCAGAACGTGGGGACCGGCGAAGGCGGCGTTGTGAAGCAGCCTTCAAGCTGAAAGAAATTGCACGGCGGGAGAAACAACAACGGTAAAATATAGCTGGGAACCTGTGCTGATCTATGTCTTCAGTTATGGTCCCTATACTGAAAGCCATCTCAGGAAGGATTTATTTGGAATTCTCTAAAGAGGGACCATTTTTTCTGCTTTGGGTGGTTAAACCTGTAGAAATTAAAACCTCACTTGTGTACAGTAATCATTAACTCTCAGGTAGGCCTCCTGTATAGACATTCTCATTGATATTTGCCTGTGCCATTTTCCCCCTTGGCTCTGTAATTCTTACTCATTACAGAGTACCTCTCACTGCTTCTTCTGGGCCTTTTTTTTTTTTGCGTCTACTTTCAATTTTTGTGTTTTCAGATATTCTAAAACACATTAAAAAATAACCAGTTTTCTTGTGTTCTTCTGATTATTGTTGCCCTACTTTTCCTTTTGTAGATGGACAAGGCGTGAACAAACTGATTTTTATCGAGTGGTGTCTACGTTTGGTGTGGAATATGACCCTGACACCATGCAGTTCCATTGGGATCGCTTCCGCACTTTTGCTCGACTAGACAAAAAAACAGATGAAAGCCTTACCAAGTACTTCCATGGCTTTGTGGCCATGTGCCGCCAAGTATGCCGCCTTCCCCCAGCAGCTGGAGATGGTAAGCAGGATTGCAGAGTGGGTGGGGATGGACGCCAACAGAAGCAACTCTGTTAATTTCTTCTTCTACTCCTGTCTCTTGCAGAACCCCCAGACCCTAATCTGTTCATTGAGCCCATCACTGAGGAGAGGGCCTCACGGACTCTTTACCGTATAGAATTGCTTCGGCGCTTACGGGAACAAGTTTTATGCCACCCCCTTTTGGAAGATCGACTGGCATTGTGTCAGCCTCCTGGTCCTGAATTGCCCAAATGGTGGGAGCCTGTTCGGCATGATGGGGAGCTTCTACGAGGGGCAGCCCGCCATGGGGTGAGCCAAACAGACTGCAACATCATGCAGGACCCAGACTTCTCTTTTCTGGCTGCCCGTATGAATTATATGCAGAACCATCAAGCAGGAGCACCAGCTCCATCCTTGTCACGCTGCTCTACTCCACTGCTACACCAGCAGTATACCTCACGCACTGCCTCACCATTGCCCCTGCGCCCAGATGCTCCTGTTGAAAAGTCACCCGAGGAGACAGCTGCCCAGGTCCCCAGTCTGGAGAGTCTGACTTTAAAGCTAGAGCATGAGGTGGTGGCCAGGAGCCGACCAACCCCACAAGACTATGAGATGCGAGTAGCCCCCTCTGATACTACCCCTCTGGTTTCTCGGAGTGTTCCACCAGTCAAACTGGAGGATGAGGATGATTCAGACTCTGAGCTGGACTTGAGCAAGCTGTCACCATCATCTTCTTCTTCCTCATCCTCATCCAGCTCCAGCTCCAGCACTGATGAGAGTGAGGACGAGAAGGAAGAGAAGCTAAGTGAGTGCATGTGACAGGCTGTTGGCCCTCTTCCCTGTTTCCCCCTCTCTTCTCTTTCCCTTTTCGAAATGCATCCTCTTGAGAGAGATTTTGATTTTGATTTGATAAAATGTTAAAAGAGACCTGTTATTCTTTAGGCCTTTATTCAAAGCGCATATAATATCATTACCATATGACATTATTCTTCCATTTTTTCTCACACATTCTGTGGGATCTCTTACCAGCTGACCAGTCCCGCTCAAAGCTCTATGATGAAGAGAGTCTCCTGTCCCTCACTATGTCCCAAGATGGGTTCCCAAATGAAGATGGAGAACAAATGACCCCTGAGCTTCTGCTACTGCAAGAAAGACAAAGAGCCTCTGAGTGGCCCAAGGTAACAAACAGCCTCATCCCTGGACATGTAGAGTCCAGAAATACAGTGTAACATTATATCCAGGGAACAAGGAACATATGGTTCTGTTTTTTTTGTTTGTTTTTTTTTTTTTTGAGATGGAGTCTCGCTCTGTCGCCCGGGCTGGAGTACAGTGGCCGAATCTCAGCTCACTGCAAGCTCCGCCTCCTGGGTTTACGCCATTCTCCTGCCTCAGCCTCCCGAGTAGCTGGGACTACAGGCGCCCGCCACCACGCCCAGCTAGCTTTTTGTATTTTTTAGTAGAGATGGGGTTTCACCAAGTTAGCCAGGATGGTCTCCATCTCCTGACCTCGTGATCCGCCCGTCTCGGCCTCCCAAAGTGCTGGGATTACAGGCATGAGCCACCGCGCCCGGCCTGGTTCTGGTTTTTTAAAATTGTGTTTATTGCTGCATTTTTTTTTTTTTCCCCAGGAAACTTCCCAGTCAACTTAGGAATCTTAATAGTATTAACTTCCTCCTTTCTGCCTTATGATTTTTACCCATCCTGGTAGTGATGGCGCTGTTGAGTATCACAGGATCACACAGCTAGTACTCAGACTCTTAAAATGGTATTTCTTTCTTTCCCCATTCAGGATCGTGTCCTGATAAACCGTATTGACCTCGTCTGCCAGGCCGTACTCTCAGGGAAGTGGCCTTCTAGCCGTAGGAGCCAGGAAATGGTAACAGGAGGAATTCTGGGGCCAGGCAACCACTTGCTAGACAGTCCCTCATTGACTCCTGGAGAATATGG
The DNA here is from genome assembly GCF_000951045.1 of Mandrillus leucophaeus. Lineage (NCBI taxonomy): Eukaryota > Metazoa > Chordata > Mammalia > Primates > Cercopithecidae > Mandrillus > Mandrillus leucophaeus. The sequence continues at coordinate 2,390,300 of NW_012101621.1, read as the reverse complement.
TGACTCTCCAGTCCCCACACCACGAAGTAGTAGTGCAGCTTCCATGGCAGAGGAGGAAGCATCCGCAGTCACCACAGCGGCAGCCCAGTTCACCAAACTTCGCCGAGGCATCGATGAAAAGGAGTTTACAGTTCAAATCAAAGATGTAAGCTCAGCATATGGGCATTGGGAAGTGGGGAAGGAGGCTGGAATCCTTGCTGTAACTAATTTTACTAATAGGTTACTAAACTCATTTGGTTAGCTAATTTTAAAAATGAGAACACAGAGCTTACAAAGATCTATTTAGGAAGAGTCATTTTTCCTGGTTGTTTTCCTTATTGAACCCTATTGATTATTAATCCTATTAATATTCAACAATAAAAAGTTTCTTAAATTAGTATGTTTAGAAATAGCAGGATTTTGCCCCTGTGATGAATTGCCATGCTAATACGGAGACACCAGGTAGGGAGTTTTACCCTGCATTGGGTGTTGTTGAAATAAACTCTTTCTCGTAAATGCTGAGGGGCACTAGGTGAAGAAGTGAAATCTTTCTAAGGAAAAAGTGTATATGTTTTCTTGTATTTCTAATTTTACCCTTTAGTCAGATGGCCTTCCTTCTCACCATCGTTGGGCAAGAGGATGATTTATAGCCCACATCCCTCAAAGCTTAATCTTTACTTTGAAAAACATGTACCATATGATGTCTTGAGTGGGTGGCTTGTGTTCCTAGGAGGAAGGATTGAAGTTAACATTCCAGAAGCACAAGTTGATGGCAAATGGAGTAATGGGAGATGGACATCCACTGTTTCATAAGAAGAAGGGGAACAGAAAGAAGCTGGTAGAGGTGGGTGGTAAAGAAAGTCTTTAACCTGATGATTAGATTGTCTTTTTATTCCCAATAATTGATGAAGGCAGTGGGATTGAGGGAATGGAAAATACTAGAGTCATTTCATGACTACTATTGGCTCTGCTCCCCCTCCCTCCCTCCCCCAAAGAAGAGTATGTGCTCATGGGGGTGGATTCTGGGTTTGCAGCTGGAGGTGGAGTGCATGGAAGAGCCTAATCACCTTGATGTGGACCTGGAGACCCGGATCCCCGTCATCAATAAGGTGGATGGTACTTTGCTGGTGGGTGAGGATGCCCCTCGCCGGGCTGAACTGGAGATGTGGTTACAGGGTCATCCAGAGTTTGCTGTTGATCCCCGATTTCTAGCGGTGAGTGGCAGTCCCATCCAGCAAGATTTAAAGTCATTCCTTCGGTATTTAAGCTGCATGAGAAAGAGAAAGTATGACATACTATATCATCATTTCTGTATCTGCAAGATAAGGGTAATAATTAGTAATACCCAGTCTTCCAACCTCACAGTTGTGATGCCCAAAATAAAATAATGTTGAAGTACCTTAAGTGCTAGGCAAATATTTACTGTTGAACTATTATATAAACCACCTAATATTTTTTGGAGAGATCCCACTTAATGACAGTTTTCCACTAGGATTAATCCTTTATCTATGTAATAAGCATTTATTATCAAACAAAAGACACTAGTACTTTAATAATTACTCCACAGAAAATTCCTATTCCTGTAGGATAACTGACTTTTTTCTATTGCAGTATATGGAAGATCGCAGAAAACAGAAGTGGCAAAGATGTAAAAAAAATAATAAGGCAGAATTGAACTGTTTGGGAATGGAACCAGTACAGACAGCTAACTCTAGAAATGGGAAAAAGGTGAGAGAAATTGCAGCATTACCACTCTGTTCCCACACTAGATGTGACATTAAAGGCTTTCAATGATGATTGTGACTAATGTTATTTATCTTTTTTCCTATGTATGTTTCTGTGAAAAATTATCTTGCGTTCACCAATAAGGAAACCAGTTTTTTTGCTTTTTGGTTTTGGTTTTGGTTTTGGTTTTGGTTTTGAGACAGAGTCTCACTCTGCTGTCGCCCAGGCTGGAGTGCAGTAGTGCAATCTCGGGTGCAATCTTGGGTTCAAGCATTCTCCTGCGTCAGCCTCCTGAGTAGCTGGGATTACAGGCACCTGCTACTGCGCCTGGCTAATTTTTGTATATTTAGTAGAGATGGGGTTTCACCATCTTGGCCAGGCTGGTCTTGAACTCCTGACCTCGTGATCCACCCACCTCGGCCTCCCAAAATGTTGGGATTACAGGCTTGAGCCACTGCACCCGGCCTTAAGTTTTCTAATTCTATATATTTTAGAAGTGTTTGGACAGGTCTACTAAGGAAAATAGTCATGAGATTTCCCAATATATAAAAGGTTGAGAATCACTAATAATATGTCAGTAATGGAAAAAGCAGAGGAAACTATGTTTTATAATTTGTAATAATAAATTTGGCCATTAAGTTATTCTATATTTTCAAATTTACTTATACTTTTATGATGGATAATAGGCCATTTGGTGGATTAAGTACCCATAGTTTCTTCTTTCCACCAGATTACAACTGCAAAAGTTTCTCTTGGCTATGCTTACCTTACTTTCTGCAATAGTTGTATTTTTTTTTAATTTTTTATTTTTTTGAGACAGAGTCTTGCCCTGTCACCCAGGCTGGAGTGCAGTGGCACAATCTCAGCTCGTGGCAACTTCTGCATCCCCGGTTCAAGTGATTCTCTTGCCTCAGCCTCCCGAGTAGCTGGGACCACTGGTGCATGCTACCATGCCCAGCTAATTTTTGTATTTTTAATAGGAAGAAGGTTTGCCATGTTGGCCAGACTCTTCTCAAGCTCCCAACCTCAGGTGATCCACCTGCCTCAGCCTCCCAAAGTACTGGGATTACAGGCATGAGCCACTCTGCCTGGTCAATAGTAATTTTTTTTTTCTTTGAGACGGAGTCTCGCTCTGTTGCCCAGGCGGAGTGCAATGGACTGAGCTCACTGTAACCTCCACCTCCCAGGTTCAAGTGATTCTCCTGCCTCAGCCTCCCAAGTAGCTGGGATTACAGGTGTGTGCCACCACGCCCAGCTAATTTTTGTATTTTTAGTAGAGACGGGGTTTCACTATGTTGGTCAGGCTGGTCTCGAACTACTGACCTCGTGATCCGCCTCAGCCTCCCGAAGTGTTGGGATTACAGACGTGAGCCATAGCGCCTGGTCAGTAGTTGTATTTTTAAAGCATACATAAATCATTGTTTGGTAGAGTCATTTAAAATGGATTAGCACTTGCCTTATCTAATCATTCCCCCATTTGATCTTCTACAGAAATCTTTATACACATATAGTCATCCCTCGGTATCTGTGAGGGATTGGTTCCAGGACCCCCACAGACACCCGAATCCGTGGATGCTGAAGTCCTTTATATATAAAATGGTGTAGGGGCAGGTGTGGCGGCTCTTACTTGTAATCCCAGCTCTTTGGGACGCTGAGGCAAGAGGATCACTTGTACCCAGGAGTTCAAGACCAGCCTGGGGACCCCACTGGGACCTTATCTCTACAAAAAATAAAAAAAAATTAGCTGGGCCTGGTGGTGCAATCCTGTAGTCTCAGCTATGGGGAAGCTGAGGCAGGAGGATCACTTGAGCCCAGAGGCTGAGGCTGCAGTGAGCCATGATGATGCCACTGCACTCCAGCCTGGGCAATAGAGTGTGAGACCCTGTCTTAAAAAAAATAATAAATAAATAAATAAATAAAAATAAAATAAAATCATGTAGTATTTCCATGTAACCTACACACTTCCTCTGATATACTTTAATCTCTTGATTACTTATAATACCTAACACAATATAAATGCTATGTAAATAGTTGTTACACTGTATTGTTTTAAAATTTGTATTATTTTCTCTTTTTCTTTTTTAGTTTTTTGTTGTTTTCAAATATTTTCAATCCACAGATGGTTGAATCCATGGATATGGAAGGCTATGTGCATACACATATATTTATGTGTCTGTATAACCACATGGAATATCTTTTAATAAAATTAATTTTAAAGTAAACTATCAATATTTTGCATTTAACAAGTTTGAAATGCAAAATATATGTAGATTTATGAGGCTTATTTTTATATTGATGGAAGTGTTACCATGGAAGAATGTTTCAGTTTTCCCTGTTAGCCTCGATGAGAACAAGAGTGCAATAAACAGAATGGTTGACATGGGAAAGGCTGGTGGCTAGAAGGATAATGCCATCTCTGTCTTCAATTTAACATTAGAGAGCAGCCTGTAAGAAGGGCTTTTCCTTCACTGTTACCTATTTTTACCTCAAGTACTTCTGCTACTCCCTTATAGTCAATTGAAACTCTTAAGAAATATCATAGAAAATCACAGAAAATCCTAATATGACTAGTACAGAATTTATTTATTTATTTATTTATTTTTTGAGACAGAGTCTCGTTCTGTTACCCAGGCTGGAGTGCAGTGGCATGATCTCAGCTCACTGGAACCTCCACCTCCTGGGTTTAAGCGATTCTCCTGCCTCAGCCTTCTGAGTAACTGGGATTGCAGCCATGCACCACCACACCCAGCTAATTTTTTTTTTTTTGAGACAGAGTTTCACTCTTGTTGCCCAGGCTGGAGTACAATGGCACGATCTCGGCTCACCGCGATCTCTGCCTCCTGGGTTCAAGCGACTTTCCTGCTTCAGCTTCCCCAGTAGCTGGGATTACAGGCATGTGGCACCATACCCAGCTAATTTTTTGTATTTTTAGTAGAGATGGAGTTTCTCCATGTTGGTCAGGCTGGTCTCAAACTCCCGACCTCAGGTGATCTGCCGGCTTCAGCCTCCCAAAGTGCTAGGATTACAGGCGTGAGCCACCACGCCTGGCTGACACTCAGCTAATTTTGGTATTTTTAGTAGAGACAGAGTTTTGCCATGTTGGCAAGGGTGGTCTCGAACTCCTAACCTCAAGTGATCTGCCTGCCTCAGCCTCCCAAAGTGCTGGGATTACAGGCATGAGCCACCACGCCCGGCCCAGAATTCTTAATATAGAATTGACAGTGAATCTAGCACTACGTTATTCCTGGAACCTGCAGGAATAACTTCTAGCTTCAGTGAACTTAATCAGAATTTTTAGTCAGAACATCTAGAAGAAGCCATTTAAAATTCAGATATATGTTTTTTATCAATGTGGAACAAAAATTATTTTACTAAATTTGGTGAGGAGTTTCTGACAGTTTTTTGGTGTTCTAGACATTTAGAAGTCTTTATCTGACCTGTCTTGAATTCACCCTGCTTTGATGTGCTAATAGAGGATATTATTGTAAATGTCAATATAGTTGTGCTACACTTCACATAGTAAGAACAGGTGAACAACTTGCCATCAGGAGACACTTAAGTGTTTTTTTTTTTTATGTGCATTTACTAATTCATTCATTGTCTTACCCACACCCCTTCTTAACAAAGGTAAGCATTTGTGAAATGGTTGACTGAAGATACAATATAGTCATGGGTGAAAAAAGCAAAAGCTGGTTAATATGAGTTTCAGTACGAAATCATTGACGTTACCTTCAGTATCAGAATGTTTCAACCAGCTAAGTCCAGCATTTCCTCCTTCCCATTACCACCAATCAAGCCTAGTATGGCTATGCTTGTTTTGCCTCTTCTAAAGTACATTCAGTAAAAAAGCATTGTAAGCTAGGACTCCATTGGCTTTGGTTTCTTTTCTTTTTTCCCCATTCTTTCTTTTTATTATCTTCTATTCTCTCCTCCTAGGGTCATCACACTGAAACAGTGTTCAACCGGGTTTTGCCAGGGCCTATTGCACCAGAGAGCAGCAAGAAGCGGGCCCGTAGGATGCGACCAGACCTTTCTAAGATGATGGCCCTCATGCAGGGTGGAAGCACTGGGTCTCTATCTCTGCATAACACGTTCCAACACAGCAGTAGTGGCCTACAGTCTGTATCATCTTTGGGTCACAGCAGTGCCACTTCTGCATCTTTGCCTTTTATGCCATTTGTGATGGGTGGTGCAGCATCATCCCCTCATGTAGACTCCAGCACCATGCTTCATCACCACCACCACCACCCCCACCCCCACCATCACCACCATCACCATCCAGGCTTGAGAGCCCCTGGCTACCCCTCTTCACCAGCGACTACCGCCTCTGGTACTACCTTGCGGTTGCCACCACTGCAACCTGAGGAGGATGACGATGAGGATGAAGAAGATGATGATGATTTATCTCAGGGCTATGATAGCTCAGAAAGGGACTTCTCACTCATTGATGATCCTATGATGCCAGCTAACTCAGACTCCAGTGAAGATGCTGATGACTGAAGCCCCAGCATGGGCCCCATTGCTTGGGCGGCTGCTGTATTTTTCATTTACTCTGGCCCTTGGACTATGGAAACGTGGGAGGGGCAGGGGAGATGTGGGGAAGTCCAGGACTCCAGGAGGTGAAAAGGAAAAAAAAAAAATGTACCTGATTGCTCCCAATTATGAGAGGATTGGGTGGGCAGGGGAACTCCTAAAATAATACATGACCACTTCCTCATTTCTGGGGAAGGAAAGGAGACTAGAGCAGCTGGTGCGCTCACCCCTCCCTAGTCACCTCCATTAACCACAGACTATGTAGCGCTGGCCCTAGCCTCTGGCAGAGCCTGTTCCTGGCCGAACTGTGGATACAGCTGGAGGGTCAGGAACTGTTACCTTCCTTCCCTTGGCATTAATAAATTTAAGTTAATCCTTTTCCACTCTTCCTTGGTTCTATATTTGCTCAAACCCAATGTGAGCATTGATTTTGAGTTGTTCATAGTGGGTAATTTCAGCACCACTTTCCTTAAGTTCAATACTATTCATACCAAGTTACCTTGGATAGAGCAGACAAGTCATCTGTACTCCTCTAAAGGGTATATATAAATGTAGACTGTCCAGCTGGCTAAAGGCAAGGGAATTATTTAAGGTAAACGCTAGGTAGGCAAACTTCTGGATTCAAACTCCAAGTTTTTAAAAGAGACGGGGAGCAAGAATGTCATCAGGAACCATTTACATTTTGTTAGTAATTAACTGAAGTAACGGTTATTTGGGGTAATCCCTAGAATAGTGTCAGTTTTCATGAACTGCAGCAAGGGGACTGGCTCACTGGAAGGATGCTGCCACGACTGGCTCAGGCGTTGGGGTTGTGGGAAGGAACTAAAAGTTTGTGGAGCCCCTCAGGTCATTTGTTTCCTCTGACTTATACTATACCACTGCTCAGTTAAAGCTTGGACATACTATTTGCCTTTCGAAAGCTAGGTTCCTCCCCATAGCTTGGGTCGTAGTTTATCGCGAGGCTGGGCTCCATTTCCCTGGTATGAGTTCTCTGTCCCCGCGGCTCGACCCAGCATCCTGGCACCAAGGATCCCTCCAGCTCTGGAGCAGTTAAAGGCTTTTGCATTCCCATCATTTCCAAGGGGGGCGCATGCCCAGTTACACTGTAGTATTACCACTTTTATCCCACGCTAGATCCCGCTGTTTCCGCTCCCCCTTCCTTTGCAAATGGGGTGGAGCTATTACACCCGCGCGCGGCAGCTCTTGTGGGGCGGTGCAGGCACCACCTCCTTCGCTTCGCCTAGCGGCTGCCGCCTAGGCAAAGTCTTGAGGTCCTGGAAACCGCGGCTGGGCTGAGTTAAGGGCGGAGGCAGAGCGTCACGTGACGACGTCGATTCGCGTGCGGCAGTGGCGAAGTTGACAAGAAAACCCCGCGAAAATCGACTGTTTGCCTCGCACATTTTGTTGATTTTCCCCTGTTTTTCTTTCTGTCTTTCCCCCGCCCATCCGAAAGAGGATTGGGGGGAAAAAAAAAAAAAAAGAAATCCCTAACGCTGTTGGGACCCGGAAGCGGAAAGGGCATCTTTGAGGTCGATACTTCCGGGTCATTGGGAGAGTGCGGGATTCCTGGGCCGAGAGCGGGTGGCGGAGCCGGGACCTCGCGTGATTCTCGGAACCCGAGGAGAAGCGGCGTCTGGGGCTATGGCTGTGACTCTGGACAAAGACGCTTATTATCGGCGAGTGAAGAGACTGTACAGCAATTGGCGGGTGAGGAAGATCCTGTAATTTTTCCTAGGGAGCCCCTTCAGCCATCCCATAATAACCCTGTTTCTCGGCGCCCTTTTTTCTCTTTCGGTCAGGAATTCCCGGGTTCAGTGCCTCACCCTTTTCGTTGCTCCCGAATCGTTCACTGGAGGCGGCCACGAACGCTGCCCCTTAACAGGGAATCCCTCGCATTCACCCTGTCCTGCGGCCATCACCATCTTCCCCGCGTGCCAGCCTTGGTCATGCATAACAGCACCTCTTGCAGTCTCTTCCCGCCCTAGAAGAGGCAACATCCTTCCCCCCTGCTTAGTGGTCACGTCTCGTTGCCCCTTCCTGCCGTGTTCTCACGCACCCACGCACTCGCTCTGTCCCTTCAAAACCACAGTGTTCCACCCCTGGTCCCGCCAGGGTTATAACCGTTTTCGTAAAGAAGAGATGGAAGGGCAAGAAGGATGTCAGTCGGGCTCTTAGCGTTTATCGTTTGCGGGGCATTTCCTGGAGTTAAAAAAAGAAATACTGCTCACGCGCAACCGCCTCATGTTCTAGGCCCTGCTGTGGGTTACAGAGAGAGACCTAACGCTGAAAGCCTGCAGACATTAGTAATACCAAAACAAAACAAAACGATGCCTAAAACCTTATTAGTTCCTTGGTAGCGTATCCGGGGCACGTGTTCATTAAAAGAGCTGTGGCAGTTCCCAGTTTTTTAAAGATTCGGCAGTTTTGCTGCTTTAAAATCGTCCACAGTTAAAACTTATTTTTATGATGTTAACTTACTAATTGAGCAAACATTTGGTTGCATTCTGTGATGTAGTCTGAGTTGGCTAGCTTAAGTCTTGCCCCTGAACCCTGTCATTAAGGGAAGATACAACTAATAAAGATTTTTTTTTAACCTGAAAAACGTTTTGAGAAAAATGATCTGTTCTCATTTCAGCATTGTAAATAATTATCTTTCAAACTGATCATCTACTAAAACCAAGCCATTAAAATTGGTTGTTTCCTTGCCATTCATATTAAAGGTGCCCATGCATGTTTCATCTTTTGAGGCTAAATACATTAAATAATTGAAAATAAAATTGATTCTCTGTTGCATTTTATGAAAAGCAAAAATAAGAACTAAATGCTAGATGAATGCTGAACATTTTATTTTTTTAAATTTTTTGATTTTCTACCAAATGATTTTTTGCACCTTCTCTCAGTGTCATATTACTGTTTGAACATAATCTATGTTAGAAAAACATTTTAAAATCTTGATACTTTTTAATGATCAGTAAGTACTAAAAATCCGAAACCCTCTCTTCTACCCATAAACCCTGAAACTATAAACCTTTGATACGAAAATTGTTTCTAGTCTCAGTGATTCAGATTCATCAAATCATTTCATTCTCTATACCATTCATGAAAACTAATCTGTAGCTCTAAATTCCCTTTCATTACAAATTAACTGTGGCCTGGCAAACCTAATAGAAAATGATCGTCTGTAAATCCATGAAAGTTATTTCCCACCCACCGTTTTTTTTGTTTCTCAAAAATCACTGAAGTTTATCTTGGTCCTTTTACTACCTTAATGACATCATCTTGGGAGAATGTTAGACATTGATAAGACACTGATGGTGTAAATAAAGTTATGCGCCAAGTCTATGTAAAAATGTACCAGTTAACAAAACCTGTGGATGAAAAACTTACTTGAATAAGACTTTTTATTAACACAAAAGACTGCTTTTGTGTTAATATGTCCAGAACCCACCTGTAGAAGTTCTTTGTGTATGCAGTCTTTTCAGCCTACAGTGCTTCCATTCTGATATACTTAATTAGAGATAGTAGTTTCCTGGGTTAAAGCTGGTTGTTTATCCTCCTGGATATAGCAGAAAGATAGTGGGATATATAGGTGTGTTGTATAACTTTTTTCTCTTTTACACCTTTTCTTTTTTTAATGAGAAAACTGGGATTGAAATAGAATAAATTGAAGTTAATGGCAAAAATTCCAATCCTGCCTGGGCACCGTGGCTCATGCCTGTAATCCCAGCACTAGGCCAGGAGTTGAAGACCAGCCTGGGCAAGATGATGAGGCCCCCATCTCTACAAAAAAAGAAGCAGCAAATAAGTTAGCCAGGCATGGTGGTGTGTTCCTGTAGTCCCAGCTACTTGGGATGCTGAGGCGGAAGGATTCCTTGAGCCCAGGAGTTTGAGGCTGCAGTGAGCTGTGATCGCGCTCACTCCACCCTGGATGGAGCTGCACTCCACCCTGGATGAAACCCTGTCTTTAAAAAATAAATAAATAAATAAAAGAAAGAGAGAAATCCCAAGCCTTTTGCTTTCAGCTTCCATCTGAAAAAAAAAAAAAAACAACTCAGTTGTGACTAAAATTAACTAAAAAATGATTTGGGCTCCACACCCACTTTTTAATTTTAAATACTCTTGATTATAAGCCCTTAAAAGCTGTAGTAGTTGAACCTGGTAGTTCCAGCACTCCAAATACAAGTACACAGGATTGTAGAGAACTGATAAGCTACTAACCTTTTTCTTTCCTTTTTTAAAAATAAGAGTAGGAACTAACCTTACCTATCTGCAAGTTAATTTTCAGTTAGGTACCTATTTTGAGGCTATTGCAAATAAAATATAGTATTTATTAATTATAACTTTCATAACTTATGCCTAAAAACAATTGCAGTTATCACGTACTTTTAACTGAATAGAAATTTCAAAAGTATTAAGCCTTGTATCTAAGTAAACCGTGTCATTTTAGAGATGGGAAAATGGAGTTAGTCAAAAATCAACAAGAGACCTTTTACAGTGACTAGAACGTACTACTGTTTTATGACTCCTGGAGGTTTGAGTCTAGATCCAGTCTTGCCTCTTATTTTTTAAGTGAGAGCTGCTAAGAGCAGAAAGGATTTGCAGCACCTTCTCTGTATTATTAGAATATCCCAAGTGGTAGTGGTGGATCATGGAAATGGGCTGCATGCTTCTTTGTCCTCTTATGCTTGCTAGATCCTTAATCAGAGATTGCCAGCCTTTTCATGATTGTGATTATTTTTAACCAAGTAATATGATTAGTGCTGCTCATTGGGAGAAACAAAAGAGGTTATCTACCATCCAAAGGTTCCAGCTGCTTTGAGGACTGAGGGGCACAATTTCCAGGCATATCTGATTATCATTTGAGACCTACCTGTTGGGACATTCTGCTATGAGTGGACCTTGACTTCATTCATCTGCCTTTTATCTCAAAGAATTCCATAAAATGTCAAAAAGATTTGTTTTCAGAAGGAATACTCACATTCATGTGAGTCTACTCCAACTGTCAGGATTGGGGTGGTGGAAGACTGACCCCAAAGAAACTTTATGTCTTTGAAGAATCTAATGAATTAAAGTGTCATTGCTTCTCTTGAGTGGAGCTTTCTGGCTCTTTGCACATTTTTGTGGTAGCTTAGTTTCTTGTTCTGGATTCTCTTAAGATTCAACAGCTGTCTTCTGTGGCTCAGGATTTAAAAAAATACATTGTAGCTTATACCTGTATAATCCCAGCTACTCCAGAGACTGAGGTGGAAGGATTACCTGAGTCCAGGAGTTTAAGACCAGCCTGGGCAACATAGTGAGAGCCCATTTCTTAAAAAAAAAAAAAAAAAAAAAATTCAGTCTTCCATCTGTATCTGTTGGGGATTGGTTCCAGGACATACCTAGTTACCTAAATCAAAGGACGCTCAAGTCCCTGATACAAAATGGCATCATGTTTGCATAGTCTATATATCCTCTCATTATTTTTGATTTCTAGATTACTTTAATACCTAATACAGTGTAAGTGCTATGTAAATAATAGTTATACTTAGTTTTTAGGGGGTAATGACATAGAAAAATGTTTGGCCATTTTAATTTTCAGTACACAGTTGAATCCACAGATAAGGAGAGCTAGCTGTATAGACATTTCCTGTTATTTCAGTCCCGCAGAGGATTACTTTCACTCACTCACCTCTTAACAGCTCCTTTATCTCTGGAGTGGGATAGAGAGAGGTTTTTTTGTTTTTGTTTTTGTTTTAAAGAGTTTCACTCTGGCTGAGGCTGGATTGCCGTGGCACAGTAACAGCTCACTGCAGCCTCAACCAGCCCAGCCTCAGGTGATCTTCCACCTCAGCCTCCTGAGTAGCTAGGACCACAGGTGCATGCCACAACAGTTGGCCTTTTTTTTTTTTTTTTTTTTTTTTTTTTTTTGCTCTGTTGTGGAGAGAGGGTTCCACCATGTTGTCCCAGGCTGGTCTCAAACTCATGGGCTCAAGCGATCCACCTACCTCAGCATCCCAAAGTGCTGAGAATACAGGTGTAAGTCACTGCACCTGGCCAAGAAACTTTTTAATAATGCTGAGTAAAGAGGGTTAGATGGAAATAAATGCCCAGATGGATTGAGATTTTTTAAAAATGTTGCTTACTCAGCTTTTATAATCTAGTTTTCCACTTTTTTTGTTGTTGTTGTTGTTGTTGTTTGTTTTTTGTTTTTCTTTTGAGACAGTCTCACTGTGTCACCAGGGCTGGAATGCAGTGATGCATTCTCAGCTCACTGTAACCTCTGCCTCCCGGGTTCAAGTGATTCTCATGTCTCAGCCTCCTGAGTAGTTGAGATTACAGGTGTGTAATGGTCGGCTAATTGTTGTATTTTTAGTAGAGATGGAATTTCACCATATTGGTCAGGCTGGTCTCTAACTCCTGGCCTCAAGCAATCCACCCACCTCAGCCTCCCAAAGTGTTGGGATTACAGGTGTGAGCCTCCACACCCAGCCCTAGATCTCTACTTTTGTATTTACTTTTTATCCCTATTAACAACTACAGTGCCTGGCATGTAGTAGTCACTCAGTGAACAGTAGTAACTGATTATATGGGTATTTAGCTATAACCAGACTGCAAAAATATTTTCTTTTTTTAAGGCAGTATCCCATTTGGTTCAAAGGAAGATAATTGTTCTTCTGCTGCACTGTTTCTCCAACTTTTGTCATCCAGATACCACCTTCACAATTTTTGCAGATTCTTTGCCATCTGTTTTATATTTTACTTAACTCTCACTTTAAAAATTATTTTAATCAGTAATATAGTTTTTTAAAAATCGTAGTTCTAATAAAAGCCTTAAAACAAAAAGTCACCTGTCCCAGAGGCAACCACTTCAAGTTTTTTGTTTCTTTCATATTTCTAAATAATATCTGTGTATACTACTGTTTCTTGATTTGTGGATTTTTAACCGTTATTAACTTATGGTAGATCTGAATTTAACTTCTTTGTATCATCACACTCATTCCAACTTCCCTATCAACATTTTTCTCCTGACACATTGATTGGAAAAATTTTACAGACAGGTTGAGTTTTAAGTACACCCTATATACCCACCACCCACACAGTTAACATTTTGTTTTACTTGCTTTATCACACATCCGTCCTTCTTAATAACTTTTCCCCACAAGTTTTAGTAAAATCAGTAGTTACTATTTACATTGTTTATGTTCATATAAGTGTTTTCATTGCTGGGTGAAGTAATAAAGTATGATTAACTTTCCTTTTTTTTTTTTTTTTTTTGCAGTTTTTTGTTTTTCCTGGCATTAATGATTTCCTCAGTTTTTCTCCTTTAAAAAAAAGTCTCCCTAGCCTTAATTTTCTCCAACAGGTCTATCATAGTGTTACCAATCTTTTATTCCAAATTTCTCACACTCATTGAATTTTATTCTGTTTCTTTTTAAGCAACCTCACTCCCTACTTCCACCCCCCACGTTATTCTGCTCCATCTGTACAGGTTACTCTTCAGGCCTGTTGAACCTCAGGACTTTCCAATATTGGGTCCCCTATATCCCAAGAGCCTCTGCTTTGGTTTTTTTTTTTTTTTTTAGCATATTTTCTCTAAGAACTTCCTAAGAAAAGATGGGCCGGGTGCAGTGGTTCGTTCATGCCTGTAATATCAGCATTTTGGGAGGCCAAGGTGGGCAGATCACTTGAGGCCAGGAGCTCAAGACCAGCCTGGCCGACATGGCAAAACCCCATCTCTACTAAAAATACAGAAATTAACCGGGCATGGTGGCACATTCCTGTAATCCCAGCTACTTAGGAGACTGAGGCACAAGAATCTCTTGAACCCAGGAGGCAGAGGCCGCAGTGAGCTGAGACCGTACCATTGCACTCCAGCCTGGGCAACAGAGTGAGACTGTGTCTCAAAAAAAGAATAAATAAAAAGCTCACCACTAGCTCCAGTGTAACCCCATGCAAAAAAAAAAAAGGATGCGTAGAATATAAATGTCTTTAGTCCTTGCATGTCTTTAAAGTGTTAGTCTGTCCTCATTTTTGGTTAATAATATAATTAACCAAAGTGAACTCTATTGGCTTTGTTAATGTAGTAGGTATAAAATTCTGTGTTGAAAATCATTTTCTGCTCAGAATTTTGAAGTCATTTGGCTTCAGAGCTTTCAGTGTTACTTTTGAGAAGGTCAATATGATTCTATTTCCAGTATACATATATAACCTCTCTGAAATTTAGAATCATCCCTTCTGTTTTGAAATTGCACAGCAATGTGCTTTGATATGTCTCTTTTGGGGAAATCCTTTTAGTCTCAAGCTCACATTCTTCAGTCCCAGGGTGCATTATTTGATCATTTTAGTCCCTGCATTTCCTTAGTGATGTCTTTTGTTTCTGAAATTCCTGTTCAGTAAGGTTTAGACCTCTTGGGTTAAATCTGTTCATTTATCTTTTTTTTTCTTTTTTTGAGACAGAGTCTCACTCTGTCACCCAGGCTGGAGTGCAGTAACGCAATCTCAGCTTCCTGCAACCTCCACCTCCTGGGTTCAAGAAATTCTCCTTCCTCAGCCTCCCGAGTAGCTGGGATTACAGGTACCTACTACCATGCCCGGCTAATCCAGGTCTTCAAATGGCTAGTTTAGTTTGCTACTGAAATACGTATTCAAGTGCTTTTCCTTGAGCCAACCATCATAAATTCACTGCACACAGAAGTGCTTTATTTATACTTCTTATTTCTTTACATTGAATATTAAAAGACAGATGCAAGGGTTGGGATTTTGTAATGGTAATCATTTTTACTTCATCAAGGACATTCTTAAGTGAAACTGGCCTTTTTTCCTGAGTGTGTGGTAATGGAGAAGTAGTTTGGTGCTACTACCTTGCTTCATACAAAGGGACTAGCAGTTTTAACTACAATTAGTATTTCACTATCAGTGGAAACTAATGATAAAACTTTTTACCAAGCTGAAGGAAAACATTTCTTACTGAAGTCAATGGGGAAAGGCATGTAATTTCTGGTTAGTGACTTCTTTGCATAATATATTTTGTCGTGGTAGAGACATACAACAGAACACTCAGTTGCTGTCATATATCCTTATTGACAAGCAGAAGCCCAAAAATGTGGAAGAGTCTTATGTATGCATTTATCTTGACTTTATAGGGGAAGTCAGAATTATAACCCAGAATGACCAGTCTTTTGGCTTTATAGAGCTATTGAAGAATATCAGATGGTTGGAGAACTCACACGTCTTGATTTCAAAACTTACTACAAAGCTATAGTAATCAAAACATCATGGTACTGGCATAAGGGTAGGCATATAGAAGAGTGGAATAAACATGAAAATTCAGAAATAAATCCTCACATTTATGGTCATTTTATTTTTGACAGGGATGTCAAGACAATTCAATGAGAAATGAATAGTCTTTTCAACAGATGGTGTAACAACTAGATATTCAATGTAAAAGGAGGAGGTTGGGTTAGTCCTCAGACCATACAAAAAAATTAATTGAAAACAAATCATAGACCTAACTGTGACAGCTAAAGCTATGAAATCCTTGTAGAAGAAGTATGAAGTAAATCTGAGTGACCTTGAATTAGGCAGAATCTTCTTAGATATGACACCAAAAGCACAAGAAAATAGATAGGCCAGGCACAGTGGCTTACACCTGTGATCCTAGCATTATGGGAGGCCAAGGCAGGCAGATCACTTTAAGTTAGGAGTTCAAGACTAGCCTGGCCAACATGGCAAAACCTTATCTCTACTAAAAATACAAAAATTAGCCAGGCATGGTGGCAGGTGCCTGGAGTCCCAACTACTTGGGATGCTGAAGCATGAGAATTGCTTGAACCCAGGAGACGGAGGTGGCAGTGAGCCGAGATCGTGCGAGTGCACTCCAGCCTGGGGAATGGAGTGAGACTCTGACTCCGAAATAAAAAAGAAAATAGATAAATTGTACTACTTCAAAATTAGAAACTTTGGTGCTTCAAAGGATACCATCAAGAAAGTGAAAATAAAATGCACAGAATAGGAGAAAATGTCTGCAGATCCTGATAAGGGACTTGTGTCTAGAATATAAAAATTCTTACAGCTCAATAATAAAGCGGTAACTCAGCTACAAAATGGCGGAGGATCTGAACAGGCATTTCTCCAAGATGTATACAAATTGTCAGTGAACATATGAAATGATGCTCAACATCATTAGCCATTAGAGAAATGCAAATCAAAACTACATTGAGGGCCGGGCATGGTGGCTCGTGCCTGTAATCCCAGCACTTCAGGAGGCCAAGTGGAGGCAGATCACTTGAGGTCAGGAGTTCGAGACCAGCCTGGCCAACATGACGAAACCCCCATCTCTACTAAAAAATACAAAAATTAGCTGGTCATGGTGGTGCATACCTGTAGTCCCAGCTACTTAAGAGGCTGAGGAAGTGTCCTGCAACTGATGAATGGATAGATAAAATGTGGTATATCTACTCAATCAAATATTCAGCAGTAGAAAGGAATGAGGTATTGATGCGTGCCACAACACAGATGAACCTTGAAAACAAGTGAAAGAAGCCAGACACAAAGGCCACATGTTATTTGATTCCATGTATATGAATTGTCCGGAGTAGACAAATCCATAGACAGATTAGTGGTTGTCTAGGGCTGAGATGGAGGTAGGGGGAGTTGGGGAATGATTGTGCTCAAGGACACAGCATTTGTTTTTGGAGAGATTAAAATATTCCAAAATTGTGATGGTTGCATAATTCTGCTAAAAATCATTACATTGTATACTTTTGAATTTTATGTGATTCTGTCTTCAAGCTTTTTAAAAAAATAAAGAACTGCCATTTCTCCATCAGCCAGGAAGGACATTGGTGTTGAGGTTGACAAAAACTATAAGAATGAAAACTACCATGGCTTCCTGGCCAGGCATCTGTGATTTCATGTTGTTGAAGTGTTCATTTTACCACGGGGTTACATCTCTCTATTAAGATTGCTGTGACTGAACCAAAAAAGAAGGCATATATAGATTTCTGCATAAATTATAACTCCTTGAAAGATTCTGAGATGAAGGTGGCCTATCTTTGAGAGTGCAAGATGATTTTAGAATATAAAAAATTACTTTGGGCCAGGCACGGTGGCTTATGCCTGTAATTCCAGCACTTTGGGAGGCCAAAGCGTGTGGATCACCTGAAGTCAGGAGTTCAGGACCAGCCTGGCCAACGTAATAAAATCCTGTCTCTACTAAAAATACAAAAAATTAGCCTGGCGTGGTGGCGGGCGCCTATAATCCTAGCTACTGGGGAGGCTGAGGCAGGAGAATTGCTTGAACCCAGGAGGCGGAGGTTGCAGTGAGCCGAGATTGCACCGTTGCACTCCAGTCTGGGCAACAAGAGCGAAACTCCGTCTCAAACATAAATAAATAAATAATAAAATTTTTAAAAATAAAATATGTCTTTGAATTACATAGGACGTTTGTCACTGATGTGTTTTCCTGAGCTATGAAGCATAGATCTGGGGACTAAGGAATAATTTCTCTTGTTATTTATCAACAATTAACAAGTACTGTAAAAACAAAAAATAGGATAGCTGTAAGACTGCCAAGCAGGCATGTACCTTAAACTTGACATTTCTATCAGGAAAAGATTATACATATCCTAGGTAAATATTGAAGTCTGTATTCCTGTTTTGCTAATGTGAAAATTAAGTGACGATTACCCACTCTTTTCAGAAAGGAGAAGATGAGTATGCCAACGTTGATGCCATTGTTGTATCAGTGGGTGTTGATGAAGAAATTGTTTATGCCAAATCAACTGCCTTACAGGTGAGAGATTTACAGCAATTTTTAGCCCTTAGAGTTGTTGGATTATCTGCTTCACTGTTCAGTATGGTAGCCACATTAAAAATTAAATTCCTGGCTGGGTGCGGTGGATCATGCCTGTGATTCCAGCACTTTGGGAGGCCGAGGTAGGTGGATTGCTTGAGCCCAGGAGTTCAAGACCAGCTTGGGCAACATGGCAAAACCTTGTCTTTACAAGAAATACAAAAAAATTAACCAGGTGTGGGGCTGTGTACCTGTAGTCCCAGCTACTCAGGAGGCTGAGATAGGGGGATGGCAAGAGCCCGGGAGGTAGAGGTTGCAGTAAGCCAAGATCGTGCCATTGCACTCCAGCCTGGGCAGCTCAGTGAGACCCTGTCTCTTATTTTAAAAAATTTCAGTTTCTCAAGTCTCATCAGCTGTTTCTGGTACTCGGTAGTGGCTACCATATTGGACAGAGCAAATAAATGGTATTTTCACCATCACATGAAGTTCAGTTGGATTTAGCAGTAGTTTAGGACATAAGGAAAAAGAAGTGTTAGTATCAATTAATATGGATTTAGCTGCTATAACACAAAAACCTAAGTAACAGCGAGTTAAGCAAAATATTCTTTTCCTTATGTATAGTCTTCAGGGATCCAGGCTTTTTCCAGTTCTCTGTTCTGCCACCCAAAGAACATAGCCCTCTGGCACATGGTACAGAATGGCTTCTAGAACTCCAGGTGTTTCATCTACATTCCAAGCAAAAAGATAGAGACAGGGAAGAAAATGGGAGGCCACCTTTTCTTTTTAAGAAGACTTTGCTGAAGCTGCACACAGTACTTCCGTTTTTGACGTATTGGCCAAAATTTGATCTTAATGACCATACTTACCTGAAAGGAAGGATGGGAAATAGAGTTTTCATGCTGGGCAGTATCCCCAGTTAAAAATGTCAGTTCTTTGAGAAGGAGAAATGAATAATTGGTAGGCAACTGGTAATTGAGGAGGTAGTAACACATGGTTCTGTATCACTCTGTCCCTTGTTTTAACCATTTCTGTTTTACTAAATATTGATATAGTTCCTGTAAACACAAATTGTTCAACTGATTTGATGGTTTTAATTATAGATAGTTCAAGCATATAAACATAGAGAAAATAATACATTGAACCCCATTGTCCTGTTCTGATAAATTGTCAACTCTTGGCCAGTCTTGCTTAATTTGTGTCCACTCCAGACTCCCCAGCCTGATTACCTTGGAGTTAATCTCAGACGTGTTATTTTTTTATATAAGTATTTCTGTATATCTGTATGAGTGCATTAATTTTTCTATCTGTAAATGCCATTGTCACTGTTGTCTTTTTCCATAGACGTGGCTCTTTGGTTACGAACTAACTGATACTATAATGGTCTTTTGTGATGACAAGATCATCTTTATGGCCAGCAAGAAAAAAGTGGAGTTCTTGAAACAGATTGCCAACACTAAGGGCAATGAGAATGCTAATGGAGCCCCTGCCATCACACTGCTAATACGAGAAAAGGTCAGGATTAATAATGTGTTATAAATGTGGAAGAATCTTCAAAAGGGATGAACGGAAATGCCTTATAGGAGTTTGAAAGAATGTGCAGGGGAAATTATAGGTGGCTGTTGTTGTAATTACAAAGTTTTGTCACGTCTTCATTGTTAGGAAGAAAAGAATTCAGTAATCCTATCAGTACTGCAGCAAAACAAATGGGCTGTGAAATTCTGGTGAACACTGACTTTATGTCTCCAGTCTTGAGGACACTTGCTTTCATCTGTGTGCCTTAATTAGAGCAAATAACCTTAAATATCCTTAAGGAAACTTAGATATAAATCATTTCCAATTTTTATCAAACGTGATTTTTTTTTTGTCATACTGCCCACCTAACATAGGATGTTTTCTCAGAATATGTTCACTTATGTGTTTGAGTTTTATAACTTCCTGAAGAAAAAGAATAGTTGTATCAGGCGTGGTGGTACACACCTGTAGTCCCAGCTACTCAGGAGTCTGAGATGGGAGGATTGCTTGAGTGAGCGCAGGTGTTTGAGACCAGCCTGGGCAATGTGAGACCCCTTCTCTTAAAAAAAGGAATAGTCTGGTCAACTTATGGCAGCACTTTCACCTGAGTATATAAAAATATTTAAAGAAATGTTTTGCTCACTTTTGGTATATTGCAATCTTCCTTAAAGATGGGAAGGCATCAGCCAGGTGCGGTGGCTCACGCCTGTAATCCCAGCACTTTGGGAGGCCGAGGTGGGCGGATTACAAGGTCAGGAGATCGAGACCATCCTGACTAATGTGGTGAAACCCCGTCTCTACTAAAAATACAAAAAAAGTAGCCGGGCGTGGTGGCAGGCACCTGTAGTCCCAGCTGCTCCGGAGGCTGAGGTAGGAGAATGGTGTGAACCCAGGAGGCGGAGCTTGCAGCGAGCACAGATCGCACCACTACACTCCAGCCTGGGCAACAGAGCGAGACTTCGTCTCCCAGAAAGAAAAAAAAAAAAAAAGATGGGAAGGCATCTTACAAGTGGGCCAGGCATGGTGGCTAATGGCTGTAATCCCAATACTTTGAGAGGCCAAGGTGAGCAGATCGCTCGAGCGCAGGAGTTCCAGATGAGCCTGGGCAACATGACAAAAACCCCATCTCTACAAAAAATACAAAAATTATTCAGGAAGGCTGGGTGCAGTGGATCACTTGAGGTCAGGAGTTCAAGACAGCCTGGGCAAGATAACAAAACCCCATCTCTACTAAAAATATAAAAACTTAGCCAGGCATGTTGTTGGGTGTCTGTAATCCCAGCTACTTGGGAGGCTGAGGCATGAGAATCACTTGAATCCAGGAGGCTGAGGTTGCAGTGAGTGTAGACTGCGCCACTGCACTCCAGCCTGACAACAGAGCGAGAGTCTGTCTCAAAAAAAAAATTTATCCAGGCATGGTAGCATGAACCTGTAGTCCCAGCTACTTGGGAGGCTGAGGCAGGAGGATTTCTTGAACCTGGGAGTTCGAGGTTGTAGTGAGCTGTGATCACACCACTGTGCTCTGCCCTGGGTAGTAGAGCAAGACCTTGTCTCTTTAAAAATAAAAAGTAGGTGGGGATGGGAGGAGAATTTATTTTTTCCATAGTTTAGAATATTCCTCTACCTGTTATTGGTAAAACATACGTGTCTAATTAACAGACCCCTTTTCTTCCCTGTGACACTGACAGAATGAAAGTAATAAGAGTAGCTTTGACAAAATGATTGAAGCCATTAAAGAAAGCAAGAATGGAAAGAAGATTGGAGTGTTCAGCAAAGACAAATTCCCTGGAGAGTTCATGAAGAGCTGGAATGACTGCCTCAACAAAGAAGGCTTTGACAAAGTAAGATACTACTGGAAAGTAGCAAATCAAGAGTTGAGAAGACAGAAATGTGATGGGCTTCCATAACAGATAGTGCAGGACGTTTGTTTTGGGGAACCTGTATATTTGTTCACATTTTATCTCCTTTGAGCAGTATGCCAGTTTTACTTTTCAGCCAGTAGATGGGACTTTCAGGAGATAGTCCAGCCACTTTAGAGTTGGAAACAAAATTTCTTTCCCTGCCTTTCTTCCATCTGCCTTTACAAAAACATCTAGAGAGGGCAGTTTACATTTTAAGTAGTACATTAGTTTAACACCTCTTGTACTACACACAGTGACCTGGCAAAGAGCTATTTCAAATGTTTAATTCAGTTCAAGAAGAGAATATTTGAATATTCTACAAACCAGTGATAAATCATTTGCTAGGTAACAGAAATATCACTGATAATATTCAAATTGGAGAGATGCATTATTTTGTAATTCTATATTTGCATATTTGCATATTGAAACTCTTGTCACTTTGACTGCAGATAGATATCAGTGCAGTTGTGGCATATACCATCGCTGTAAAGGAGGATGGGGAGCTCAACCTAATGAAGAAAGCAGCCAGCATCACTTCTGAAGTCTTCAACAAATTCTTCAAGGAAAGAGTCATGGAAATAGTTGATGCAGATGAGGTAAATGGAGATGAGAGGGTCTTTTTAGTGTTTTAATGAAGCAGTAATAAGTCTATCATGCAAATCTGTTGATGTGTTCTTCCACTTCCTTTGAAATTAAGACTGACACTTAAGTTGGTGGTAATTACGTCATCTCTTTTTCAAAATAATGGTAAGCCTGCATTATGTTTTCTTGAGGTAACCCATTATTTTACTTGAGAATCCTAGGAATAGCTGTAGGTCCTACATACTGTTCTCCAAAATGTGTTTTGCCTGCATACCAATATATTGCCTGGTGCATAAACCATTTCGTAAGACCTTTTTTATATCATCCTTATACAAGGATATATTTTGTCTTCAAATCATATATTTTGTCTTCAAATCATAGTGTCCACACACCCCGCTTTGCTACCCTCTAGTAAGTGTTACTTTATTTCTGGATGCTCTTACAGAAAGTTCGACACAGCAAACTGGCTGAGTCTGTGGAAAAGGCCATTGAAGAGAAAAAATACCTTGCTGGGGCAGACCCTTCTACTGTGGAAATGTGTTACCCTCCTATCATTCAGAGTGGTGGCAACTATAATCTCAAGTTCAGTGTGGTGAGGTAAGTATATGAAGACTTCATAATATAGCGCTTTGACTTTAGCCTATTTTTTCTTTTTTTAAAATCTGTACAAATTTGTGGGGTACATTGAAATTTGGCTACAAGTACATAATGTATAGTGTCACCAAGTCATTTTCTTGGGTGTCCATCACGCAGGTGCAGTACATTTTTGTTAAGTAGAGTCACCCTACTCTGCTGTCAAACATTGAATTTATTCCTTCTATCTTACCTTATGTTTGTACCTTGTAATCCATTTCTTTTCATCCTCGCCTGTCCCCCCACACACTTACCCTTTCCAGTCTCTGTTATCTATATTTAAGACTAACTACAACTCACAATTCATAGAGGACTGATGGATAAGTGACTCCTCACAACCCCACAATTAGACTATAATGGATACAATTCAGTATATCTTTTGCATTTTTATAATCCAGTACTCACTTTCTCACTGAATTTTTATCCTAAAAGTTTTGGTCACTGACTTTTACTCTAGAGCCTTTATTAAACTGGTTTGTTTATTTAAAACAAAACACAAAAAAAGTTTAGGTCCTTATTCAGCCACAACTTTAGGATATGGCAGGGAAAAGTAATGATTATTGATACTGTGTCCCATTGATACCAAAGACTTCGCTAGTTTTGGTAATGAAATGTTTTCTTTCTTTGTTGGTCTCTAGTGACAAGAATCATATGCATTTTGGGGCCATCACTTGTGCCATGGGTATTCGCTTCAAGTCTTACTGCTCCAACCTTGTTCGCACTTTGATGGTTGATCCTTCTCAGGAAGTTCAAGAAAATTACAACTTTTTACTCCAGCTTCAAGAGGAGCTGCTGAAGGAATTAAGACATGGTGAGGTGCCTTAGAAAAGGAGGTTTAGAAGTTACGTCACAAAAATGTCATTGGCCAGGAGCTGTGGCTCACACCTGTAATCGCAACATTGGGAGGCCGAGGCAGGAGGATTGCTTGAATCCAGGAGTCCGAGACCATCCTGGGCAACACAATGAGGCCCCCATCTCTATAAGAAATTAAAAATGAAAAAATTAGTTGGGCATAGTGGTGCACACCTGTGCTCCCAGCTACTCAGGAGACTGAGGTTGGGGAGGATCACTTGAGCCTAAGTGGTCAAGGCTGCGGTGAGTTGTGACTATACCTCGGCAGTGAGCCATGTTTGCGCCACTGCACTTCAGCCTGGGCAATAGAGTTGAGACCTTGTCTCAAAAAAGAAATGTCATTAGTGTTATGTTTATGTCTCTGAGGCTGTCATATTAAAAACAGAATAAGATTTAGAAATGTTGAATCATCCTAGCATGTAGGTCTTGAATCTGCATTTCTTTCAGGTATGAGTGATCATTGTGGTTTACATTGATGTTTATAGAAACCTCTCTGATTGTTAGGCCCTCTATGTCCAGATCTTCACAAAATACCTTGGCCTTATTACTATTCCTTAGTTATAGAAAGTTCTGAGAACTAGTATCTCTACCAACAGGATATATAATGTTAATCCTACATCAAAACAATACGAAGGATACTGAGCTTCCAGACACCATTCTTCCACATTATCTCTAAGTCGGTCTTAAGAAGTCCTGTTGGGGCCGGGCGCCGTGGCTCAAGCCTGTAATCCCAGCACTTTGGGAGGCCGAAACGGGCGGATCACGAGGTCAGGAGATCGAGACCATCCTGGCTAACACAGTGAAACCCCGTCTCTACTAAAAAAATACAAAAAACTAGCCGGGCGAG
>NW_012101621.1:2363586-2365152 GCF_000951045.1 Mandrillus leucophaeus | reverse complement strand
AAAAAAAAAAAAAAAAAGAGTGAGTGGACTGTTCAGTTCACACTTTGAGAAACACTGCTTTAGGGGACGTAAATTTTGATTTCAAAATGTGACTGAGTATTTTTTCTAAAAGATACTTTAATATCTCCTTTCTGTCTTATTATTAGGTGTGAAGATATGTGACGTATATAACGCTGTCATGGATGTGGTTAAAAAGCAGAAGCCAGAGCTGCTGAACAAAATTACCAAAAACCTAGGGTATGCCATGATGTGTATTGTCATTCTTGAGTCAGTTTTCAATTAGACTGTCAATGGTCAGTCTGATTTCTTTAGGCTAATTGATTGATTCAGCCAACATTTATGGACTAGCAAACTATACTATGTGCCAGGCACATGATGTTATCGGAGCAAGTGAAACAGATTTAAGTTCTCCCAAGTGTGTAAGAGAGATTTTTCTAGACCAGTGTGGTGGTCCAGCCCACAGGTGTTCCAGGATCTAATTACAGATGTTAGGAAATATTAATACATACTGTATTTCCTCTCTCCATGCACATTTGCAACTTACATACTCTGAGATACCCTAATATTTTATTTAGAGACAGGGTCTCACTGTGTCCAGGCTGGAGTGTAGTGACGCAGTCATGCCTCACTGCATCTAGATCTTCTGGGCTCCAGCAATCCTCCCATCTCAGCACCCTCGATAACTGGGACCAAGGCATGTGCCACCACACCCAGCTCGTTTTTATGTTTTTTGTAGAAACAAGGTCTCGCTCTGTTGCCCAGGCTGGTGTTGAACTCCTGGTCTCAAACAATTCTCTTGCCTCAGCCTCTCTAGTAGTTGGAATTACAGGCAGGAACCAAAATGCTGTCTCTTATACACATCTAGATGTGTAATGTGATACCGTTTATCAACTCTTAAAGTATTAAGACCAACTGGTGTTCCAGTGTCCTCCTGGATTAGCGATTCTCAAATAGTATGATTAAGAATGGGGCCGGGGCCGGGTGCGGTGGCTCAAGCCTATAATCCCAGCACTTTGGGAAGCCAAGGCAGGTGGATCACGAGGTCAGGACCATCCTGGCTAACATGGTGAAACCCCATCTCTACTAAAAATACAAAAAAATAGCCAGACGTGGTGGTGGGCGCCTGTAGTCCCAGCTACTGGGGAGGCTGAGGCAGGAGAATGGCGTGAACCCGGGAGGTGGAGCTTGCAGTGAAGCAAGATCGCGCCACTGCACTCCACCCTAGCCTGGGCGACAGAGCGAGACTCTGTCTCAAAAAAAAAAAAAGAAGGGGGCCAAGTGGAGTGATTCACACTATAATTCCTGCACTTTGGGAGGCCAAGGTGGGAGGATTGCTTGAGCCCAGTTTGAGACCAGCCTGGGCAACATGGCAGACCATGTCTCTACAAAAAATATTTAGCTGGGCATAGTGGCATGTGCCTGTAGTCCCAGTTACTTGGGAGACTGAGGTGGGAGGATCATTGAGTCTGGGAGGTCAGGACTTCAGTGAGCCGTAATCATGCCACTGCACTCCAGCCTGGGTGACAGAGTGAGACCTTGTCTCAAATTAAAAAAAAAAAAAAAAAA
>NW_012101621.1:2358294-2363536 GCF_000951045.1 Mandrillus leucophaeus | reverse complement strand
TGTGGGGAAAAGAAAGAGAGATCAGCCTGTTACTGTGTCTATATAGAAAGAAGTAGACATAGGAGACTCCATTTTGTTCTGTATTTGAGATGCTGTTAATCTGTGACCGTACCCCCAACCTTGTCCTTGCAAGAGACATGTGCTGTGGTGACTCAAGGTTTAAAGGATTTTGGGCTGTGCAGGGTGTGCTTTGTTAAACAAGTGCCTGAAGGCAGCTTGCTGGTTAAAAGTCATCACCAATCTCTTAATCTCAAGTACGCAGGGACACGCACACTGCCAAAGGTCGCAGGGACCTCTGCCTAGGAAAGCTAGGTATTGTCCAAGGTTTCTCCCCATGTGATAGTCTGAAATATGGCCTCGTAAGGACCTCTGCCTAGGAAAGTTAGGTATTGTCCAAGGTTTCTCCCCATGTGATAGTCTGAAATATGGCCTCGTGGGATGGGAAAGACCTGATCGTCCCCCAGCCTGACACCCGTGAAGGGTCTGTGCTGAGGAGGACCAGTACAAGAGGAAAGAAGGCCTCTTGGCAGTTGTTGGCAGTTGAGATAGAGAAAAGCATCTGTCTCCTGCCCGTCCCTGGACAATGGAACATCTCCATATAAAACCCGATTGTGTGTTCTGTTTACTGAGAAAGGAGAAAACTGCCTTAGGGCGAAAGGCGGGACTTGCTAGCGCAGTGCTGCTCTTTATGCACTAAAAAGATTTATGGAGATGTTTGCATATGCATATCAAGGCACAGCACTTTTCCTTAAACTTATTCATGTCACAGAGATCTTTATTCATATGTCTTATTGCTGACTTTCTCCCTATAATGATCCTATTATCCTGCCACTTCCTTTTCTTTAAGATGGTAAAGATAATTATCAATAAATACTAAGGGAACTCAGAGAAAATACTGAGGGAACTCAGAGACCGGTGGGTCCTCTGTATGCTGAGCGCCGGTCCCCTGGGCCCACTTTTTCTTTCTCTATACTTTGTCTCTGTGTCTCATTTCTTTTCTCAATTCTCTCGGTCCACCTAACGAGAAACGCCCACAGGTGTGGAGGGGCAGGACACCCCTTCAAATCCAGTATGTTTCTCAAATGTATTTTATCACTGAACACCTAGAAATACCTAATAACGTGTTATAGAACAAAGGACATATTTGGAAACAAAGCTTTATGTAGGCACTCTCTTTAGATGAAAACTAGTCTGTGGTATATAGTTTCTAGACTTCTCTCGTGGAGAAGAGGAAATATATACCTATATACCAAGTCTTATGAATCTGGTTACCAATGTTCCACTAAAAATTGCCTCTTTTAATCTGGTTATTACTGTCTTAGTAATGTAGCCCTTAATAATTTCTATGTTGTTTACAGGAATACTACTGACTTGATTTTATGGTAGAAGGTTAAAGTTTAAATGTGGGCAAATAAGCTAAAATTTAAAAGGCTTGATATAATCAATTAGGAAATTATTTTTCACCATGGGATTATACAGCATATTTAGAGGCCAAAGACTGTCTTTGAATCCTCTTTTCTAACTGAGCGGTCAGCAGGGGTAAATCATTTCAAACATGTTTGCCTGTCTTACTGTGAAAGTTGAAATGAACATATTATACTTGATCCATGTTAGAGATCTGTAGCCTTTTGCTGACTTTTATCTGTTTCTTTTCAGATTTGGGATGGGAATTGAATTCCGTGAAGGCTCCCTAGTAATCAATAGTAAAAATCAATACAAACTGAAGAAAGGTAAGTTTCACATACAATAAGAAAATACTTTTGTGAGTTATTTCCTTTAGCTTTATCTTCTTTTAGGCATATGTCTTACACCTCTCCATATTGTCACAGCCACAGACCAATCCTTGTTTTGCTGTTTTAGGAATGGTTTTCAGCATCAATTTAGGATTCTCAGACCTGACTAACAAGGAGGGGAAAAAGCCAGAAGAGAAAACCTATGCCCTGTTTATTGGTGACACAGTGCTTGTGGATGAGGTGTGTATTGTCTCTAAACTTTGGAGTCTTCATGAGCTAACTTTTGAGGCACGTTTGTGGACCCTGTGGGTTTTTTCTTGCTTTGTTAAATGCTAGCTAAGGGGAAGAATCCATGTGACAGCCTAACCTAATGCAGCTAGGCATAGAGACTGTAGCCCAGGTACAGGCAATGATTTAAACCATTAAATCATATTGTCATATTGTGGCTTGAACCTTGATAATATCAGGAACTAATACTAATAATGAAACTGATTCTTTTTTTCTTTTTAAAAACAGCTTTATTGAGCTGCAATTCACATACTATACAATTTACTGACTTAATATGTACAATTTAGTGATTTTTTGCATATTCACATTTGTGTAACCATCACTACAATCTAATTTGAAAATAGTTTCATCACCTTAGGAAAAAACCCTGAACCTATTAGCAGTCACTCCGCATCCCCCTTCCCTTCCCCCACTGGTTCTTCAGGCCTAGGCAGTGACTAAACTACGTTCTCTCTAAGGATTTGCTAAATATCTGGGCAGTTGATATAAATTCAGCCATACCCTGTGTGGTCTTTTGTGACTAACTTCTTTCCCTCAGCAGGAACTGATTTTTAATAATAATGAGCACAGGTAGTTCAGTGTTTTTATCAGAAGCTAAGCAGTTTACATTAATTCATTGAAATAGTACCTTGTGAAGTAGATACTCTTATTACCTCCATTTACTAGATAAATTGAAGGCACAGACAAGTTTAAGTAACTTGCCAAATGTCACTGAGCTAGAAAGCAACTGAGCCAGCCTTCAAATCAAACCTGTATTAACGATTACCCAGTGTTGCCTCCCAAATGATAGCTCCTGGCCAGGTGCAGTGGCTCACGCATTAATCCCAGCACTTCCAGAGGCCGAGGCAGGTGGATCACCTGAGGTCAGGAGTTTGAGACCAGCCTGACCAACATGGTGAATCCCCAGCTCTACTAAAAATACAAAAATTAGCCAGGCGTGGTGGTGCGCATCTGTAATTCCAGCTACTCAGGAGGCTGAGGCAGGAGAATTGCTTGAACCCGGGAGGTGGAGGTTGCAGTGAGCTGAGATCGCACCACTGCACTCCAGCCTGGTTGACAAGAGTGAAACTCTGCTCAAAAAAAAAGAAAAAACAAATTGTAGCTCCTGACAAGAGGTTAGAGGTTAGAAGGATAAAAACTGTATTTATTCCATTGTCAAACATTTTAGTGTCCAAAAGATTCAAAGCATTGCCCAGCCATTTACTAGGTTAGAAAATGAAATTGCCTCTTTTAAATAATGTGTCTTCATTCTCCTTTTAATTCTAGGATGGCCCAGCTACTGTTCTCACTTCTGTGAAGAAGAAAGTGAAGAATGTGGGGATTTTCCTAAAGGTAGGAAAAAGATAGATAAGTAGTATAGGAAGTTTAGGATATAAAGAAGTTAAATAATATTGGCTAAAATAATTAAAATTTCATTTTTTGATTATGACTTTTTCCATAGAATGAAGATGAGGAAGAAGAGGAGGAGGAGAAAGATGAGGCAGAGGACCTTTTGGGAAGAGGTTCTCGGGCAGCATTACTTACAGAAAGAACAAGAGTAAGTTTACTGTTTTGAATTACGTTGATCTCACCTATCATATGGCTCACATGTTGTGATAAATTGGATTTTCCATTCACCAGAATGAAATGACTGCAGAAGAGAAGCGAAGAGCACATCAGAAAGAACTAGCGGCTCAACTCAATGAAGAAGCAAAGAGACGACTGACTGAACAAAAGGGAGAACAGCAGATTCAGAAGTAAGAGTTTTCATTGAGCAGTGAGATTATCTGAGGGTTCTGTGTGACTGCAGAAATTTCTCAGTTGTTTTTTATCCCACTCCAGAGCTCGCAAATCTAATGTGTCCTATAAAAACCCATCTCTGATGCCTAAGGAACCACATATTCGGGAAATGAAGATCTACATCGATAAGAAATATGAGACTGTAATAATGCCCGTGTTTGGCATTGCAACACCTTTTCACATTGCCACAATCAAGGTACTAACATTCAATGCATCAGGTTTCATCCAAACTGTTTCTTAAAATAGTAATTGTATTTGCCATAAATAATCTGCATTCATCATGTCTCCCACTCCTTCAGACTCTGTTGTCCTCTGTGACTCTGATGTCAGACTGACATCCCTCTTGTCCTGTCATTCTCCTTCCTCTTCCAGTTTTTTTCACTTAGTAGAAAGCTAAACTAATCTGGAAACATAATTTGCCTATCTTTTTTTCAACTTCATTTAAGCATTGTTTAGCTTGTAGTTGTATTCATGGTACAAGGTACTTTGAGAATTCAGAGATTTTTGGGGGGAAAAGATACTTCGTTATTAAAAAGATATATTATATGTAAGTTTATTAGATTTAGATTAAGGTTAAGAGCAGTCAACTTGTAACTCCTAACTTAATTTTAACATTGCTGTAACTACTAATCTCTAGGAAAGAAATCTGTTTACTTTTTATGGTTTTCCTTTGAACAGAATATAAGTATGTCCGTGGAAGGAGATTATACTTACTTGCGAATCAACTTTTATTGCCCAGGCAGTGCTCTGGGCAGGAATGAAGGCAACATCTTTCCTAACCCTGAAGCGACTTTTGTCAAGGAAATGTGAGTCCCCAAGAAAATAGTCACACCCAGATTCATCTTGTCTGGAGTGTTACTCTCAGAAACATTTCATTCTCTGTGCTGCATTTTCCCTACCTAGTAAATGTCAAAGCCTTCCTCATTGGGACTTACTTCAGATTGCCTTCTTGACTTTGTACTATTTTCAGAATGGATCCCAATTTAGAATCTTCTTGAAGATATTGTGTATTTACTAAACCTACTTTGAGCCTGGGTAATATAGTGAGACCTTGTCTCTACTAAAAAACAAAAAATTAACCAGGCGTGGTGGTGTGCGCCCGTCACCCAGCTACTCTGGAGGCTGAGGTGGGAGGATCCCTTGAGCCTGGGAGGTTGAGGCTGCAGTGATCCCTGATCTTGCCTATACTCCATCCAGCCTGAGCGACAGAACAAGACCTTATCTCAGAAAAAATAGTTATGCAAATAAGTGTTAAAAATAACAAACGTATTTTACAATTGAATCCTCAAGAAAATTTGTGCCACATTGGATTCTATGATTTCATGGTGTGAAGTGGGATAATTTGGGGATGTTATGCCAGATTTGAAAAATGAAAATGTGATTTCCCCCACTTCAATGAACTAGCTGTTTGTAATATACTCCATTTAAGAAAAAGAAGGAAT
>NW_012101621.1:2353573-2356288 GCF_000951045.1 Mandrillus leucophaeus | reverse complement strand
TATGCCAACAGAATGCCATCATGTTTGGGAAGAAGCGGCACACGGATGTGCAGTTCTACACAGAAGTCGGAGAGATAACCACAGACTTGGGGAAACATCAGCATATGCATGACCGAGATGACCTCTATGCTGAGCAGGTTTGTGAAGTTTAGTATTGTATTTGCAGGATAGGGAGGATGAAGCCAAATCCAAGCTCAGGGATTGCATTTTGTAAACAACCTGGGCCAACGCAGTGACTCACATCTGTAATCCCAGCACTTTGGGACGCCAACATGGGCGGATCACCTGAGGGTCAGGAGTTCAAGAACAGCCTGGCCAACGTGGTGAAATCCCGTCTCTACTAAAAATATAAAAATTAGTTAGGTGGGGTGGTGCGCACCTATAGTCCCAGCTAGTCGGGAGGCTGAGGCAGGATAATCACTTGAACCCAAGAGGCAGAAGTTGCAGTGAGCCGAGATAGCGTCACTGCACTCCAGCCTGGGCGACAGTGAGACTCCATCTCAAAAAATAAATAAACAACCCTGAATCTGTGCAGAACAACTCAAGTGTCTGCTGAGATGGTGTATTACAATAGTTTAGGCTTAGGTTGCAGACTCAGCTTGACAGTTAATGGCATGGTGGCCTTAAATAAGATATATGTACATGTTTGTTTCATAGTTGAGAATGAAGGATTACAGAAGCACTTCAGGGATGATCTGTGCAGCAAACCACCATGGCACATGTTTACCTGTGTAACAAACCTGCCCATCCTGCACATGTACTCCTGAACTTAAAAGCTGAAATTTTTTTTTTAAGCACATAAGCACTTCAGACTTTTTGAGGGGAGGTACTATTAACAAATGTGATGGCTATATTTGATTTTTTTTTTTTTTTCTACAGATGGAACGAGAAATGAGGCACAAACTGAAAACAGCCTTTAAAAATTTCATTGAGAAAGTAGAGGCTCTAACTAAGGAGGAACTGGAATTTGAAGTGCCTTTTAGGGACTTGGGGTAACATATCTCATCTTCTTTTTGGTCTGAAGTTTCACTGGTCTGCCTTTCGGTACAATAAATTGTTCTTCCTTTAATAATAATTTAACATGTCATATCCTTTTTTCCTATGACTAATAATCTTTGAGACATCCATTTCTTCTTGAAAATGTTTAAGGGTTTAGGTGAGTGGCTAACTCTAAGAGGCTTCCTCTGGAGATGAGTCTCCAGTGAGTATGCTGGAGCTGTTTGGAATCGGGAGAGGGAAGAAGTTTGTCTGTTGTGGCAGCAGCAGTCTGTCTTGTGATGAGCTCAATCTCAAAAGTTTCTCTCTTCCAGATTTAATGGAGCTCCCTATAGGAGTACCTGCCTCCTTCAACCCACTAGTAGTGCGCTGGTAAATGCTACGGAATGGGTGAGTGTTTCTTACCCTCTTTTAGTAAAAACATTGTTAGAGAAAATAAAGGAGGATAGGTGTTCTTTATCCTAATTATTGTGATTTTCACTTTTGATATTTACTTAGACTTAAAACTCATTGAACAAATGATACTTTTATTTAAAGTCTCTTTAGGGCAGACATGATGGCTCACCCCTGTAATCCCAGCACTTTGAGAGGCCAAGGTGGGAGGAACACTTGAGGCCAGGAACTCAAGACCAGTCTGGGCAACAAAGCAAGAACCTCTTTTTTTTTTTTTTCCCTTTCTTTTTTTAGGATAATGTCTATTTAAATAGTTTTTCACATAGTTTCCTTGAGTTTATTCTCCTTGAGGGATGATTTTTGATCTTGCAGATCGTATTTCTGTGGCTTCAGTATGTTGTACTGCTTCAGTCTTTCAATAAAACCCAAAAACAGCTTACTTATCTTTTATATAGTGATTTAGATTGTGAAAGTTACTTGAAATATTATTGCTTTGGGGAAAATATTTATATGCTAATGTTTCAGTTTCTCCCTGACAGCCACCTTTTGTGGTGACACTGGATGAAGTAGAGCTGATTCACTTTGAGCGGGTCCAGTTTCACCTGAAGAACTTTGATATGGTAATTGTCTACAAGGACTACAGCAAGAAAGTGACCATGATCAATGCCATTCCTGTAGCCTCTCTTGACCCCATCAAGGAATGGTTGAAGTAAGTAAATCTGCCATCAGTCTCCCATTTATCCCATGAACCCTGTATTATAGAATTTAAATGTGGTGTGTTGTGCATAAAATCTACTGATGTACTTAAGGTGAGACTGCCTTTTGGTTGTACAGACCAGGACTTGAAAACTTGAGATCTATTAGATAACGGAGCTGTTCACTTTCTCTTGAATTCCCAACAATAGTTTATGCATACTTAACACAAAGAAAATCAAAATCTAAGATCTTTTTTTTTTTTTTTTCAGTGTTGCCCAGGCTGGTCTCAAACTCCTGGGCTCAAGCAATCCTCCCACTTCGGTCTCCCAATGTGCTGGGGTTACAGGCACAAGCCATTGCACCCAGTCAATGTAGAGCATATTTACAATAGCTTTTTAAGTATGCTTTTCTGCTGCTTTCACCCATCATCTTTATATTTTCTACATATTTTGTGGTGGTGGTGGTTGTGATTTGAGACAGGTTCTTAACTCTGTTGCCCAGGCTCAAGTGTAGTGGTACAACCCCAGCTCACTGCAACCTCAAACTCTTGGATTCAGGTAACCTTCCTACGTCAGCATCCCAAGTAGCTGGGACTACAGGTATGTGCTACCACACCCAGCTCATTTTTTT
>NW_012101621.1:2347861-2350998 GCF_000951045.1 Mandrillus leucophaeus | reverse complement strand
AAAAAAACAAAAACAAAAAAAAAAAGGCTGGGCATAGTGGTGTGTGCCTGTAATCCCAGGTACTTGGAAGGTTGAGGTGGGAGGATGGCTTGAACCCAAGAGGTGAAGGTTGCAGTGAGCTAAGATCGGGCCACTGCATTCCAGCCTGGGTGACAGAACCAGGACCCTGTCTCAAAAAAAAAAGTAGAAATTAAGCTGGCTGTAAGATAAAGTAAATCAGTACAATTTCCCTGGCCTGAAAAATAAATCACTATAAATGCTGCTGCTTTTCTACAGTACATACCGAGCATCAAATATTAAGGCACCTGGGGAACAGACAGTACCAGCCTTGAACCTTCAGAATGCTTTCCGAATTATTAAAGAAGTACAGAAACGGTATAAAACTCGAGAAGCTGAAGAGAAAGAGAAGGAGGTGAGCCTGAACACAGACAAAACATTCTTACACAAAGGAGGACATGTATTTTTTGGAGACTTGTAAGGATATGTGACAATTCACATTAATTTTCTTCTTGCTTAGGGCATTGTAAAACAAGACTCACTGGTGATCAATCTAAACCGGAGTAATCCCAAACTGAAGGATCTATACATTCGCCCAAATATTGCCCAAAAGAGGATGCAAGGCTCACTGGAGGCCCATGTCAATGGTATTGATGATCTCTCCTATACCTAGGCTTTGTCTTCAGGGGCACATTTGTAGGAATGACAGATCAGATAATAAAGTTTGACAAAGAGCCATCGGCGGTTAGCTCAGTTGGTTAGAGCATGGCGCTAACAAAGTATGACAAGGAAATGCTGGGAGGAATCTCCTTTACTGCTGTGTGGCCAGAAGGAAAGGAAAGCTCTATACAGTTGTTGGTGTTTCCTCTGACCCTGTGCAAATCAGCCAGAAGAGATGCAGTGCCTTTTGGCCTAACCTAATTATACTGCTTGACATTTCTTCATTCTTTTCCCCAGGCTTTCGCTTCACATCTGTTCGAGGAGACAAGGTGGATATTTTGTACAATAATATTAAGCATGCTTTGTTCCAGCCCTGCGATGGAGAAATGATTATTGTTTTGCACTTTCACCTCAAGGTACACCTTTCTACATAATCATGAGCTCTGGGGCAAGACACTTCATTTCGCTCAGCTTCTTTCCTAGAAAATAGTGATGAAAAAATCACCTTTCGCATAAGAACATTAAGAGGATTAAATAAAATAATGCCTCTCAAGGCCACAGGGCCTGGCATCTAGAAGGTGCTCATAAGCATGATTGTTCCTTTGGTGTGTTATATAATGGCCAGCAAAACATACAAGATCTCCAGATTTCTTTTTCTAAAATTAAAAGGGTTTGCTTTAGATAAGATTTGTTAGCAACATAATTTCCAAAGTTCCTATAATAAGTAGGAGCACGGCACCTTTTCAAATGTACACTGTTTCACATTCCCAAGCATCATTATTTATGATAACACCAGGGATGGTTTAATTATTTTTGCATGCATGCTGTGGAGGCCCAAGTTTGGCTCACTGCCATTTCCATCACAGGTACCTTTGTGTTTCTGATTTCTGTCTTCTTGCCGTTCTATGCCAACAGAATGCCATCATGTTTGGGAAGAAGCGGCACACGGATGTGCAGTTCTACACAGAAGTCGGAGAGATAACCACAGACTTGGGGAAACATCAGCATATGCATGACCGAGATGACCTCTATGCTGAGCAGGTTTGTGAAGTTTAGTATTGTATTTGCAGGATAGGGAGGATGAAGCCAAATCCAAGCTCAGGGATTGCATTTTGTAAACAACCTGGGCCAACGCAGTGACTCACATCTGTAATCCCAGCACTTTGGGACGCCAACATGGGCGGATCACCTGAGGGTCAGGAGTTCAAGAACAACCTGGCCAACGTGGTGAAATCCCGTCTCTACTAAAAATATAAAAATTAGTTAGGTGGGGTGGTGCGCACCTATAGTCCCAGCTAGTCGGGAGGCTGAGGCAGGATAATCACTTGAACCCAAGAGGCAGAAGTTGCAGTGAGCCGAGATAGCGTCACTGCACTCCAGCCTGGGCGACAGTGAGACTCCATCTCAAAAAATAAATAAACAACCCTGAATCTGTGCAGAACAACTCAAGTGTCTGCTGAGATGGTGTATTACAATAGTTTAGGCTTAGGTTGCAGACTCAGCTTGACAGTTAATGGCATGGTGGCCTTAAATAAGATATATGTACATGTTTGTTTCATAGTTGAGAATGAAGGATTACAGAAGCACTTCAGGGATGATCTGTGCAGCAAACCACCATGGCACATGTTTACCTGTGTAACAAACCTGCCCATCCTGCACATGTACTCCTGAACTTAAAAGCTGAAATTTTTTTTTTAAGCACATAAGCACTTCAGACTTTTTGAGGGGAGGTACTATTAACAAATGTGATGGCTATATTTGATTTTTTTTTTTTTTTCTACAGATGGAACGAGAAATGAGGCACAAACTGAAAACAGCCTTTAAAAATTTCATTGAGAAAGTAGAGGCTCTAACTAAGGAGGAACTGGAATTTGAAGTGCCTTTTAGGGACTTGGGGTAACATATCTCATCTTCTTTTTGGTCTGAAGTTTCACTGGTCTGCCTTTCGGTACAATAAATTGTTCTTCCTTTAATAATAATTTAACATGTCATATCCTTTTTTCCTATGACTAATAATCTTTGAGACATCCATTTCTTCTTGAAAATGTTTAAGGGTTTAGGTGAGTGGCTAACTCTAAGAGGCTTCCTCTGGAGATGAGTCTCCAGTGAGTATGCTGGAGCTGTTTGGAATCGGGAGAGGGAAGAAGTTTGTCTGTTGTGGCAGCAGCAGTCTGTCTTGTGATGAGCTCAATCTCAAAAGTTTCTCTCTTCCAGATTTAATGGAGCTCCCTATAGGAGTACCTGCCTCCTTCAACCCACTAGTAGTGCGCTGGTAAATGCTACGGAATGGGTGAGTGTTTCTTACCCTCTTTTAGTAAAAACATTGTTAGAGAAAATAAAGGAGGATAGGTGTTCTTTATCCTAATTATTGTGATTTTCACTTTTGATATTTACTTAGACTTAAAACTCATTGAACAAATGATACTTTTATTTAAAGTCTCTTTAGGGCAGACATGATGGCTCACCCCTGT
The DNA here is from genome assembly GCF_000951045.1 of Mandrillus leucophaeus. Taxonomy (NCBI): domain Eukaryota; kingdom Metazoa; phylum Chordata; class Mammalia; order Primates; family Cercopithecidae; genus Mandrillus; species Mandrillus leucophaeus. The sequence goes on along the minus strand of NW_012101621.1, from coordinate 2,347,870 downwards.
AATCCCAGC
>NW_012101621.1:2336696-2346701 GCF_000951045.1 Mandrillus leucophaeus | reverse complement strand
ACGAGGTTATTCTGGGATGCAGTCAAGTTAGTTAGATTCTGTTTGATCTTTCTTTTTTTGTTGTTTTTTGGGGTTTGTTTTTTTTTTTTTTTTTTGAGTCGGAGTCTCGCTCTGTCACCCAGGCTGGAGCACAGTGGCACGATCTTGGTTCACTACACACTCTACCTCCTGGGTTCACGCCATTCTCCTGCCTCAGCCTCCTGAGTAGCTGGGACTACAGGCGCCTGCCACCATGCCTGGCTAATTTTTTGTATTTTTAATAGAGATGGGGTTTTACTGTGTTAGCCAGGATGATCTCAATCTCCTGACCTCGTGATCCACCCTCGCCTCCCAAAGTGCTGGGATTACAGGCGTGAGCCACTGCGTCCGGCCCGGGCATTCTGTTTGATCTTTCAAGGCTTGTTCTCAAATGTCTGTTGGTGTGGATTTAGAACAGCCTTCAAAAGTTTCACTCAAAAACTTCTGAGTAATTGGCCTTACTACGAGGCAATACTCTTCAGAGTCTGCCTGATGCCCTGTGGATTGTGAGGTCTCTGCTGAAGCTGGTGGAAAGGTGATGGAAATAAATCCACTGGAACAGGATTTACTTCTAGTTCTGTGTGAGACTGGGAATTGTCTGGCCTACTGCCATCCAATACTGCTTTATGGAGTTCCAGTTTTCTCATGAATGTGTAGATCATCCCTCCACCAAAGACTTGAGGGGGACCCCTCTGCAGATCTCTGGAGCTTTCTCTCTGGGAAATTCTTTCTTCCTGTACTCTTCTCCACAAATTCTAGCTGTCTCAACCTTCCCAAATCCTACTTTGTCTCAGTTCCTGGAGACCATCAGGTTCTGGTTGGGTTCTCTCTCCCTGCATGGCAGATTAGGAATCGCCTCTAGACAGAAAACTAGGGCAAATGTTCAATTAACCCTTGTTTCCTGCTTTCAGGGATTATGGCCTTGTGCTGCTTTTTATCCGATGTCTGAAAACTGTTGTTTCGTATTTTGTTTTGTAGTTGTTTAAGGTGGGAAGGTAAATCTAGTGGGTGTTACTCCATCATGGCTGGAAGCAGAAGTTTCTGTGTATATTGTCTAAAGTGGATTTATGCCAGTGGTTCTCAGGCAGATTTTATGGTTGGTTGTTGTTATCCTTACTACTGTCATTTCTTTGGTTTTTTTCTTCTTACCTACTCTTAACTGATTCAGCTCTCCTCAACAGAAATGAGTAAGAGAAAGTCATTTGAGCATTGTCTAAATACAGGGCACTTTAGGTACTGGGGAAAAAAAATTTATTCCTACCTTCATACCAATCTTGCATCAAAAAAACAACACATAAGAAAGCACTGGAAGGTTGAAGAAGAAAGGCTAGGGCCATTGAAAATCGTCCCTGTTTCTTTTTTATTTTTATTATTATTACTATTTTTGAGATGGAGTCTGGCTCTGTTGCCCAAGCTGGAGTGCAGTGGCGCAATCTCGGCTCACTGCAACCTCCATCTCCCAGGTTCAGGCGATTCTCCTGCTTCAGCCTCCCAAGTAGCTGGGACTACAGGCGCGTGCCACCATGCCCAGCTAATTTTTTGTATTTTTAGTAGAGATGGGGTTTCACCATGTTAGCCAGGATAGTCTCGATCTCCTGACCTCATGATCCGCCTGCCTTGGCCTCCCAAAGTGCTGGGATTACAGGCATGAGCCACCACACGTGGCTGAAAATTGTCCCTGTTTCTTAACTATAGTAGTGAAAAACAGAATCGCAGAAGTGGTTATGACTACTTGGAAATAAGAATGGAATCAGTGACAGAAAAGGATGGGTGAATAGAAGACTAAGTGAAGAACAGGGAAATTGGTATTAAAGAAAATGGGAGAGGATGAGCTCAGACTCAGGTGAAGGAGAAAGCTTGTTTCCGTTGGAATGCTGGTCTGTTGTGAGGGCTAGTGCTCTAGGAGATCAAATAGCAGCCATTGGGACATGCTCTAGTGGCATAGTGCAAAGAATATCTGCTCCCAGGCCGGGCGCGGTGGCTCACACCTGTAATCCCAGCACTTTGGGAGGCTGAGGCAGGTGATTCACCTGAAGTCAGGAGTTCTAGACGAGCCTGACCAACATGGCAAAACCCCGTCTCTACTAAAAATACAAAAATGAGCCAGGCATGGTGGCACACACCTGTAATCCCAGGTATTCGGGAGGCTGAGGCAGGAGAATCACTTGAACCCGGGAGGCAGAGGTTGCAGTGAGCCAAGATTGCACCACTGCACTCCAGCCTGGGAGACAGAGCATGACTGTGTCTCAAAAAAAAAAAAAAAGAATATCTGCTCCCAGAAAATACAGAAGATTGATTTTACTTTGTCATTTCTCTTAGTTCCTGTGACCTGAAGTACACAGAAGGAGTACAGTCCCTCAACTGGACTAAAATCATGAAGACCATTGTTGATGACCCTGAGGGCTTCTTCGAACAAGGTGGCTGGTCCTTCCTGGAGCCTGAGGGTGAGGTGCGTGAGTGTGGGGTTTCTTTCCTGGTACATAGTGTTGCCCACTATCATTTGTTCAGTTAGAATGGCATATAAGTAGCACGTAAGGAACTAGGCCATCTGGGAGAAGCTCTGAACACCACTTGATGTTATTGTTTCTTCAAATTTGTTTTACAGGTAAATGATAAGTTGATTGGACAGTGGTAACTAACTCCTGACAAGATTTCTTGGAAACTACAAAAACTTTTCCTCAAATGAATTTCTTAGCATTTGGGGAAAAAATCCTCCAGGGCATTTTGCAAAACGTATTTTTTTAAAAATTGTCCACTTAATGTCTGTGTGATACATTAATACAGAAAGTCTTTCTGTTGTTAATTTCCCTGGGTGAGGAAGGCTAACGTGAATTTTTCAGAAATGTAATAATACATAGTAATAGTAAAATAACAATTGCACCTGACTACTGATTTTAAACAAGTCATTTTATCTTTTAATCACTCAGATTTTTTTGCTTTTGTTTTCTTCATGTAAATACTGGTATACTATGTGGGCTGAATTCATTCATTGATAAGGTAAATGTCAAAAAAAAATCAGTATGATGCTCTAACTCACCAGGGGAGTGATGCTGAAGAAGGGGATTCAGAGTCTGAAATTGAAGATGAGACTTTTAATCCTTCAGAAGATGACTATGAAGAGGAAGAGGAGGACAGTGATGAAGATTATTCATCAGAAGCAGAAGAGTCAGGTTAGTCTTACAGAGAAAAGTTTGTCCTGGCTTCCTCATCTAATGTCGTTTCTGAAAGCTACTTTTTTTAGACTAAGAACTCTGTCATTCCATTCTGTTCCTGCATGATGACTAATGCTTAATTTTCTTCCAGACTATTCTAAGGAGTCATTGGGTAGTGAAGAAGAGAGTGGAAAGGATTGGGATGAACTGGAGGAAGAAGCCCGAAAAGGTTTTTAAAAATTTGTTGTTTTTATTCTATTTATTCATGTGTCTATGCACAAATTTCTAACACATTTCAGTATCTTGAGGTGTTAGTATTGATGGTGTAATGAAAGTAACAAAAGAACACTATAAAACTGATTTGGAGCCACAGATACAACTTCATTGACTGAAGGAGAAAATGAGGGGTGGAATGTGTCCATACTCTCCAGTGGGCAGTGCTCTGCCTAACTGGATGCTGTTTTCATCTGCGCAAGCCCCCATCTTTCCTATAGCAGTGATAGCCACATATTCATGTAATACTCAAGAATTAGCCTATTCAGTGTCCAAACCTAAATCCTATAATACTTTAATTTTGCTAGACTTCTTCCAGATTAGGCATGTCTTTATAATGCTAATTTAGTTACTCTGAAGCCAAACCCCAAACAAATGTTTAAAGCTTAAAAGGAAATAAATATTAACTGCTGTGTTCCAATCATTGGGAATAGGTACTTTTCGTAGGTTACCTTATTTAACCCTTAAATAATTCTCCCTTTTGTAAATAAACCAAGGTTCAGAAAGTACTTGTCCAATATTAAAACTTGGGTCTGATTCCAAAGTGTATTCTCTGTGCTATCTCATGCTCTCCAGTAATACTAGGTACCTAAAGCCTACCTATCTCTAACTGATAATGCCTCTTCTATTTAGCGGACCGAGAAAGTCGTTACGAGGAAGAAGAAGAACAGAGTCGAAGTATGAGCCGGAAGAGGAAGGCATCTGTGCACAGTTCAGGCCGTGGCTCTAACCGTGGTTCCAGACACAGCTCTGCACCCCCCAAGAAAAAGAGGAAGTAACTTCTGAACTTTGGCCCTGAGCTCCATTCTTCCTCCAGCCAACCCCTGAAAATTTTACATGACATAGAAACTGTATTTTTCCTTTTGTTTTCATTTGAAGTTTTGCCATTTGTGTTTATGGGTTTAGGGGGCCATTTGTGTGGACCAATCTACTCGGGGAATTCCAGGCCCACCAGGACACGTGCCAATGGCCCCATTCAGATGGCAAGGGAGGAGGTGTTCTTGAAGACAGGAGGAGGCTCCCGCTGTTAATAAATATTGTTTCATTCTTCTCTCTTCCTGTCACCTTCTGCCAGGACATCGATGGCTTCTGACATCTTACTATTTGGTGTCTCAAAGCTGTATTTCCAAGACAGTGGTACAAGGTGATCCTTAATTACCCGTATCATGGTTCTTGACCAGCACATTCAATCCTCCAACCTACCCTACTGCCATGACCTTCCTCACATCTCTCTTAAGTTTTATCTTTGCAATACTTGGAAATTTCCTGATGGTTGTGATAAATCATACAACTTGAGCTAGTGAGGCAGATTGGGCTGGTGCCTTCGTCTTGAGTTTTCCTGCTTTCTTGCCTCATGCAGATTCTGAGGTGTATCTGCTGCCTTGGAAGACATAAGAAGCAGTGATACTCCCTGGCTCGGTTATTTTCTCCATACGAATGCACACATGGTACAATGATAGAAGGCAAAATTGCCACTGTCTTTTTTCCGATATATCCAAGGAAGATATATCAGGTTGTGCCTCATGTACTGCTTCTAGTGAAATCTAGAGGAAGGCTCAAAGGAGTCAACATTTAGATCTGGAAGGGACAAGTCATGCCTTGGGCCTAGAATACCCTGACAAGAAAAGAGAAGAGGAAGGGAGGCCATATCTACAACACAGCCTCTCAGCACTGCTGCTCCTTACTTTAACTTTGTCTTGCATTGTCCTGTATTTATCACAGTTTCTGTTGAACAGCTTTTCAAGTATTTGGGGAGTTTATCTTGCCATCCTCCCCTTCTGGTTCTCTGCACCCACCTGTCCCACTGCAGTTCCTTCCGTGCTCTGTGACTTTAAGAGAAGGGGGGAGGGGTCACGGATTTTATGTTTGTTTGTTTTTTCTCCTTAGCAGTAGGACTTGATATTTTCAATTTTGGAAGAACTAAAAGATGAATAAACTGTGGGTTTTTTTTGTTGTTGTTGTTTGTTTTTGTAAATTCACCTGTGACCGTTTTTCAGTTCCTGAAAGCACACCTGGTTCCTGCCTGGTAAAGTGCTAAGGCATTGGAGAAAAATGCTTTTATCTAGCTAGTGTTACAAATGAAACTTTCATCACTCTAAACTTTCATCATTAGATTGAGAGACACTAGACATCACAGTAAACCAAATTCATGTTATAGCAAGTTAACTTTATGAGAGACTTTTTAGTGTGGTTCCCTCAGAGACTCTTAGATTGGAATAGCACTTGTTCCTTCATGAAAACAAATCTTCAGTCATCTCCTTGTAAATAGCATGGAGGACAGCAGCTGCTTGAAGGGAAACCTTCAGCCTTCCTATTGGGGTAGCCAGATCTTCAGGGCTAACAACTGTTGGGAAAGGGAAAAAAAATAGCATCACTCAGTTAAAACACTTTGATACCTGGTATTTGTTGGGTTAAGTACTGGGGACACAATGAATTTACTAGCCCATTTCATGAGAGGACTCAGTCTAGTGAAGGAGAAAGGAAAACGAGGTCATTGCAATACAGTATGTAGGTGCTATATAATAAATGAAAGCACAAGTTGCTTTGGGAACACATAAAGAGGCACCTGCACCAGAATGGACAAACTGGAAAAGGATTTCTGGAGATAATTCGTGAGCTAAGTCTTTAGAAAGTAAAAGATGCTTAATGTATCAAGACGAGAGTAATATGAGTTTGGCAAACTGCAAGGAGTGGCAGGAATGAGCCTGCATAGGCCACGTTATAAATAGCCTTGTTTGTCTTACAAGGTATGTGGTTTCAACTAAAGATGTAAGTGATTGTTCTTATGTGGGATCTTGGAACATAACTCTTATTTGGATAATGCACTCAAGGAGGACGCAAGTTAAACCGGAGAGAGTAGTTAGGATATTGCAGTAATTCGGGAAGAGGGGAGTAATGAATGAAGGTCTGAAGTATAATGGAGTGGAGAGGTGGGGACAGATTCAAAATGTTAAGAAGTGTGAACAATTTTTGTGATTAGAATGAGGAATGGCTTGGAATCAAGGATGGCCATTCTAAATTGCATAACAAGATGGTGGGTAAGAGGGAACACAAGGTACAAAGTTGTAATCAAGGGAGTTTGAGGTACCAAGGTGACATATGAGATACAAGTGGTGGTATCTATGAGTCTGCTCTAAGTCTAGATTGTATTTAGAATCTGGTCTAGAAACCTAGATTTGAGATGATTTCTAGACTGTAAAACTCAGAGTTCATGTAATCAGGAAGAGGGCATATGTGGAGAAAAAAAGACCAAGGATTCAACAGACAATCCAAAATTTTAAGAATAGACAAGAAAGAAACCTCCAAAAGAAACAGAACACCTAGAGAATGATAAGCAGTCAAAATGTTCAACTGGGCGCGGTGGCTCACACCTGTAATCCCAGCCCTTCGGGAGACTGAGGCAGGGAAATCACCTGAGGTCAGGAGTTCAAGAGCAGCCTGGACAACATGGGAAAACCCCATTTCTATTAAAAAATGCAAAAATTAGCTGGGTGTGGTGGCACGTGCCTGTAATCCCAGCTACTCGGGAGGCTGAGGCAGGGAGAATTGCTTGAGCCCAGGAGGCGGAGATTGCAGTGAGCCAAGATTGCACCACTGCACCCCAGCCTGGACGACAGTGAGACTCTCAAAAAAAGAAAAAAGGATGAGTAATAAAACCAGTTGGATTTGTCAATTAGGAAAACTGGTAAAAACATGGAGTAAAGTGGAATGGAGATGCGGCAAGTAGAAAAATACAGACAGGGTTGGGCACAGTGGCTCACACCTGTAATCCCAGCACTTTGGGAGGCCGAGGCAGGTGGATCACCGGAGGTCAGGAGTTCGAGACCAGCCTGACCAACATGGAGAAACCCCGTCTCTACTAAAAATACAAAATTAGCTAGGCGTGGTGGTGCATGCCTGTAATTCCAGCTACTTGGGAGGCTGAGGCAGGAGAATCACTTGAACCCAGGAAGCGGAGTTTGCAGTGAGCTGAGATCGTTCCATTGCACTCCAGCCTGGGCAACAGAGCGAAACTCTGTCTCAAAACAAAATTAGCCAGGTATAGTGGCGCATGCCTGTAATCCCAGCTACTCGGGAGACAGAGGCAGGAGAATTGCTTGAACCTGGGAGGCAGAGATTGCCGTGAGCAGAGATCGTGCCATTGCACTCCAGCTTAGGCAACAAGAGTGAAATTCCGTCTCAAAAAAATTTAAAAACAGTTTTCAAAAATACAGACTATTGCGGACTGATCAAGTATTTCAAGAAGCTGACTTTTGAAGTGATAGGGGAGAAGGTAGCTATAGGGATAGAAAGCAAGAGTTTTGCTTTTAAAAGCAGACCAACATGTTTAAAGCCTGAATGAAAGGGAGGCCATAATGAGGAAATGACTAAGTTTCTCTACTAATTATTAAAAAAAAGAGAGAGAGAAGCATTCACTGACTTTTAGGATTCTGAGATCACTAGAAAAGTCTTAAGTGGATTTTCCCTAAGCACATACAAATGGCGTGGAGGTCAGGAAGAACATAGCATCTTTAGGAATGGGGATAGGAGTAAGTCGGAAAATAGCCCACAAAGATATGTTACTTGCCTTATGCCAGGCACTACCCTAAGCCCCTTTCTTAATCTTAATCCTTTATTTAAGTGCTTCCTTAATCTTCACAACTCTATGAGATAGAGATTGCTGTTATTCCCATTTTATAGGTGAGGAAAAAGGTTAAATAACTTGATCAGGATCACAGCTGGAAAGATATTAGAGAAATATAATGAAGAATCTTATCTAACATTTGAACTTCATAACCCTTAGGGTCTGAGAAGGAGTATTCCTCAAAAAATGTTTATAATGATCAGCAAAAGAATAATTTTATATCATGATTCATTAAACATTACATAAAACAAGTTTCACAAAACAATATGTGCAATGTACTCTTAATTCCTGTTTTCTTTTCTTTTCTTTTTTGGGGATAGAGTCTTGTTCTGTCACTCAGGTTGGAGTACGGTGATGATCTCAGCTCACTGCAACCTCCGCCTCCCGGGTTCAAGCGATTCTCCTGCCTCAGCCTCCCGAGTAGCTGGGATTATAGGCGTTGCATTTTTAGTAGAGATGGGTTTTCACCATCTTGGCCAGGCTGGTCTCGAACTCCCAACCTCAGGTGATCCACCTGTCTCAGCCTCCCAAAGTACTGGGATTACAGGCATGAGCCACTGCACCCGGCCTTTAATTCCTGTTTTCTTTCCCACAGTTTTGGTTTGCATTTTTCAAATTTCTGTTGTGATTTACTAATTCAATTTCACATCCACTAATGGGGTGTGACTGAAAGTTTGAAAAACATTGGTCTAGCGGATAATCTTAAGTGTCTAAAGGTCCTAGCAGATAAGATAGGTGACATCCCAGGTATGTAAGGTAATGGGAGCAGTGAAGACTGGACAGCGCAGTCCCAACTAAAGGAATTCAAATACAAATGTTTTTAAAACATGCTGATCTATAGCAAACTGTAAAAGGATTTAAGAAGAAGGCAGTGATCAAATTTATTATGTAGAAACATTTACTATAGTAGATGGAAATGGGGTAGAAGAAACCAGTGGCAGGAAGACCAGTTTAGAAATTATATGGCCTGGCGCAGTGGCTCATGCCTGTAACCCCAGCACTTTGGGAAGCTGAGGGGGGCAAATCGCCTGAGGTTGGGAGTTCAAGACCAGCCTGACAAACATGAAGAAACCCCGTCTCTACTAAAAATACAAAATTAGCCAGGCGTGGTGGCACATGCCTGTAATCCCAGTTACTAGGGAGACTGAGGCAGGAGAATCGCTTGAACCCAGGAGGCAGAGGTTGTGGTGAGCTGAGATCGGTCCATTGCACTCCAGCCTGGGCAACAACAGCAAGACTCCATCTCAGAAAAAAAGAAAGAAAGAAAGAAAGAAAGTATAGTAATTATAGTAAGGCGGTCGGGCGCAGTGGTTTATGCCTGTAATGCCAACACTTTGGGAGGCCAAGGAGGGTGGATTGCTTGAGTTCAAGAGTTCAAGACCTGCCTGGGCAACATGGTGAAACCCCATCTCTACTAAAAATACAAAAATTAGCTGGCCTGGTGGCAGGTGCCTGTAGTCCCAGCTACTTGGGAGGTTGAGGCAAGAGAATCACTTTAACTTGGGAGGTGGAGGTTGCAGTGAGCCAAGATCGCACCACTGCACTCCAGCCTGGGCAACAGAATGAGACTCTGTCTAAAAAAAAAAAAAGAAAGAAAGAAAGATTACAGTAAGGAGAGCACAGTCAATTCACAAGTAGAATGGATAAGACTTAATGACCAGTGAATGTGAGGAAAGAGAGAGTTGATGTCTTTTTAAGAGACAAGATGGGGCCGTGCATGGTGGCTCACGCCTGTAATCCCAGCACTTTGGGACGCCGAGGTGGGCAGATCACAAGGTCAGGAGATCGAGACTGTCCTGGCTAACATGGTGAAACCCCATCTGTACCGAAAATACAAAAAATTAGCCGGGCGAGGTGGCGGGCGCCTGTAGTCCCAGCTACTTGGGAGGCTGAGGCAGGAGAATGGCGTGAACCCAGGAGGCGGAGCTTGCAGTGAGC
>NW_012101621.1:2333493-2335113 GCF_000951045.1 Mandrillus leucophaeus | reverse complement strand
AAACCCTGTACTGATTAAGCAGTCACTCCCCATTCTCCTTCCCTAGCTCCTGGGAATCACTAATCTACTTTCTATCCCTCTGGATTTGCCTATTCTTGACTTTTCATATTTTTATTAATTTTTGAAAGCAAATATCAGTAGCTAATACAGAGTGCCAGGAATAGGACTAAAAACTCAAGCTCTTAAAAAGCACAGCTAAATATGATTAAACTGAAACAAAGGAATTACTTTAAAGGGATCCATTCTCAGCCCATTAGGCAATATTCATTTGTAACTATGTTTCTATGCCATTATTGAGAACTTCAACAATGCAAAGGGATAATGCTGACTCCCTCATCCCAGTTTTCATAGGAAAGGGTTGATAACTAGCATTCTGATGTGCCAGGCACAATACCAAGTGCTTTGTGTAAACTATATTATCTCAATTTTATTCTCACAAGAGCCTGCAAATTAAGTAATGTCAAAAAGATCAAAGAGCTAGTAAGTCTAAGAGTCTGGAATAAAAACAAGGTTGGTGGGATTACAAAACCTGTTCTGTCTGCTAGACCATACTGGCAAAAAGAAAGCCGCAGGTAATACCAATCGAATCTAAAATTGAGTAGAAAATGATTATCACTGTCAGGGAATAAAGGAAGAGAGAGTTCTGGAAATGCTGGGACCAAAAAAAAGCAAAAGCTAAATTTAACATTAGCACAGAAAGGAAAGGACCAAATCACTTTCCATTTCCAAAAGTTCTCTGTAAGCTTATATCTGTTTAGGCCCACAGTGATACTGAACTCAGATTCACTGTTATTTCATCTGGCTCCTTTTTCAGTTCTTTCTGTGACCAACCAAAGACAAAGTAAAAGTAGATTAAACAAATGTATTGGGCCTTTCAAAAAGTGCTTAAAACACTGGGTCGGGCACAGTGGCTCGCGTCTGTAATCCCAGCACTTTGGGAGGCAGGGCAGGAGGACTGCTTCAGCCCAGGAGCTGAAAGACCAGCCTGGGCAACATGGTGAGATCCTGTCTCTAAAACAAACAAACAAAATATTTAAAAATAAGATAAAATACCAGCTCCACATTATTTCTTATGCACACACATGCAGAGGCGGTATGTATGCCAGATTTCAAAAACAAAAACCATATGCCTATTTAAATTTGAATTTCAGCTAAACAACAAATAACTTTTTTTTTTTGAGACGGAGTCTCGCTCTGTCACCCAGGCTGGAGTGCAGTGGCCGGATCTCGGCTCACTGCAAGCTCTGCCTCCCAGGTTTACGCCATTCTCCTGCCTCAGCCTCCCGAATAGCTGGGACTACAGGCGCCCGCCACCTCGCCCAGCAAGTTTTTTTGTATTTTTTAGTAGAGACGGGGTTTCACCATGTTAGCCAGGATGGTCTCGATCTCCTCACCTCGTGATCCACCCGCCTGGGCCTCCCAAAGTGCTGGGATTACAGGCTTGAGCCACCGCGCCCGGCCATAACTTTTTTTTTTGGAGGCAGAGTCTTGCTTTGTCACCCAGGTTGGAGTGCAGTGGTACGATCTTAGCTCACTGCAACCTCTGCCTCCCAGATTCAAATGATTCTTATGCCTCAGCCTCCTGAGTAGCTAGAATTACCAGCATGTGCCACCAAGCCC
>NW_012101621.1:2327387-2328897 GCF_000951045.1 Mandrillus leucophaeus | reverse complement strand
GACAAGATGGGCCAGGTGCAGTGGCTCACGCCTGCAATCCCAGCACTTTGGGAGGCCAAGGCAGGCAGATCACTTGAGGTCAGGAGTTCGAGACCAGTCTGGCCAACATGGTGAAACACGGTCTCTACTAAAAATACAAAAATTAGCCAGGCATGGTGGCACACGCCTGTAATCCCAGCTACACAGGAAGCTGAGGCAGGAGAATGGCTTGAACTTGGGAGGCGGAGGTTGCAGTGAGCTGAGATCACACCATTGTACTCCAGCCTGGGCAAGAGTGAAGCTCCATCTCGGAAAAAAAAAAAAAAAAGACTGGACACATGATAACACAAAGAATGGGTATCAGCTGCCTATACAAACATGCTCAAGAGAGGTCCAAAATTCTGATGTATAAATTTGAAATGAAAATATCTTTTTAAAAATCCCCTTTTCAAACACTGTAGATTCAAAATCAATTCTAGTTGTAATCTGGTATATGGGGGTTAAAATACACAACTGACTACTTTAATGCTGGATCCAGAAATAAATACAGTTGTAGCGATAAGATTTCAATCCAGTTTGTGTCTCGTCAACTTCATAGTGATAATTATGTATTGAAGATAAAATATATTCACTATTAGGATGATTTCCTTAGAAATAATTAGAACTGAAAAAAAAAAATTACTCACTGTCTAGCTCTTGCTCTAGAATATCTCTTCCTGACTCCAGGATCTGCCACAGTTTAAGATACGCATATCCTACTTCTTCACATTCTTTCTTTTCTTCATCCAGAGGATCACTTACCACTGTAAACTTTAAACTAAAAAGAAATTGCATTTAATTCAGCACTGTTGATACTCTTAATGCTTAAAAAATAAAATAAGGATAGAAGTAATCATAAACAATACAACGTCTTCTCTGAATCACTTTTCCCTTGCCTCCATTTTACAAAATGACAATAAGCAAAAAAGTCAGGAATTGGTATAAGTTAAGCAGTAACAGTCCTTTTAGAAGAGGGAACATCATGGGATGTGCCCATGAGTTCAAGACCAGCCTGGGTAACATAGGGACACCCTGTCTCTACAAGAAAATAAAAATAAAAATTAGCCGGGCATGGTGGCACACACCTATAGTCCCAGCTACTTGGAAGGCTGAGGTGAGAAGATCACTTGAGCCCAGGAGGTTGAGGATGCAGTGAGCTGTGATCATGCCACTGCACTTCAACCTGGGTGACAGAGCGAGACCCATCTTTAAAAGAAAAATGTAAAAGGAAAAGAAACCCTGGCCGGGCGCGGTGGCTCAAGCCTGTAATCCCAGCACTTTGGGAGGCCGAGACGGGTGGATCACCAGGTCAGGAGTTTGAAACCAGCCTGGTTAACACGGTGAAATCCCGTCTCTACTAAAAAATACAAAAAACTAGCTGGGCGAGGTGGCGGGCACCTGTAGTCCCAGCTACTCCGGAGGCTGAGGCAGGAGAATGGCGTGAACCCGGGAGGCGGAGCTTACAGTGAGCTGAGATCCGGCCACTGCACTC
>NW_012101621.1:2323727-2325547 GCF_000951045.1 Mandrillus leucophaeus | reverse complement strand
GATGTGAGCCACCGCACCCAACCAAATAATTTTTTTTAGGATAAGTATGTCCCACATTTTATCTGGAAACTCTAAAAGGAGGCCTTCTTCAGATTATTGGAATAATAAGGACAACCGGCTTTCCTAAAACTTTAAAGGAGATCTAAAATTTACTTAGTTATGTCAATATCCAAAAATTCCTGTTGGCCAGGCGTGGTCGCTCACACCTGTAATCCCAACACTTTGGGAGGCTGAGGCAGAAGGATCACCTGAGGTTGGGAGTTCAAGACCAGCCTGGCCAACGTGGCAAAACCCTGTCTCTACTAAAAGAACAAAAATTAGCCAGGCATGGTGGCACACAACTGTAATCCCAGCTACTTGGAAGGCTGAGGCAGGAGAATCACTTGAACCCAGGAGGCGGAGGTTGCAGTGAGCCAAGATTGCACCACTGCACTCCAGCCTGGGCAACAGAGCGAGACTCCATCTCAAGAAAAAAAAAAAAAAGAATGTCAACACTTTTTGCTCATTCCATTTGGGCATTGTCAGTATTCAGGTAAACTGTGCTACAAAAAAAGGGCCCATCAGGCTGGCATGGGTGAGAAATGAACATAAGATTATGGGCTGGGCACAGTGGCTCACGCTTGTAATCCCAGCACTCTGGGAGGCCAAGGAGGGCAGATCACTTTAACTCAGGAGTTCGAGACCAGACCATGGGCAATATGGCAAACCCCTATCTCTATACAAACACAAAAAATTAGCCGGGCATGGTGGCACATGCCTATAACCCTAGCTACTTGGGAGGCAGAAGCACAAGAATCCCTTGAGTCTGAGGAGGCGGAGGTTGCAGTGAGCTAAGATCGCGCCACTGCACTCTAGCTTGGACGACAGAGTGAGACCCTGTCTCAAAAATAAATAAATAAATAACCTATAAGATTACATACTTGATTAGGTGGTCACAAACATAAAGTATACTCAAGTACATAGGAAATTCATTAAGAGTAAATTAACTCAAAAAAAGTTATTAAAATATTCAGCATCAGCACAAAATCAAACTCAAACTTTTGAATTTCTGTCTCAATATCTCCTTTGTTTCAAAGTGGAAAGCAGATGCTTACTGTCCTTGATCAGGATCTTGTCCAGTCAGCATGTCGAACAGAAACTGCCTTCGGTCTTGCTGCTCCTGTGGGTCCAGGTCTATTACTGTATTAAGGGTCAGAGAAAAAAGCAAAGAATCATATACTATTGCAGTGTGAGCCTCAAGACTTTCATAAGTGATATTCATGGTAGTTTTCATGAAAAGATTAGACTCCTTGCCTGGATCTAGAATAACATGGACCAACTGCTTTGAAAATCATTTGTGTGTGTGTGTGTGTGTGACAGATTCTTACTGTGTCAGGCTGGAGTGCAGTGGCGTGATCTCGGTTCACTGCAGTCTCCACCTCCCAAGTTCAAGCGATTCTCCTGCCTCAGCCTCCCGAGTAGTTGGGATTACAGGTGCACCCCACCACGCCCAGCTAATTTTTCTATTTTCAGTACAGACAGGGTTTCATCATGTTGGCTAGGCTGGTCTCCAACTCCTGACCTCAAGTAATCTGCCTGCCTTGGCTTCCCAAAGTGCTGGGATTACAGGCATGAGCCACTGCACCCAGGCTCCTTTGAAATTCTGAATGAAAAAGATTTCCACACTTGAATCAAATATGAGGGTAGGAAAAAAAGATTTCATGCATGACTTTCTCAAATTTTCACTTATGATATGCTCTTTCTTTAAAAACTACTGAAAATATGATCCATTAAAATAAGAAAATAAATCAGATGATGACCAGGAGATAGTAAATCTGGTA
>NW_012101621.1:2320635-2322587 GCF_000951045.1 Mandrillus leucophaeus | reverse complement strand
AAAAAAAAAAAAAAAGAAAAAAAAAAGAAATGTTACTCAGAAGCCAAGTATGGTGGCTCATGCCTGTAATTCCAGCTACTCAGGAGGCTGAGGCAGGAGGATCATTTGAGTCCAGGAGTTTGAAACCAGCCGGAGCAACATGTTCAGACTCTATCTCAAAAAAAAAAAAAAAAAAAAAAAAAAAGGAAAAGAGGGAGAACAAAAATCAATACTCAGAAATATGATGGAGGTAAATAACAGAAGAAATGGCTGAGATAGGATGGGCTTGGTGGCTCATGCCTATAATCCCAGCACTTCGGGAGTCCAAGGCAGGCAGATCACTTGAGGTCAGGAGTTTAGAGACCAGCCTGGTCAAAATGGTGAAACCCTGCCTCTACTAAAAATACAAAAAACTAGCCAGGCACAGTGGTGTGCACCTGTAATCCCAGCTACCTGGGAGACTGAGGCACGTGAATCGCTTGAACCTGGGAGTCAGAGGTGGCAGTGAGCCAAGATCACATCACTGTATTCTAGCCTGGGCAACAGAGAGAGACTCCATCTCAAAAAGTAAAAATAAATATAACTGAAATATGGAAAGCGGTGGATTGAGGAAGGGTGGAAACAGGGGAAGTGATTTGTGAAGAGGTGGAATAAAGGACTGCTAAATGTAAAATGTTTAGCCCCATTTGATGTTTTTAAACCATATGCACACAGTACTTTAAAAAATAAAATAATAAAATGAAATGGTTGGATTCACCCCACAAAAATCCAGAGTAATTCTGACCCTCAGTCTCAATGTTCATCAGACCTCCTCACCCCAGTAACCACACAGGATGTCTCACCCTTGCTAAAGTGAAAGTAGATTTCTTCTCCTGCCCTAGGCTTCCTTAGGGATACTGGAGTCTCTGTCTCCGACAAGGGTAGGTTGTAGAATTTGTACTCCACGTACACCTGTTTTATGTTCTCATCAGACATTACTTCTGCCTCTGGGTAGAAGGCCAGGGAGACAATTTCAATGCACATCTTCTCTGAATCCTGATAAGGAAAATTTAGTTTATTTAGTTCCTAAAGGTTAGTGAGGCTCCAAGTGCTTATACTCCATCCAATTAACACAGTACAGTACTCTCTAGAAATCAACCATAGGCATAATCTATCTACTATATTATTCCCTGAGAATCCTTTTATAGTTAAAACTGGCATCAAAAGACAACTTGACTTAATTGCCATAGCTAATCGATAGGAAATTTATAAAGAGAACCCAGTTCTTCTCTCTCACAGTCCAGTGGATCATTTCTGCAGGCCAGTCTTTCTCAGTCATCTCCACATATAGAAAGAATTTGTAAAATGTCTGATTTGGAGGGGTGGGGAGGGTGGATAATGGGAGGTTGTCTGGTAGGAACAATGTGCATTGCTCCAGGCTTCACCACAGTGGAATATATCAATGCAGCAACATTGCACTTGTACCCAATGATTATATACAAATAATACATTTCTAAACAGATAGCTATTTTTCAACTTTTTTTTTCTTCTTCTTCTTCTTTTTTTTTTTTTTTTTAGATAGAGTTTTGCTTTGTTGCCCAGGCTGGAGGGCAGTGGTGTGATCACGGCTCACTGCAGCTTTGACATCCCGAGCTCAAGCAGTCTTCCCACCTTAGTCACCCAAGCAGCTAGGACCACAGGTACACCACCACATGGGGACAATTATTTTCATTTTTTTAATAAAGATACAGTCGGCCGGGCGCAGTGGCTGAAGCCTGTAATCCCAGCACTTTGGGAGGCCGAGACGGGCGGATCGCGAGGTCAGGAGATCGAGACCATCCTGAGCTAACATGGTGAAACCCTGTCTCTACTAAAAAATACGAAAAACTAGCCAGGCGAGGTGGCAGGCGCCTGTAGTCCCAGGTACTCGGGAGGCTGAGGCAGGAGAATGGCGTGAACCCGGGAGGCGGAGCTTGCAGTGAGCTGAGATCCGG
>NW_012101621.1:2314666-2316500 GCF_000951045.1 Mandrillus leucophaeus | reverse complement strand
GTTTTTTTATGAGTATATTGGATACTGAAGAAATGTATTTCTCATAGTGATTGCTATAAAAAATGTATAAAAGCCTCTGTGTTACATCAGACTGTCTAGAGTTGCTCCCGGGAATCTGTATTTATTTATTTACTTAGAGATGGAGTCTAGTACTGTCATCCAGGCTGGAGTGCAGTGGCGCAGTCTCGGCTCACTGCAACCTCTGCCTCCCTGGTTCAAGCGATTCTCCTTCCCCAGCTTCCTGAGCTTGGACTACAGCATGTGCCACCATGGCCGGCTAATTTTTGTATTTTCAGTAGAGACGGGGTTTCGCCATGTTGCCCAGGTTGGTCTCAAACTCCTGACTTCAAGTGATCCACCCACCTCGGCCTCCCAAAGTGTTGGGATTATAGGCGTGAGCCACTGCGCCTGGCTCCATGAAAATCTATGCGGAGTATCTAGTGCCTGGCGCACAGTATACACTCAGTAAAACTGTATTAAATGTTACCTTGAGCAAGCCCTTCTCCCTCGACTTCACTGTCCTCCTTTGAAAGGGGGTGGGGGGATAATAATATATATGTGAGCAAGAGAAACTGTAATTTTCTTTTGATTTTCCACACCTCAGATAAATCAAACTCTTTCCTACCTCAGGGCCTTTACACTTACCAATTCCTTTGCCTGAGATGGAGTACAGTCTACCCAGTACATGGGTAGCTCTTCCCTTCTCATTCTTCAGATTTCAGTTCAAACATCCCCTCCTCAGAGAAATCTTTCCTTAACACCTATCCTAGTTCAAGCCCCCCATTGCTATTATATCGCCTTTTTTATTTCCGTCATAATACTTAGAATCTCAGAGCTATCTGCTTTACTTATTTGCTCACTGATGTACATGTTTTCCCTCAGTAGTATGTGAGATTCAAGAGAGAGGAGACCAAGTCTGTCTTATCCACCATTTTGTGCCCACAGAGCCTGGCAGTTATTAAAACAGGCGCTTCATAATTACTTGAAGGAAAGAATAACTCATAAGGCTGCTGTGAAGCCCGAGAGAGTCATGAATAGCAACCACTTGGCACACAGTATGAAATCTCAATCATTACCCGTTAGAGTTCTGTCTAAACGAAAGGTCATGTATTATTTTAATGCACTACCGATCAGCAGTTAAGAAGAAAGAAGTATAAAAAGCTAAATATATCGACGTGGATGGAACCCCAAAACACTACTGATTGAAAAATACATGTTTCATAATGTTACCAAAAAAGAAAAAAAAAAAGAGTAAAACTAAATACAAATTACACAGCACCTTCCTGTACATCTAAAATTATTTTTCTTTTTTTTCTTTTTGAGACTGAGTTTCGCTCTGTCGCCAGACTGGAGTGCAGTGGCGCCATCTCGGCTCACTGCAACCTCTGACTCCCTGGTTCAAACGATTTTCCTTTCTCAGCCTTTCCAGCAGCCGGGATTACAAGCATGCGCCACCACGCCCAGC
This sequence comes from Mandrillus leucophaeus, assembly GCF_000951045.1. Taxonomy (NCBI): domain Eukaryota; kingdom Metazoa; phylum Chordata; class Mammalia; order Primates; family Cercopithecidae; genus Mandrillus; species Mandrillus leucophaeus. The sequence continues at coordinate 2,315,035 of NW_012101621.1, read as the reverse complement.
TAATTTTTGTATTTTCAGTCGAGATGAGGTTTCACCATGTTGGCCAGGATGAACTTGATCTCCTGACCTCATGATCTGCCCACCTCAGTCTCCCAAAGTGCTGGAATTACAGGTATGAGCCACCATGCCTGGCCTTAAAATTATTTCAAAATAAGGCTTTAAAAAAGAATATGTGTAGTTTTGTGTCATTTATTTGAAGGAAAAAGAGGCAAATACAAAACACTATGAAAGTTAAAGTTATTTTTTAAGCCCTGAAAAAATATACCCCAAAATTCACAACAATGGTTTTCTTGGGGGAATGGGGTGCAAAGACAGCAGGGGATTAAGGATAATGGTCAATCTAAGTGATTCAGCTTTATTTGTAATATT
>NW_012101621.1:2312170-2314616 GCF_000951045.1 Mandrillus leucophaeus | reverse complement strand
ATGTGAGATTCAAGAGAGAGGAGACCAAGTCTGTCTTATCCACCATTTTGTGCCCACAGAGCCTGGCAGTTATTAAAACAGGCGCTTCATAATTACTTGAAGGAAAGAATAACTCATAAGGCTGCTGTGAAGCCCGAGAGAGTCATGAATAGCAACCACTTGGCACACAGTATGAAATCTCAATCATTACCCGTTAGAGTTCTGTCTAAACGAAAGGTCATGTATTATTTTAATGCACTACCGATCAGCAGTTAAGAAGAAAGAAGTATAAAAAGCTAAATATATCGACGTGGATGGAACCCCAAAACACTACTGATTGAAAAATACATGTTTCATAATGTTACCAAAAAAGAAAAAAAAAAAGAGTAAAACTAAATACAAATTACACAGCACCTTCCTGTACATCTAAAATTATTTTTCTTTTTTTTCTTTTTGAGACTGAGTTTCGCTCTGTCGCCAGACTGGAGTGCAGTGGCGCCATCTCGGCTCACTGCAACCTCTGACTCCCTGGTTCAAACGATTTTCCTTTCTCAGCCTTTCCAGCAGCCGGGATTACAAGCATGCGCCACCACGCCCAGCTAATTTTTGTATTTTCAGTCGAGATGAGGTTTCACCATGTTGGCCAGGATGAACTTGATCTCCTGACCTCATGATCTGCCCACCTCAGTCTCCCAAAGTGCTGGAATTACAGGTATGAGCCACCATGCCTGGCCTTAAAATTATTTCAAAATAAGGCTTTAAAAAAGAATATGTGTAGTTTTGTGTCATTTATTTGAAGGAAAAAGAGGCAAATACAAAACACTATGAAAGTTAAAGTTATTTTTTAAGCCCTGAAAAAATATACCCCAAAATTCACAACAATGGTTTTCTTGGGGGAATGGGGTGCAAAGACAGCAGGGGATTAAGGATAATGGTCAATCTAAGTGATTCAGCTTTATTTGTAATATTGTAGTATTTTGCAAAAAAAAAAAAAGTATTTCACCATCTTGAGTTGTTTAATTTAAAATTTTTGAATTCACTAAAAATCCTGGAACAAAAAAAAATGTATTCTAAACCTTACTTGTGTAGTCCAATTTAAATTTTTTTTTTTTTTAAGACAGAGTCTTAGTCTGTCACCCAGGCTGGAGTGCAGTGGTGTGATCTCGGCTCACAGCAACCTTCATCCCCTGAGTTCAAGTGATTCTCATGCCTCAGCCTCCTGAGTAGTTGGGGTTACCGGCATGTGCCACCACATCCGACTAATATTTTTATATTTTTAGTAGAGACCGGGTTTCACCATGTTGGCCAGGCTGTTCTCAAACCCCTGACCTCCAGTGATCCACCTGCCTCAGCCTCCCAAAGTGCTAGGATTACAGGTGTGAGCCACTGCGCCTGGCTAGTTAAAGAAAAAAAACAAATTTTTTGAGATGGAGTCTTGCTCTTTTGCCCAGGCTGGACTGCAGTGATGCGATCTTGGCTCACTGCAAACTCCACCTTCTGGGCTCAAGCGATTCTCCTGCCTCAGCCTCCGGAGTAGCTGGGATTACAGGCACCCGCCATCATGCCCAGCTAATTTTTGTATTTCTGTACACAGGATTTCTCCATGTTGGCCAGGCTTGTCTGGAACTCTTGACCTCAGGTGATCCGCCCACCTCGGCCTCCCAAAGTGATGGGATTACAGGCATGAGCCCCCACGCCCAGCAAATTTTTTAAACTTGCTAATAATCCTGGAACAATAATCAGAAGTCTATATTCATGCAGACTACATCAAGTTTATTCTGGTAACAATGGTGAAATGGGAGGATGAATAAGATTAAAATTTGATCCAAGTATACACAGATGTTTCATTCATTCATATTAGGTTGGACTATACAGAACTGACAATTGTCAACCATTTTTTATCTATGAGTATGACAATATGTGGTTCAATCTAATATTTTTTGTTGGATTCAGAATCCTTTCTTTACATGAGCTAATTCCATTATGTAATTTTATTGGGACTGAACAGCAAAAAAAGCATGCAATTAGTAATATTAACCATTGAAATATGTATCAACTCATTTGAACTTGCTGGCAGAAACCCTCAAGGATTAGTGCCAGGTAACACCCTTTGGCTTATTAGCTTCAGATGTGCTATCTAATTTGGCTCAGGGGCAGGGCTGCTAAAACGTACTACCCGGCATACATAAGGGTCAGGAAATCCCTGACACCTGAAATTAACACCATAAGAGAAAAAATTTCGACATTCACTATTGCTAAAGAAACAGTAATCTAAGGCCGTAGAGCAAATGAAAATGATTGCTCCCTCTTAGTTAGTAACTGTTTTTTTTTGCTTGTTTGTTTTTTGTTTTTGTTTTTTTTGAGACAGAGTCTCGCTCAGTCGCCCAGGCTGGAGTGCAGTGGCGCAATCTCGGCTCACTGCAAGCTCCGCCTCCCGGGTTCACGCCATTCTCCTGCCTCAGCCTCT
>NW_012101621.1:2309961-2311175 GCF_000951045.1 Mandrillus leucophaeus | reverse complement strand
AAAAAAAAAAAAAAAAAAATGCTTAACATTGAGAACTCCAATAGGTCAGAGAAACGAGACTACTATTATCATCACACTCATCATCACTATCATTTGGGACTTAATTTGTCTGAGGCACTGTATTAAACCCTTATTTTAATCTTGCCACATCACCATCAGATGGGTATATTACTACTTACATTTTACAGATAAGGAGACAGGCCTAATAGAGGTTAAATAACTCTCCCAAAGCTGTATGACTAGTAAGTAGCAGAGCTGGGATCTAAATCACTGTCTCAGCCAAATTTCTATGCTCTAAAACATTACACTGTACTTCATCTCCATTCATCCCGGCTGACCCCAGGCAGAGGAGTGACAGAACTCAAGTACTGACTCTGAGCTTTCAACCCCCTCTATCTTTCATGCCTAGACATTTTGGAATACAACAATAATTTAATATATATGTGCCCATGTTATAAGTTTAACTTGATAATAACACTAATTTTTTGCTTAAGTAGGTTCCTTTTGCATATTTAATTTCTCAAGTAACACTTTGGGGCACACAAAGAAGTTTCCTAAAAGGATATCTTATTTAGGAGTCTTCAATTTAGGTACTTTTTAAAATGGAATCTGGCTGGCTTGTTACAGTTCAAGATCAGTTTGCTGATCAGCTGGCTGCTTTTTTGGTTACTTAAGAGGTGGCACAGTTTAAAAACCTCAACTGGAGTTTCAGCTCTTTCACTAACTCAATAATCCTGTACACATCATTTAGTCTTCTTTACCTTAGTAATATCTAAGTGTTATCTAATTCCGACATTCTGTGGCTCCTATCTGTATTACAAACACTTCTCAGTATATTAACTACATAATATCTAAAAAATATATGATAGATAAAAGTTCAGACAAAGAGAAACGCAACTGGTTTTGCTGTTGCTGTTGTTTTTGAGACGGGGTATCTCTCTGTCATCTAGGCTACAGTGCAGTGGCAAGATCATGGCTCACCACAGCCTCAAACTCTCAGGCTCAAAGAATCCTCTCACCTCAGCCTCCCAAATACTTAGGACTACAGATGTGAGCCACCGCGCCTAGCTAGTTTTTAAATTTTATGTAGAGACGGTTGTCTTGCTATGTTGCTCAGGCTTGTCTTGAATTCCCGGCCTTAAGCAATCCGCCTGCCTCAGTCTCCCAAAGTGCTGGGATTACAGGTGTGAACCACCACACCTTGGCTGAAATTG
>NW_012101621.1:2300453-2304761 GCF_000951045.1 Mandrillus leucophaeus | reverse complement strand
TTGACGGCCTTTACCTAATACCCTTAGATCTTTGTCTAAAATATTAATAAGCTTCTTTTTCAACAACTACAGCATCCTGCCTCTGATAGCTCCACTCAGACGTCTGAAACCAGGCAGATTTTAGCTTCTTGCGAGTACTAACTGGCGGTTTTGATTTTTTTTTTTTTTTTTTTTTTTTTTTTGAGATGGAGTATTGCTCTTGTTGCCCAGGCTGGAGTACATGGCATGGTCTCGGCTCACTGCAACTTCTGCCTCCCAGGTTCAAGCAATTCTCCTGCCTCAGCTTCCCAGGTAGATGGGGTTACCAGCACCTGCCACCACACCTGGCTAATTTTTGCATTTTTAGTAGAGGTAGGGTTTCACCACGTTGGCCAGGCTAGTCTCAAACTCCTGACCTCAGGTGATCTGCCCGTCTCTGCCTCCCAAACTGCTGGGATTACAGGTGTAAGCCACCGTGCCTGGCCAGTCTTGATCTTTTGAAATTCATGGAGAACAGCGACATTAAAACAATAACTAACAATTAGGCTTCCACAGAAATAGTCTTCTTTTATTATTTATGACTATAAATAGATGACCATATAGTACATGAGGTTTAGATTACCTTCTGGTCCCATATTTCACATTCTGCAAGGAGAAAAACCTAGTGGATATAGATTATACTCAATCAACTACCTGAAGAAATGTAAATTGGGAGTATGAAGATAACCGGAACCCTGCATTCAGGTCTGGATACACTGAAGCTATCTAGATACAGTGTTACCATTTATTCTACTATTTAATGATTAATAATATTCCATTGTCTGCTAATCATAAGAATGGAATTGTTCTCTTATAACCAGGATTTCTTGCCAGTCATGTAAATTTGGCTCTGGGAAACTTTGGGCTTGGTTATTCTTGTTAACCTTCCTTACACTGAGTAAACTTTGATGGAAAAATGGGATTATGCAATCAATAGAAAAATTATCCTTCTCATGAGAAAAATCATTTATGCTCTTCCCATTTAAGAAGTTATTCCGAATACATTCAAAACCATAAAAATTATGCTTTTAGCTCTTCCCATTTACGTTATGCCAAATACATTCAAAAGCTTAAAAATTATACTTTTAGGCCAGGTGTGGTGGCTCACATCTGTAATCCTAGCACTTTGGGAGGCTGAGGTGGGTGGATCACTTGAGGCCAGGAATTTGAGACCAGCTGGACAACATGATGAAACCTAGTCTCTACTAAAAATACAAATATTAGCCAGGCATGCTGGGGCACACCTGTAGTCCCAGCTACTCTGGAGGCTGAAGCAGAAGACTCACTCGAACCTGGGAGGCAGAGATTGCAGTGAGCTGAGATTGTGCCACTGCACCCCAGCCTGAGTAACAGAGAGAGACTTCATCTCAAAAAATAATAATAATTTTATATATATATACACACACACACATATATATAATATACATAAAATACTTCTAGAGATTTAGAAAAAAAGCTTTTTTTAAGTAGTAAAGACTCCCTTTTCACAATATTTTCATATCTGCCTTTATATTTTTCCTCTCATTATTACATTTTTCAAGCACATAGAAAAACCTATGAAATATAAATGTTCAGCTTATTAAATTGTTGTAAAATGAACATCTCTATCACAACTCAGCCAAGAAATAGAACGTTGGTAGCACTCCAGATGCCCAAAGCGTGTCCTTTCCTGGTAACCATCTTCCCCTTCTCCTAGGAGTAACCACTATTCTGACCACTGTCAGAACTAGAGGAAGGCATTTGAGGCACGGACCTTAGGCATAAAATTTGAAGGGGTGCCAAAAACTCAATAATCAAGACAAACACTGACTTGTTTTTTGTTTTTTATATTGAGACAGAGTCTTGCTCTGTTGCCCAGGCTGGACTGTAGTGGTGTAATCTCAGCTCACTGCAACCTCTGCCTCTCGGGTTCAAGCGATTCTCCTGCCTCAGCCTCCTGAGTAGCTGGGATTACAGGGATGCGCCACCACGCCTGGCTAATTTTTTTTGTATTTCTAGTAGAGATGAGGTTTCTCCATGTTGGTCAAGCTGGTCTCGAACTCCCGACCTTAGGTGATCTGCCCACCTCGGCCTCCCAAGGTGCTGGGATTACAGGCATGAGCCACCATGCCTGGTCACTGTCATTATTTATAGTCTTATCTCGTATGCAATGATTACACCAGTGTACTTACTGCCTTATATTTCTGAGACATGGGTGGCACTATGACGTCATCACTGTCTGTAGTTTGTGCTTCACTGACTTCAGAACCTTGTTCAGAGGATTCTTTATCTGCTAGAGAAGAGGTTGCAGTTATAGAACTGTCTCAAAGCACTCTAGCCCAAGAAAAGACCCAGCACACACATCTCCAATCCACTGTCTGGTCACTAGTTCCAAGTGTCTAGATTTTGTCTTCACTTACTAAGAATCAAACCCTCTTTTTCAAAGGTACACTTATTCAGAAGCTTGCTAAACATACAGGATTCACTTCTCAAAAAAAGAAAGGGAAAGAAGGAAAAACAGAAAGGAAGGAAGGCAGGAAGGAAGGGTGAGAGTAAGGGAGGAAGAAGGAAGTCCTTTTGTGGGGGTTGAAGAAAATGGCCAAGCTTGAGGTAAAGCAGTGCAACTGGGTGGGGCAGATTGTATTTTCCAAAGATGGCCTCTCTGGCCGGGCGTGGTGGCTCACACCTGTAATCCCAGCACTTCGGGAGGCCGAGGCAGGTGACCACCTGAGGTCAGGAGTTTTAGACCAGCCTGGCCAACATGGGGAAGCCCCATCTCTACTAAAAATGCAAAATTAGCCTGGCTTGGTGGCGCACTCCTGTGGTCCTAGCTACTCAGGAGGCTGAGGCAGGAGAGTTGCTTGAATCCAGGAGGCAGAGGTTGCAGTGAGCCGAGATCGAGCCACTGCACTCCAGCCTGGGTGACAAGAGACTGTGTCTCAAAAAAAAAAAAAGATAGCCTCAAATGATCTCTCCCATCCCACATGCTCTCCTCACAATGCAACTGACCTTAACACTGCTCCTATTGAGTGCTGGGGTCTTTGTCCCCTCCCCTTCAACTAAGGTGGATCTTTTGGACTGTCTCAACTGAAAGAGTATGGTAGGAGTGATGCTATGTGACTTCTAAGGCCAGAACACAAAAATGCCATGGACTTGCACCTGGCTCTCTTGGAACTCAGCTACCAACCTGTGAGGAAGCCCAAGCAACTGCTGACAGCCAGGAGCACCTGATCAGCGAGTAGGGTGAGCCATCTTGCAAGTTAAACCCATCAGTCCCCTAGCTGAGCTACCCCATCTCATGCCACATTGAGAGAGGAGAAATGAGCCTTCTTCATGAGACCTGCCTAACATGCAGAGTAGTGAGCCAAAGAAATGATCATTGTTGTTTTAAGTCACTAAGTTTTGGAGTAGATTGTTACACAGCATTAGATAACTGGACAGCAAGCTGTGCCTCTTCTGTAAAATTTCAAAATCTTGGGTTGTCCGTTTCACTGAGGTCTCAAAGGGAAAAGGTCTGAGGGGCAGCAAAAGCAAAGGCTGCTAAAGGACACAAGGCTTTGTCTACATATGTGGAAATGGCCTTAAAATCAGGCTCTTTTCATTTATTGACGGCCTTTACCTAATACCCTTAGATCTTTGTCTAAAATATTAATAAGCTTCTTTTTCAACAACTACAGCATCCTGCCTCTGATAGCTCCACTCAGACGTCTGAAACCAGGCAGATTTTAGCTTCTTGCGAGTACTAACTGGCGGTTTTGATTTTTTTTTTTTTTTTTTTTTTTTTTTTGAGATGGAGTATTGCTCTTGTTGCCCAGGCTGGAGTACATGGCATGGTCTCGGCTCACTGCAACTTCTGCCTCCCAGGTTCAAGCAATTCTCCTGCCTCAGCTTCCCAGGTAGATGGGGTTACCAGCACCTGCCACCACACCTGGCTAATTTTTGCATTTTTAGTAGAGGTAGGGTTTCACCACGTTGGCCAGGCTAGTCTCAAACTCCTGACCTCAGGTGATCTGCCCGTCTCTGCCTCCCAAACTGCTGGGATTACAGGTGTAAGCCACCGTGCCTGGCCAGTCTTGATCTTTTGAAATTCATGGAGAACAGCGACATTAAAACAATAACTAACAATTAGGCTTCCACAGAAATAGTCTTCTTTTATTATTTATGACTATAAATAGATGACCATATAGTACATGAGGTTTAGATTACCTTCTGGTCCCATATTTCACATTCTGCAAGGAGAAAAACCTAGTGGATATAGATTATACTCAATCAACTACCTGAAGAAATGTAAATTGGGAGTATGAAGATAAC
>NW_012101621.1:2284040-2298068 GCF_000951045.1 Mandrillus leucophaeus | reverse complement strand
GTGATACCATCTTGGCTCACTGCAACCTCCGCCTTCTGGGTTCAAGCGATTCTCCTGCCTCAGCCTCCCGAGTAGCTGGGATTACAGGAGCTCGTCAGCACACCTGACTAATTTTTCTATTTTTAGTAGAGATGGGGTTTCACCATGTTGACCAGGCTGGTCTCGAACTCCTGACCTCACATGATCGGCATGCCTCAGCCTCCCAAAGTGCTAGGATAACAGGCATGAGTCACCATGTCCAGACAATACTAGCTCTTTTTAATTTTTAAAAGTTAATACTTGTTGGCCGGGCATGGTGGCTCACGCCTATAATCGCAGCACTTTGGGAGGCCGAGGCAGGCAGATCACCTGAGGTCAGGAGACCAGCCTGGTCAACATGGTGAAACCTCATCTCTACTAAAAATACAAAAATTAGCCAGGTATGGTAGCAGGTGCCTGTAATCCCAGCTACTTGGGAGGCTGAGGCAACAGAATTGCTTGAACCTGGGAGGAGGAGGCTGCAGTGAGCCGAGATCGTGCCATTGCACTCTGGCCTGGGCAACAGAGCGAGTTTCTTTTGAGATGGAGTTTCGCACTTGTTGCCCAGGCTGGAGTGCAATGGCGTGATCTTAGCTCACCACAACTTCCACCTTCCAGGTTTGAGTGATTCTCCTTCCTCAGCCTCCTGAGTAGCTGGGATTACAGGCATGCACCACCACGCCCGGCTAATTTTTGTATTTTTAGTAGAAACAGGGTTTCGCCATGTTGGTCAAGCTGGTCTCAAGCTCCTGACCTCAGGTGATCCACCCGTCTCGGCCTCCCAAAATGCTGGGATTACAGGCCGGAGCCACCACGCCCGGCCGATTATTGCTTATCTTGTGTGTCTGCTTCTGCTTCTACCTCTGAGAATAATACATCTGGGGACACTACAACCCACAATTTAGCGCTTCAGAGTTTTTAAGGTCTTACCTCTGGTGTATTTCCATTTAAGACGTTAAGGCTAAGATACTCCATTCTATTCTTCCCTTGAACGCCTATTCTTTTGCCATGTTTTCTTCTTGAGTAGCTCACAACCTGGTGCTCCTTTTCCTTTCTTTCTCCCCCATGAGGAGATTTTCTCCTTGCTTGAGACTGACCAGCTTCAACGGGAACCCCAGGAGGTACCATCTGGTCCTGAATAGAAAGATCAGAGACAGCGTTGCAAGATAGTAGTTTAACAACCTAGAAACACAAGAAAGGGATTTAGGAACTAGCATTAGACTTCATTTCTTTCCTCATGGAGTTGAGAAATGCTCTCTCTCTCTCTCTTTCCACAATAAAACCCAGGCTTTCGCTCCATCAGTAGTCTCACGGCATTATGAGGGATATATATTAAGTTCATAGGACACATGACATTCATACAGGGAATTTCTTTTTATTTTTTGAGACAGAGTTTCACTCTTATTGCCCAGGCCGGAGTGCAATGGTGTGATCTCGGCTCACCGTAACCTCCACCTCCTGTGTTCAAGTGATTCTCTTGCCTCAGCCTCCTGAGTACCTGGGATTACAGGCATGCCCCACCATGCCCAGCTAATTTTTTGTATTTTTAGAAAAGACAGGGTTTCCCCCTGTTGGTCAGGCTGGTCTTGAACTCCCAACCTCAGGTGATTCGCCTGCTATGGCCTCCCAAAGTGCTGAGATTACAGGCATGAGCACCTACTCCAACTATAATACTGTCTCCTTCAAATCTGCTCCATCGGATTGGCAGAGATCTGCCACCTGTGGAGTCCTGGAGAGTTACCTGGGAAGGAAATGAAGCCTTTTCCTCTTCAGATGAGATCTTTGAACTGTCCTTGGTATCCTTCCCCTTAGTCTGAGCTTCTGGTTTCAGGAAACTCTCAGGGGGTATGTAGGGAAACTTCCAATCCAGTTGCACTTGAATAGACCCGTTGGGTTTCTCTGCAGGGTCAGTGAGGTTAAAATCACCTGAGAGACAAACAGATATTAATAAGACTTGATCACATGAAATAAACAAGTGAGCATTTGTCAGCATCTTATCTATTTCCTTCCTATTTTTAATTTCAACATATTTTATCAGCAATTAATTAACATCCATCAAATAATTACGATGATGATACACTCAGAAGTAAAATCAAATAGCAGAGCAGTTAGAATATTAACCAGGGAAGATGGGTTATCTCTAGGATTCAGGGAGAGATAGTGAAAGGTGTATGAAAAGGAGTACAGCTTGCTTGTCATCAGTCATCCAGCCAATAAACAAGATTGCATTATTATTACTATTATCAAATGCTTACTGTGCCTTTGTTGTTCCAAGAAAACTGTCATCTCTACCCTCAAGTGGTCCCAAGAAAACTTAAGCAAAATGGCTTTTTCGAAATGCCAGACGTCTGATTTGTAACACTGATTAACAGATGGCTTATACTGCTTCCTCTGGCAAAGCAGTTGCGTCCAGAAGTGTCAGCCTTTTTTTAAGCAGTTGTATTGACGAGAGAGCTGCACACATTTCCTGGAGCATCCAGAATCTTGTTAAATATGGTTGTTTCTGGCTGCAGCTATTCCCACTTCCTAAGGAGAACACGGATACCCCCGCCTCACCCTCCCAGGACCGTAGTCAAAGAGTCGACCCCTCTTGGTACGCCCCCACAATCCTAGGTATAAAAGTTAGGAAAGACAGTATGGAGCTCAGCTCCACACTGGGAGAAAAAAAAAATCCAAGACATTTGCCTTTCACATGGCCTGGTGTGGAAATCTCTCTAACTTGTGTCCACTGTTTAAAAGAAGTGAGAGAATGATGGGGGAGTGTTAAGGTCTCAGTTTACAATCACGTATTTATCTAGTTATACACTAAGAAACAACAGGCCTTAAGTAAAGACAGATACTAGACAGCATTACAGAGCTTGAAAAAGTTTGTTCAGCCAGACACAGTGGCTCATGCCTATAATCCCAGTACTTCGGCAGGCTGAGGTAGGTGGATCACCTGAGGTCGGGAGTTGAAGACCAGCCTGACTAACATGGAGAAATCCCGTCTCTACTAAAAATACAAAAATTAGCCAGGTGTGGTGGCGCATGCCTGTAATCCCAGCTACTCGCCTGGACAAGTGTGAAACTCCATCTCGGAAAAAAAAAAAAAGTTTATTCAGACACAGAGGTATAGAATTCAGGTTGCTGGCTCCACCCACTCCGGAATGTTGTCTTTGTGACTGAAAAGAAGCAGAAGAAGCCAGTGTTTCCATACAAGTAGGGAGGCTCTAAGTCTTCTGCTCTGTTGCTCTTGACAATATTCTAAATCCTTTCTCTTCAGGTTTTAAGAGACCGTGTCAAGCAAGTATTCAAAGAAAAGTAGAATCAGGACAGGGAGACAACACTGGGAAGAGGGCGTGAAGATGCAATAACCTCGAACTCCCACCTTTGATAGATTCATTTTTTGCAAGAGGCAGTAAAGGCACTTGGGCTCGGCCAAGATATGAGCCAGGCTCTAAGTCTTCATCATCAAAAACATGTATAGACAGGGCCTCCCGTCTCAGATATTGGTCCAGGTCAGAGGTCACAAGCACCGGGAATCGAGCCTGGTCTCTAAAGTAGGGGTTGTTACTAGCTGGAATGATGGCAGTGTCATGGTCAGAAAAGGTGAAGAAGCGGTACACAGCATATGGACTGGGTTGAGTTCCCAGCCATCGACTCCGGAGGCCACAGCACTTGGTGATTTCAATCTGCAGCTCGTTCTGAGGTTCCCAAGACTCCAATCTGAACTGGAAAGATGTTGGTCATGTGAGGAAAAGGGCAGCTTGAGAGTGTTGTATGTGAAGCCTAGGATCTGTGGTGAGGAAGAGCTATGATCTAGAGAACAGCTATCCCAACTGGATGAGGAAGAAACCTAATGATCTTCACCTGCCTGCAAACTGGCTCTGGCAGTTATTTGAGGGAGATACTAGCACTCACGACTTAACTTAGAGAACAGCACAGAGAAACTATTCTGTTCACAGCAAGGATGAAGGATGTAGCTAACTCCAAAGGCATACTTCCATTTCAGACTCAAGCCTGACCAAGGGAATAATCCAGACTAGTTGTGGTGTGACAGTTTTCTCTTTCATTCACATTCAACAAATACTTATTGAGAGTGGAAGACTGAACTGTTTTCATGAGCTGTTTGGCTGAGGCTCCTCTGAGATGCCTCAACACATCCTTTTCCTCACCTCATCTTCCTGGGCCTTCTGGCCTCCAAGCACATTGGTTGACAGGTAGACCTGGGCTTTCTTTCGTTTATTGCATGCCTGTAGGCTGGGTTTTATGGGGAAACGCAGCCTCATCCAGTACTCTAGAACCCCGAACTCTTCTCCACCAGCTCCTGGGCAGCAGAAAGTATGAGAGCAGGGAGAATACAGATGGTGTGGCAAGGATCAAGAACAAAGACAAAGGAAGAAAATAAGAAACCACCAGAAAAGCAACTGTAGGCTTTGGGAAATTCTGCACTGGTGCTTAGGAGCTGCAGGAAGCCAACAGCACTTACCAATCAGTGTGGCCAAGCCATGGACTTTCTCCACAGTCTCTAGCACCCTGTCAAAGCAAATCCATCCTGCAGCAAGAGTGTTGTGTTCACTGGCCACAGCCTGGTGTAGATCAAGCCGGGCTGAAGCCTCTTGAAGGTAGTGTAAGAAAAGGGAATCTGTCTCCATCACATACTGGGAGGTGAAGTCATAGAGGGGCTGTGGCCCCACAGATAATGGGGTACAGTGGGTTTCAAAGTCATAGAAGGAATAGGTGCAGAAAGTGGTAGGTTGGGTATCTCCAGCTTGAGCTAGGGCGGCAGATGTCAGGAAGGCCTGGTGGATGTGCAGTTCAAAAAGATTCTCACCCTGATGCAGCAGAGAAATATCCACTTTATCCTCATCTCCATGGGCTGGCAGTGTTTCCAAACATAATGACAACTGTCGGGTACCATAAGCAACATCTTTGAGCTGTTCTAGAGGGGAAAGAAAACTGCCCATCCATTAAAGAGTAGGGAGTTCTTTCTCAGGGTAGAGGAGGGTGGACAAAAGAAATATAAAACACATGGTGGAAGTCCAAGTTGTGATTATTTCAAGAAACTACATGATTCAAAAAGAAACGCAACAGAATGACATCTGGGAGCATTGAATTTTGACAGTCAAATAATCCAATGCCAGCTTTAGGGAGAAGGTACAAAAGGAGGGATTGGAAAGTAGACGCTAAACTTACGAAAACACTGGGGGCACATTTTGTCTTATATATGACATTGTTTTGACGTACATCGTGGCCCTATGAATTAACTGGTAATTCCATAAGAGAAGTACTAGAAACACAAAAATATGAATATTTCTATAATTTGGTATATTGGCCATGGAGATAATAGCAAGTTGAAGACATAGTGTCTATGACATTACATTGAGTACCACCGAGAAATGCTTCTCCTTCTCCAGACAGGTCAGTCACCAGATCTTTCATTCTGTTCAGAATTTGGTTTCAACATAAGAAGGCAAAAAGTACATTATAAGTTAAAGAGTAATGGAGTAAAAAGTGGGAAAGGAGACTTACTGGAAAGAGGTAGGAAATATTGGCAGTGGGATGTAAAGATAGGTAGACAGTCTAGCAAATCTGGGTATTATCTCCCAAGTCCAACCAATCACAAACTTTGATATATAGCCTGCTTCAAATTGGGGAATATTTGAGTCATCACAGTGTGCTGCTGCTGCTGAAGGTCCTATTTTAAGAGTTAAAGCAGTAGAATAAAATATTCTAGATACATCAGAATATCTTCATGACACACACACACACACGAATAAGGAGACTATTTTCTTAATTAACAACATTAATATAATTAAATAGAATATACTTAAAATCTTACATTACATGATGCAGGAGTAATAATCTCAGCATAAAAAGAATTTCTATAAATGAAGAGGACACTGTTAAGAAGTGGGCAAAGGATAGGAATGGTCAATTCTCAAAAGGAATAATACAAATAACTGGTGAACATAGAAAAACTCGTTATCCTTATCAGTGATCAAAGAACTATTAGCTAAAGCAAATAAATCTTCAGACATAGGTAGGAGCAGTGACCTTTTATCAGACTCACCCTGACATGGATAAATTATGGCCCAGAGACACTTATGTGCTTTTATTCTTTTTTTTCTTTTTTCTTTTTGAGACAGAGTTTCACTCTTGTTGCCCAGGCTAGAATGCAATGGCCCAGTCTCGGCTCACTGCAACCTCTGCCTCTCAGGTTCAAGTGATTCTCCTGTCTCAGCCTCCCAAGTAGCTGGGATGACAGATGTCCACCACCACGCCCAGCAGCTAATTTTTGTATTTTTAGTAGTGATGGGGTTTCACCATGTTGGCCAGGCTGGTCTTGAACTCCTGACCTCAGGCAATCCACCCGCCTTGTCCTCCCAAAGTGTTGGGATTACAGGCGTGAGCCACTGTGCCCAGCCATATCCCTTTATTCTATTCCATGCTCACTAAGAAACCTACTTACTGATTTTGCTTCCTGAAAGAGGGCTGCCCTGGACTGTGGTTCCAAATTTCTCATGGCAGCAATGGAATAGCCACTATTGTAAAATAACAGACATTTGGGTTTAAATATCAGCTTCTGGTTAATTTGGTTTCTGTGAGTCACATCTTTCACCACTGGGTATAAAAATAAAGCCAAGCGTCTTGACAAACAAGCCTGAGACCAGGCTCTGGTCAACAGTGACTACACTAAGTATAGGAGGCACCACAATATGAAACTTGCATTCAGTGTCCAGCCAGCTGCCCTGTCACTGTCGGCATCCTCAAACTGCAACAACGATTTTAGAGACTTTAAGACAGAAATCACTGACAAGAATAACAGGAGATGAGTGATGAAGTTCTATTATCTGACTAAAACTGCTTTGAGGAAACAGTGACTAGGAGAGAGGGACAGGGGAAAGGAGCAAGAGAGAAAGAATGAGAGAGACAGAGCGAGAGAGAGAGATTGTGTGTTACGCTACCACCCTGAGAGCCAACAGTGACGTTCATTCTCACAACAGAATTAAGCCCCTGGAAGCAATTGCTGGGCCCTCTTGAAACTCCACAGAGAAATCAGAAAAACATGATGGAGGGAAAGAAGCTGCTAACATGTATTAAAACAACAAAGATGGGCCGGGAGCAGTGGCTTAGGCCTGTAATCCCAGCACTTCGGGAGGCCGAGGCAGGTGGATCACCTGAGGTCGGGAGTTCCAGACCAACCTAGCCAACATGGTGAAACCCCATCTCTACTAAAAATACAAAAAATTAGCCAGGTGTGGTGGCGGACATCTGTCATCCCAGCTACTTGGGAGGCTGAGGCAGGAGAATCACTTGAACCTGGAAGGCGGAGGTTGCAGTGAGACAAGATCGCACCACTGCACTCCAGCCTGGGCAACAGAGCAAGACTCCATCTCAAAAACAAACAAAAAAACAACAAAAATGATAGGATAAAGAACAAGAGGGATGAGTCATATCCTAAGGAGATGAGAGGCGCCCTTCTTGACAAGTACACAGAGTGGAACGCAGGCGTTAGCTGTGGAAGGGCTCCAAAGTGAGGAGAACAAAGGACTAAGACTTGCCAGATATTGGAAGGTCATGGCTTCTTAAAATACCTTCCAGCTGCTTGATACGGTTATTCTTGAGGTCTAGTAATCGAGTCAACCTCTCCAGCTTTTCTTTGTGATCTCTATTATCATTGTCAGCTTTTGTCATCATTGCCTCCAGTTCCTCCTGAAACAAAATAATGTCTGAACTTTTCTATCTCAGTGGCCTAAAACCAAACAGCATAAAAAATGTGGCACTGGCTAGGTCAAGAAGACTGCTACCCTTAGCTGGGCAGGTTCACCCACTAAAAGAAGGTTTGGTTTCCTTGAAGACCCCTCCAAGACTAGTTGTGCTATCAGTGAGGTAGGGTGGTTCCTAGGACTGGCAAAATTTGAACCCAGAAGCCTTATGCTTGCCATTGGCATGGGCTGGTCCCATCACTGACTTCTAGTGCCAAGGTGCCATGGGCACAAGTGAGTCTTCAAGTTCTTCAAAGGATAGCCATTCTGTGTTTGCTCAGGATAGCACACCACCTGGCATCAGCCCTGGAAACTTAGGTCTTGCTTCATTCCCAGTCCTGTGAGTGGTTCCCACGTCCCTATTATCCATCCCCTTCCTGTACCATCTTTCCTTGCACCTGATAACACACGTTGATTTTGCGCTGCAGAATAAGCATGTCCCTGGTCTTTTCTAGTTCCAATGTGGTCTCTGCATGTGATACTTGCAACTCATTTAGCACCTGGGACAGTTTCTTTTCTTCTTGGTTGTTGGGTTCACTTGGCTGTAGAGGGAAACGCATTGGTAAAAGGGAGTACAAATATGACAGGTAAAGTAATAACGATTCTCCATAAAACAGTTGTTGGTAGTAGTAAAATACTAGCAGCAGAAACTACTCCAAAATGTAAAAGAGGACCTGTATTACTTCACAAGTGCTCTTTCCCCTAGTCCTCATGTTCAGTAGCAGCAGTGAAGGGAGATCATACAGCCACTAACGACTGTTTGCTCTTCCACAGATCTTTTCAAGTCCTCATCTGAAAAAGATTCTAAATTTTATGAGCTTCAAAGAGTGGAAGAAATGGGTGGAGCTCATGAAGTTCTCTACTCTCAGCCTTCTCATAGTTTTCCAAAAAGTGTCCTCAAGCCAGGCATGGTGGCTCACACCTGTAATCCCAGCACTTTGGGAGGCTGAGTTGGGTGGATCACCTGAGGTCAGGAGTTCGAGACCAGCCTGGCCAAAAAGGCGAAACCCTGTCTCTACTAAAAATACAAAAAAATTAGCCAGCTGTGGTGGCAAGCACCTGTAATCCCAGCTACCCGGGAGGCTGAGGCAGGATAATTGCTTGAACCCGGGAGGCAAAGACTTCCGTGAGCCAAGATTGTGCCGTTGCACTCCAGCCTGGGAAACAAGAGTGAAACTCCATCTCAAAAAAAAGTAAAAAAAAAAGTCCTCAGTCAGGACAAAATATTATTTAGTTAGTTTTCTAATCTTGTCATCTTTTCTAGGGATATTTGCCAGAGATCTTTCTGCCGAGTGGACTAGTTTGTTTAAAGAGGCTCTTACCTGGATCTGAGTATTCTCTTGGAACACAGCTGGGTGAGTGGCTGCTTCAGATTGGCTGTCAGGAGGTTGGGAAATTGTGGCTGCCTTTTGGAGGAGCTCTACTTCCTGTTTATGCTTCTGAAGTATGTTGGTGACTTCAAGCTTCAGATCCTCATTTTGGGCTGGGGAAAAAATAATCCAGAAATTTGAAACTCTGTAGTTATTTATCACCATGGTCAGAGCTGGATCAAGTGTGAATTGAATCTTCCCACTAAGGTTTAATTAATGTTATAAATTTGAGAAGCAATTCTCTATTATTTCTACAGAGGAGGACTCTAGCTTATTGACTCAGTAAACTGAGGTGATACTACCTGCGCTCCAAAAACAAAAGACACCTGCAGAACCGTAGAGTGGAAAGTGGAACAACAATAACAACACAAAACAGGAAGGGAATCACTTGACTGACTAGGGCAATCCAAACTTTTTGATAGCACCATCGAAACAAGTATCTCACCAACTCCACCCCCACTCCATTCTGACTTCTAGGTCATTAGCTCTCTGTGACACCCATCTTCACACCCACCCTGGCCTGGATGGAGGATGGGTATTTCTGTGTTCCAGTGTGTGTGTGTGTTTCTTTTTCTCCTTAGACAGTCTCACTCCATCACTCAGGAGTCAACCTCTCCAGCTTTTCTTTGTGGTGCGATCTTGGCTCCCTGCAACCTCTGCCTCTAGGGTGCAACGATTCTTGTGCCTCAGCCTCCCAAGTAGCTGGTATTACAGGCGCGCGAAACTACAAATGGCTAATTTTCATGTTTTTAGTAGAGATGGGGTTTCACCATGTTGGCTAGGCTGGTCTCAAACTCCTGGCCTCATATGATCTGCTGACCTCGGCCTCCCAATGTGCTGGGATTACAGGCAGGAGCCACCACACCAGGTTGTGTGTGTGTTTTTCACAGAAGAAAGGTAATCAGTGAGCAGATCGTTTCATCATCATGCATTAGAGAAGGGATTAAATTAGATTGCCCTGAAGGTCCTTACAAGACTTCACTTGTGCTTCATACATACTAATTGGCATGTGCTCCTAAACTTTATTCTTTTGTGGTTCTTGCCTCTATTTTTCTTGATTTCATATTTCTTTTCCTTCAGTTTCCTATTTGAATACACTAAAACCTGATGAGATATAAATTTGATAAGACTAAATATTCAGGTCCAGGCTAGGAAAAAGTAATAAGATGAAGGTCTTTTTGACAGTATTTTAAAATGTTCCAAATACCTATCTCCTGAGATCCAAGAGTTAAGATGGGGGTGAAATGGCAGTGGTAACCAAGAATAGTAATTTGCTTCTCAATTTCAAGAATTGGGTAGAAAAAAAAAAAAAAAAGTCTTCCAGTTACCTCTAAAATAATGAGAATGATAAAAGACAGAGAAATTCACTTTCAATACTTTCAGCCAGGTGTAGTGGCTTACACCTGCAATCCCAGCACTCTGGGAGGCTGAGGGGGATGGATCACTTGAGGTCAGTTTGAGACCAGCCTGGCCAACATAGTGAACCCTTGTCTCTACTAAAATATACAAAAAATTAGCTGGGTGTAGTGGTGGGCACCTGTAATCCCAGCAACTTGGGAGGCTGAGGCAGGAGAATCTCTTAAACCTGGGAGGCAGAGGTTGCAGTGAGCCAAGATCACATCACTGTGCTCCACCCTGGGTGACAGAGCGAGACTCTCTCAGAAAAAACAAACAAACAAAACAAAACAAAATAAAATTTTCAATAAACTGAATGTTTGAAAAACATAATAAATTAAGAATTGGCAGGCCAGGCGCAGTGGCGCACGTCTGTAATCCCAGCACTTTGGGAAGCTGAGGCTGGTGGATTATCTGAGGTCAGAAGTTCACGACCAGCCTGACTAACATATAAAATCCCATCTCTACTAAACACGAAAAAAAATAGCCAGGCGTGGTGGTGCATGCCTGTAATCTGAGCTACTTGGGAGGCTGAGATAGGAGAATCGCTTGTACCTGGGAGGTGGAGGTTGCAGTGAGCTGAGATTGCGCCATTGTACTTAAGCCTGGGCAACAAGAGCAAAACTCCACCTCAGAAAAAAACAAAAACAAAAGCAAACAAACAAACAAACAAAAAAACTAGCATCTTCTCAAATGGAAAGACATTATACAGGAAAAAGTATACATGAGAGATAGGTAAGTGTCATGCTTTCCTGATTGTAGATCTGATCTATTGCTAGTGTTCTCATTCTAGTTACCTACAACCCACAAAAGAATAGGATCAAGTGAGGGGATTGAAGAAATGATGCCTCAAGTTCTCTTCTCCCACACCAGAGGTAGAGGATGCCACATTTGCGAGAGCTCTTCAAGGTCCAACCTACCTTTCTCCCTGGACAGATCAAGTAAAACTTTTCTTTTCTCCTCCAGCTCAGCATCCAGCTGATCCTGCAGCTGAGAGACTTGCTGCTGCAGCTGTTCTGCTATGAGCTCGTTGCTCCAGTGGGGCTGACTACTGCTGTCCAGCATGCTGACAACAGAAAGCAAGCTCTCAGATACCCCAAGGTGTGTGATATGACGTCTTTATTATCCAGGTTCAGATCTCCTGGACCTAGTTCCTCATTCATTCCCCTACATGTTTTTTTCTGCCCCTTGCTTTATTCATAACTGTCATTTACCAACTGCCTTGGAACTTTTGAGTCCTACTAAGTTATTGCTCAGTACCACTTCTGTTTAGGTCTCAGATATCTCACTTAGCAAACATCCCAAGTCATATCCATTTCCCAAGGAACTTCTCCATCATGATGGCTATCTTTAGTCAGGGAACTATGTACCAAGACATTCCCAGCCCTGCTGGATGAGAAATGAGAAACAAAATCTTCCTTGTTTCATACCCCATGCCTCTATCTACCTTCACCAATGGCTAGAGAATGTTTGTCTTTGACCTAGATTATAAATTACTATGCTGAAGGGCAGGAATTAAACTTTTCAAAAACTGTATCCTCCACCCTATTGCATCAAGCTGTCAGAGCAGACCCATTCTGAGTATAAAATACACATGGCTGGTTCCTTTTTTTTTTTTTTTTTTGAGGCATGGTGGCACACACCAGTGGTCCTGAGCTGTTACCCGGGTTGGACTGCAGGAGTGCAGTCTTGGCTCACTGCAACCTCCACCTCCCAGGTTCAAGCGATTCTCCTGCCTCAGCCTCCTGAGTAGCTGGGATTACGGGTACCCACCACCAGGTCCAGCTAATTTTTGTATTTTTTTTTTCCCTGAAACAGAGTCTTGCTGTGTGGCTCAGGCTGGAGTGCAGTGATGCAATCTGGGCTCACTGCAAGCTCTGTCTCCCGGGTTTACGCCATTCTCCTGCCTCAGCCTCCCGAGTAGCTGGGACTGCAGGCACTTGCCACCACGCCTGGCTAATTTTTTTTGTATTTTTAGTAGAGATGGGGTTTCACCATGTTAGCCAGGATGGTCTCGATCTCCTGACCTTGTGATCCACCCGCCTTGGCCTCCCAAAGTGCTGGGATTACAGACTTGAGCCACCGTGCCCAGCCTAATTTTTGTATTTTTAATAGAGGGGACTTCACAATGCTGGCTGTGCTGGTCTTGAACTCCTGACCTCAGGTGATCCACCTGCCTCGGCCTCCCAAAGTGCAGCGATTATAGGTGTGAGCCACCATGCCCAGCCACATGGCTAGTTCTTGATCATTCATACAAATGAAATGACACGAATAATCAATTATTTCTTTTTATGTTTTATTTTGTATTTATCAATTTAATAAATGTGGTTTAAAAATAATTTATCGGGCTGGGCGCAGTGGCTCATGCCTGTAATCCCAGCACTTTGCAAGGCCAAGGAGAGTGGATCACGAGGTCAGGAGTTCGAGACCAGCCTGGCCAATACAGTGAAATGCCGTCTCTACTAAAAATACAAAAAGTAGCGGGTGTGGTGGCAGGTGCCTGTAATCCTAGCTACTTGGGAGGCTGAGGCTGGAGAATCGCTTGGACCCAGGAGGCAGAGGTTGCAGTGAACCGAGATTATGCCACTGCACACCAGCCCAGGTAACAGTGCGAGACTCCATCTCAAAAAATAAACAACTAACTCACCGGCCAGGCCGGGTGGTTCCCACCTGTAATTCCAGCACTTTGGGAGGCCAAGGTAGGCAGATTATCTGAGGTCAGGGGTTCAAGGCCAGCCTGGCCAACATGGTGAAACCCTATCTCCATTAAAAATACAAAAACTGGCTGGGCACGGTGGCTCACACCTGTAATCCCAGTGCTTTGGGAGGCCGAAGTGGGTGGATCTTGAGGTCAGGAGTTGGAGACAGCCTGGCCAACATGGTGAAACCCTGTCTCTACTAAAAATACAAAAAATTAGCCAGGTGTGGTGGCAGGCACCTGTAATTCCAGCTACTTGGGAGGCTGAGGCAGAATAATCGCTTAAACCCAGGAGGCAGGTGTCGCAGTGAGCTGAGACTGTGCCACTGCACTCCAGCCTGGGCAACAGAGTGAGACTTCATCTCAAAAAAAAAAAACACCACAAAAATTAGCCAGGCGTGGTGGTACACACCAGTGGCCCCAGCTACTTGTGAGGCTGAGGAAGGAGAATTGCTTGAACCTAGGAGGCAGAGGTTGCAGTGAGCCGAGATCACGCCACTGCACTCCACCCTGGGCAACAGAGTGAGACTCTGCCTCAAAAAAAATAAAATAATAATAATAATAATAACTTACTTAGGCAAGTATTAACATTTCTTGGCATTTCCTGACCATTACCATGTAAAGACTCAAGAAAATAGCATTTTGAGTGATGAAGGAGAGAGGCAAATAGTAATGTCTATCACAGAGTAATGTCTATCAAAGTGGATACTCCCCACACTGCTTTATTTCACTGAGATGAAGAACATCAGTTGTTCCCAGGTGCTCCCATAAGACCTCCTCAATCTACCCCCTGCTGCCT
>NW_012101621.1:2283080-2283990 GCF_000951045.1 Mandrillus leucophaeus | reverse complement strand
TTTTTTTGAGACAGAGTCTTGTTCTGTTGCCCAGGCTGGAGTGCAGTGGCACAATCTCGGCTCACTGCAACCTCCACCTCCCAGGTCCAAGCAGTTCACCCTGCCTCAGCCTCCCAAGTATCTGGCATTACAGGTGCCTGCCACTACGCCCAGCTAATTTTTTGTATTTTTAGTGCAGACAGTGTTTTGCCATGTTGCTCAGGCTGGTCTCAAACTCCTGTGCTCAGGCAATCTGCCCACCTTGGCCTCCCAAAGTGATAGGAGTACAGGCGTGAGCCACTGTGCCCAGCTGCCCAGCTAATTTTTCTTTTTTTTGAGACGGAGTTTTGCTCTTGTTGCCTAGGTTGGAGTGCAATGGCCTGATCTCGGCTCACCGCAACCTCTGCCTCCTGGGTTCAAGTGATTCTCTGTGCCCGGCCGGCTAATTTTCAAAATAATTTGTGGAGACGGGTTTTCGTCATGTTGCACAGGCTGGTCGTGAACCCCTGAGCTCCAGCGATCCTCCTGCCTCAGCCTCCCAAAGTGCTGGGATTACAGGAATGAGCCACCATGCCAGGCCACTTCCAGTTATTTTTAATTATAAAATTAATGCATGAATACATATTCATTGTGAAAAATTAGAATAATATATCAGCATATAGAATAGGCCGGGGTGGTGGCTCACGCCTGTAATCCCAACGCTTTGGAAGGCCGAGGCAAGCAGATCACTTGAGCCCAGGAGTTTGAGACCAGCCTGGGCAAACTGGCAAAACCCCGTCTCTGCACAATATAGAAACTATTAGCCAGGTGTGGCGGCGTGTGCCTGTGGTCCCAGCTACTCGGGAGGCTGAGGTGGGAAAATCACTTGAGCCTGGGAGTTCAAGACCAGCCTGGGCAACATGGCAAAACACCATCTCTACAAAAAATACAA
>NW_012101621.1:2276426-2281925 GCF_000951045.1 Mandrillus leucophaeus | reverse complement strand
TGCTGGGATTACAGGCTTGAGCCACCGCGCCCGGCCCTATCTCATTTTTAACAGCTGCATAGCACTTCATTGTGAGGAAGCAACATGCTTTATGTAATCAATCTTTTATCAGCGATTTCCTTTTTGTTTGTTTATTTATTTTTGTTTTTTTGCTATTACTAACAGGGCAGTAATTAATATTCCTTTTTTTTTCCTTTTTGTGGAGAACAGGGTCTCACTATATTGCCCAGACAGGTCTCGAACTACTAGGCTCAAGTTATTCTCCCACCTCTGCATCCTTAAGTGCTAGGATTACAGGTGTGAGCTGCTGCACCCAGCAACATTCTTCTTATATATATTTGCACATACACAAGAGAATTTTTTCATTTTGATTCCCCACCGCCTCCCCAAAAAATTTGGCAGACATGGTGGCTCATGCCTGTAATCCCAGCATTTTGGGAGGCTGAAGCAGGCAGATAACTTGAGCCCAGGAGTTTGAGACCAGCCTGGGCAACCTGAAAAAACCCTGTCTCTACAAAAAATAGAAAAAAATTAGCCAGGTGTGGCAGCGCACACCTGTAGTCCCAGCTACTGGGGAGGCTGAGGTGGGAGGATTGCTTGAGCCTGGGAGACTGGGGCTGCAGTAAGCCTAGAATGCCACTGTATTCCAGCCTGGACGACAGAGAAAGATTATGTCTCAAAAAAAGAAAAAGGAATTGCCGGTTTAAAAAAAAAAAAAAAGGCAGAAGAGGCAGGAGAATTGCTTGAACCCGGAAGGCAGAGGTTGCAGTGAGCCAAGATCGCACCACTGCACTCCAGCCTGGGTAGCAGAGCGAGACTCCACCTCAAAAAGAAAAAAAGGAAAGAAAAAAGATATGCACATTTAACATTTTAATAGTGTTACATTCCCTTCCAAAAGGCTGCCAATGTATATTCTCACTAACAATATTGAGTACCAATTTCCCCATATATTTATTAATGCTAGGTATTAGGAATGAACTTTCTATAACGTCTTTCATAGTAACAATGCTCTGGGACCCAAATGTGGTACTCACTTTTCTAAGAGTTTGTCATAATTGTCATTCAGCAATTTTCGTTCTGTTTCCAAATCTTCAACTCTCTCCTGAAACTAAGAGTGATAGTAGTCCTTGAGATAAAATTTAAAAATCTATTCCCCCGCACAGGATTTCCCTTTTCCATGGCAGGGAGGGCTGTGGGTGAGAGCCTTTCTATCGCCATCTCCAGTGTCTATGAGAAGCCATTCAACCAGAAAGACTTGAACCAATTGAAGGTTGGCTAGAAACTTTCATTGGAATTAATGAGGATTTTCCAAAATAAATCTTCATTGTCTCTGGGTTTCTACTGTTAGGGAAGCAGCAAAACATTATGAAAGAGCAAGGACTTTGGAAAACAGACATAAGTATAAATCCGAGCTTTCCCCCTAATGGTGTAATCTTAAACAAATGATTTAACCACTTGGAGCTTCGTTTTTGTCCTTTGAAAGAATGCAATACTCATATTGTTGCTAAGATACACATTCTAACATCCCTGAAGTTGAAATGTAGATGGTATCTTTTAACTGTTATTATTTACCTCCTTCAGAGTCATCTGCAAGATAGACACATCTTCCAGTTGGCTCTTCAAGCTCATAGCCTTCTTGCTTTCTTCCTTCAGCTCTGCCCTGAGCTCATTCACTTGGTTGAGGAGGGCCTCATGGGCTGCACTCAGGATTCCCTGATTCTGGGGCAAAAGGAAAGTACCTCTAGGAATGGTCATATCACTCAGCACGAGTGGTCTCCAGACACCAGCAACCCTAGCATTCTCTAATAGATGTCACAAAGAATGACTATGATTAATATCGTATTAACTTTGTACTGTTAGTTTACCCTGTTTTTCACCCTAGCATTTCTCTGGAAGTATAATTTCCCTGGTAGGTAGGGTTTTCCATTCCGGGCAATTTTAGTTCATCATTTGAGCCTTAATTTTCTTTTCTTGTATTTATTTATTTATTTATTTATTGAGACAGTCTCGCTCTGTTGCCCAGGCTGGAGTGCAATGGTGCTTGGCTCACTGCAACCTCTGCCTACCGGGTTCAAGCAATTCTCCTGCCTCAGCCTGCTGAGTAGCTGGGATTACAGGCATGAGCCACCACGTCCGGCTAATTTTTGTATTTTTAATAGAGATGGGGTTTCTCCATGTTGGCCAGGCTGGTCTCGAACTCCTGACCTCAGGTCATCCACCTGCCTCGGCCTCCCAGTGTGCTAGGATTACAGGTGTGAGCCACCGTGCCTGGCCCCTGAGCCTGAATTTTCTCAAGGTTCAAATTAATCCCTAGTTCTAAATTAGTTGCCACCTTCCAAAGCTGCCTTCACTTTCTAAGCTATTTGACTGCTTTTTTATGATGATTTATTTCTCCGTTACTACCTAGAAAAGTGACATGTTAACTCTAGAAGTTCTCCGTGTGTTTCTGGTGGACTCCTCTGGTGAGGCACAGCTGGGTGGTCTCGTTTGGAACTCTGTCTTAGTGGTGATTCTTAAGCACAGACATTCACCCAGCTTCACATGCAGCCCACTCACAGTGGTGAATAAGGCCAAATATTTAAGACCATCTGAGAACACCAGCAACAACTTTGTTTATATCTAATCAGTTCACACATGCTTGAAGAATACTCAAGTTTTGAGCAAATACTATAATTTGCTTCAGCAATAGGCTTAAAAATATCATGCCAAATATTTCTCAACTCCAATCTCATATTTCAACTTTTATGAAAACAGTGCAATAAGTATCTTTTGATAATAGTATCATTTTTAACAGAAACTATATGACATAATAACATTGATTTAGTTAGCTAAATTCTGGTGTTATGTTACTTGGAGATGAACATAGATTTCTTTGAGTTTGATTATTCTGGTTACAAAGAAACGGAGACTCAGTTCTCGTTAAGTACCTTCTGGAGCAAGGTTTCGTATGCCTGGAAGAAAGAAATTATTATTTTATTGATTTATCAATTTCACGATATATTTATCACTGTAATATAAATGCTTAACGTTTTTAAAGACATTATAAAAATCCCACAAAACAAGTCAATTTGTGTACTTGTTTACTAACTGTTGCTATTTTTCCCCTGCCCTAGCTGGCCAAGTAGTATGTGACTGCAATCTTTCACACCATTTCACCATTTCTCAAAAAATAATGAAGGGTCATTTATTCACATTTGCATTGTACTTAGCGGATTATCCAAGAAAAATGTTTAATCTTAAGCTAGGTACTATTACTTAGCGTGTTTCAGAAAGATCTCCTCAGTTTTAGAAAAAAAAATAATGATCATAACAACAGGTATAATTAGTTGAGTAGTTGTTATGTGTTATATGTTACTATGTGTTTCATTACCTGCTACATGATGATCATTATAATCATTTCACATATATTATCTCATTTAATCTCTGTAGCAAATATGAGAGGTAAGTTTTTGTTTTTGTTTTTGAGACAGTCTCACTCTGTCACCCAGGCTGGAGTGCTGAGGCACAATCTCGGCTCACTGCAACCTCCGCCTCCCAGGTTCAAGCAATTCTCCTGCCTCTGCCTCCCAAGTAGCTGAGATTACAGGTACCCCCACCACACCCAGCTAATTTTTGTATTTTAGTAGAGACTAAAATACCATGTTGGCCAGGCTGGTCTCAAACTCCTGACCTCAGATGATCCACCTGCCTCGGCCTCCCAATCTTTTTTTTTTTTTTTTAAGTCCAAGTAATCTTTTTGAGAGAAAAAAGAAATTGATCGTATCAACTTGCTTAAAACCCTTTCACACAGCTCTCTGCTGTCTGTAGCATAAAGTCTAAATTCCTAGCATGTTCTGTCTTTAATGACAACAAGAAAAAAATTCTTAGTGTGTTCTCCATGACCAGGTTCCTGATGTTTCTCACCTCTGCTCTCACGGAAAGTCCCTCCTTCTCTTGCACACTTATTAACACATGCTAATCTTTTAATATTTCAGTATTTAACTCACAAATCTATTCCTTCATCAATCCTTTTCTTTTTTCTTTTTTTGAGACAAAGTCTCACGCTGTCACCCAGGCTGGAGTGCGGTATCAGGATCTCGGCTCACTGCAACCTCTGCCTCCTGGGCTCGAGCACTCAAGCAATCCTCCTGCCTTAGCCTCCAGAGTAGCTAGGACACAGGCACACATCACGATGCCTGGCTAATTTTTGTATTTTCGGTAAACATGAGGTTTCGCCATGTTTTCTGGGCTGGTCTCGAATTCCTGGGCTCAAGTTATCCTCCCTCCTTCACCTCCCAAAGTGCTAGGTTTACAGGCTCGAGTCACGGCACCCAGCCATTAATCCTCTTCTGATCTGGCACTGTTATAGGAGTTATTAAAAATAATTTTAGGCAGATAGAGAGAAAAAGGGGTCCTTGGAAAGTTTTCACGTCCTTTAAAGCAGCTCCAGAAACGTTTTTTGTCTAGCAGGAAAGCCCCGGCTCTTACAGCCGGGCAGGCAACCTTTGATATGCAAATGTAGGTCTTTAGAAACTGGGTCCACCCAAACATGGCGATTCCCGCCCTCGTCTTCCTGCCCTTGCCCCAACATGTACCTGGCAACATGGCCACCCCCACCAATCCCCACGTGTGTATAACATCCTGGCGCCCTGGATTTGCATACTTTTAAGGCTAGGGTAGGAGGGCCAGTTTTTTCCACAGGCTACATGAGTGACATGCCTGGTCAAACCAATCCCGGAGCCCTATGCAAATCAGACACCACCTCCTCCTGCCTACTTATATAAGCAGCCACTTTTCCCCTGCACATGGGTCTCCTCTTTCGGCTTTGCAGTATTCCTCCCTCTGTGTCTGTAGAGGGGAGCTTCTTCCGTCTTTGTTCTCCCTTCTTTCTTGCCTATTAAACTCTCCGCTCCTTAAAGCCGCTCCACATGTGTCCCTGTCGTTTTATCTAATTCACGTGAGACAAGAGCCCTGGTGTTCCTCCACTCATTAAAGCCATATCAGCACCTCACCCACTGGTGAGTCTGACTACTCTGTCTTTTGTGTCCTGCCCATACTCTGCATACGGATAGTTGAATTTGTTTACTTGTTCTCTCACTCCTATAAACGCCTTGAAGGCAGATGTTATCTTATTTATCTTTGTAATCTCTGTATCCGTGTGCGTTGCAATTCCAGGTACTGGATAGATATTTGTTCAATAAAAGGATGGTGCTGACGTTACTTTGACCCTTGATACTCTTTTTCCACCAATCAGATATTAGTTTCCAATGTGTGATAATGCTAAATGTGCTTACCCTGAGGGCAGTCGTCAGGCTTAGAAAATATAATGACGGTAAATATCCGGGACAGAGTGCAGCTCACAGAAAGTGCTAAAAGGCTAGTTTCCTTCCCTTCCCCTGTGCTTTTGGCTTCCTAATTTAATCACATTCTGGTTTGTGGTCTTTGTAGGGGACCTTAACCCTTACACAAGTTAACTCCACTCTATTTCTTTTTTTTTTTTTTTGAGACAGAGTCTCACTC
>NW_012101621.1:2274194-2276166 GCF_000951045.1 Mandrillus leucophaeus | reverse complement strand
GGCAACTCCACTCTATTTCACCTTAGCAGGCAGAGCTTGAGCCTTCCTCTTAATAGAGAAATAATGGGAAATACTGGGAAAAGAATATACTCCGAGCTGTAAGGCTTGGATTTGAATACCACTTATAAATTGTGTGACCTTAGACAAGTAACTTAGTCTTTCTGAATTGTGGCTTCCCATATGTAAAATGGAGAAAATAATATGAATCTCTTATTTGGGGTTCCCCCCACCAAGAAAGCACAGCTCATGATGGCAACTCACCTCTTGAACTTCTGTTAATTGTGCTTTTGTCATAACCAATGAGGCATTTCTTTCATGTAAGAGCTTCTTAAGTCGAATCAGCTCTACCTTCTCTTTAATGGAAGCTCTGCAGAGAAAGGTGCTAAATTATTCTGTCTGAACATGGACAGAATTAAAGACATTTTCTCCGTTACTGTGCCCCAATAAGAATACCTCCCTCTTGTCTCTTGCCTTCCCCCTTCCCCATACTAGAACAGAAGTATGTGTATGTACACTCTAGTAAATAATGTCCTTTCTCCCGTTTCTCATCACGCCAGCCAAGATTTGATAGAGATCACTAACCTTAAGCTTATGTTCTGAGAAAAGATAATAACTACTTTTTAAAATGATGGTGTTCATAATTTCCCGTAAACCTTGCAATGTCAAGCTAGGTCTCAGCCTTGTTTCCTTAGAGAAGCCAGTGAGGTTTGAACGTGCTAGAAAACTTAAAAAGAAGATTATGAACCAGGCACTGTGGCTCACGCCTATAATCCCAGCACTTTGGGAGGCTGAGGCGGGCAGATGGCCTGAGGTCGGGAGTTGGAGACCAGCCTGGGCAACATGGCAAAACCTCGTCTTTACTAAAAATACAAAAATCAGACGGGTGTGGTGGCAAAAGCCTGTAATCCCAACTACTATGAACGCTGGGCAAGAGAATCGCTTGAACTCCGGGAGGCTGAGGTTGCAGTGAGCCGAAATCACATCACTGCACTCCAGCTTAGGCAACAGAGTGAGACTCTGTCTCAAAAAATAACAGTAGTGGCCGAGTGCGGTGGCTCAGGCCTGTAATCCCAACACTTTGGGAAGTTGAGGCAGGCAGATCATGAGGTCAAGAGATTGAGACCATCCTGGCCAACATGATGAGACCCCATCTCTACTAAAAATACAAAAATTAGTTGAGCGTGGGGGGTGTGCACCTGTAGTCTCAGCTACTCAGGAGGCTGAGGCAGGAGAATCGCTTGAACCTGGGAGGAGGAGGTTGCGGTGAGTTGAGATTGCACCACTGCATTCCATCCAGCCTGGCGACAACAGAGCGAGACTCTGTCTCAAAAAATAATGATAATAATAATAATAGTAAAATACACCCGGCACAGTGGCTCACGCTTATAATCCCAGCACTTTGGAAGGCTGAGGCGGGTGGATCACGAGGTCAAGAGATTGAGACCATCCTGGCCAACGTGGTGAAACCCCGTCTCTACTAAAAATACAAAAATTAGCTGGGCATGGTGGCGCACACCTGTAGTCCCAGCTACTCGGGAGGCTGAGGCAGGAGAATCACCTGAACCTGGCAGGTGGAGGTTGCAGTGAGCTGAGTTTGCACCACTGCACTCCAGCCTGGATGACAGAGTGAGTCTCTGTTTCGGAAAAGAAAAAAATAATAAAATAAAATAATAGAAGATTAGGCCGGGAGCAGTGACTCACGCCTGTAATCCCAGCACTTTGGGAGGCCACAGCAGGCGGATCACCTGAGGTCAGGAGTTCGAGACCAGCCTGGCCAACATGGTGAAACCCTGTCTCTACTAAAAATATAAAAATTAGGCCAGGCGCGGTGGCTCAAGCCTGTAATCCCAGCACTTTGGGAGGCCAAGACGGGCAGATCACGAGGTCACAAGATCAAGACCATCCTGGCTAGCAAGGTGAAACCCCGTCTCTACTAAAAAATACCAAAAAAAAAAACTAGCCGGGCGAGGTG
>NW_012101621.1:2272518-2273824 GCF_000951045.1 Mandrillus leucophaeus | reverse complement strand
TCTATCTCATTGAGTCCCTGTCTAGCTGCTTATTAGAATAACCTGGAGCGATCTTAAAATTATACTGCCTGAATTCTACCCCCAAATAATTGAAAGGGAATCTCAGAGATGGGGCCCAGGAATCTATTATTTATTTTATTTTATTTTTTTTTTTGAGACGGAGTCTTGCTCTGTTGCCCAGGCTGGAGTGCAGTAGCGTGTTCTTGGCCCACCGCAACCCCTGCCTCCCGGATTCAAGCTATTCTCCTGCCTCAGCCTCCCGAGTAGCTGGAATTACGGCATGAGTCACCACACCCGGCTAATTTTTGTATTTTCAGTAGAGATGGGGATTCATCATGTTGGCCAGGCTGTTCTCGATCTCCTGACGACAAATGATACACCCACCTTGGCCTCCCAAAGTACGGGGATTACAGGCGTAAGCCACCACACCGGGCCTGGATCTGTGGTTTTAAAATGTCTCCAGGTTGAAAACTTATATCCATACAAAAAACTACACATAATGTTAATAGCAGCTTTATTCATAATTGCCAAAACTTGGAAGCAACTAAGACATCCTTCAGTAGCTGAATGGATAAATAAACTGGTACATATAGACAATTGAATGTTATTTGGTGTTTTGAAAAAATGAGCTTTCAAACCATTAAAAGACATGGAGGAAACTTAAATGCATGTTACTAAGTGAAAGAAGCCAATCTGAAAAGGCCACATACTATATAATCCCAACTATATGACGTTCTAGAAGAGGCAAAAGTAGAGACAGTAAAAAGATCAGTGGTTGCCAGGGCTGGAGGTAAAAGACATGACTAGGTGGAACACAGAGGATTTTTATGGCAGTGAGGCTATTCTGTATGATGCTATAATGATGGATACATGTCCTTATACATTTGTCAAAACCCATGGAATGTACAACACCAAGAGTGAACCCTAATGTAAACTATTAAATGACGGTCAATGTAATGATATGTCAATGTAGTTTCACTGATTGTAACAAATGCACCACTCTGGTATGGGTTGTTGACAGTTGGGGAGGCTGTGTGGGTATGGAGGCAGTGGGTATACAGGGACTCTATTTCCTGCTTAATTTTGCTATAAAACTAAAATTTGTCTGAAAAATATATTTTTAAAAAAGTTATCCAGGACTTGATGCACAGAGAGGGCTAAGAATCCCTATCTGGTGATGAGGATGAAGTAGTTTTCCTTCTATATAGTGAAGCAGCAAATATCCTATTATACATAAACATCCCCTTTAGGTTAATCCCTCCCTCCTTCCCTCCCTCCCTTCCTTCTTTCCTTCCTTCCTCTCTCT
>NW_012101621.1:2268280-2272080 GCF_000951045.1 Mandrillus leucophaeus | reverse complement strand
TTTTTTTTTTTTTTTTTTTTGAGACCAAGTTTTGTTCTTGTCGCCTAGGCGTGCAATGGCATGATCTCGGCTCACTGCAACCTCCGCCTCCCGGGTTCAAGTGATTCTCCTGACTCAGCCTCCCTAGTAGCTGGGATTTATAGGTGCCTGCCACCATGCCTGGCTAATTTTTGTATTTTTAGTAGAGACAGGGTTTCCCCATGTTGGCAAAGCTGGTTTCGAACACCTGACCTCAAGTGATCTGCCTGCCTCGGCCTCCCAAAGTGCTGGGATTACAGGCGTGATCCACTGTGCCCGCAGGTTAATCCATTTCTTAACCTACGAGGGACTCCATGTCTACTACTCAGATTGAATTTAATCCCAAACACTCTGTTTTCCTCTGAGATGGAGGAAAGGTGTAAATAAGCTTTTTCAGTTCATTCTGGTTTGAGGCATGGAGTGCCACACTCTTACCGAAGCTCTGCAGCCTTCTGAGCACACTCCAATGAGCTTCTCTGTTCAAAATTTTCATCTTTAGGCCACATTTTCTCAGGAGACTTGGGTGGCTCTTCCACTTGCATGGTATTGCTGGCCATGGTGTGGGCACTGTTAGGCATGCATAAACCAATGGGTTTAGCCATACTTACGACATTGCTGAAAGAAATTATA
This sequence comes from Mandrillus leucophaeus, assembly GCF_000951045.1. NCBI lineage: Eukaryota > Metazoa > Chordata > Mammalia > Primates > Cercopithecidae > Mandrillus > Mandrillus leucophaeus. The sequence continues at coordinate 2,271,432 of NW_012101621.1, read as the reverse complement.
CTGTTAGAACCAGAAATACTAAATACAAAAAGGATACTTCGAAACTGTTGTTACAGGAGTTTAGAACTGGGTTCTCACACATACAAAAAGAAGTTAAATGAGTCAGTAATCTTGGTACATGTCAAGGAAAATCTTATAGAATACAGCTTTCAAATGTCAAACAAAGACACAAAGGAATTATGGGCCAGGCGTGGTGGCTCACACCTGTAATCCCAGCACTTTGGGAGGCCAAGGTGAGCGGATCACAAGGTCAGGAGTTGGAGACCAGCCTGGCCAACATAGTGAAACCCTGTCTCTACTAAAAATACAAAAATTTTTTATAGTAGTCCCAGCTACTCGGGAGGCTGAGGCAGGAGAATCGCTTGAACCCGGGAGGCAGGGGTTGCCCTGAACCAAGATCAGGGCAACTGCACTCCAGCCTGGGCAACAGAGCAAGACTCTGTCAAAAAAAAAAAAAAAAGGAATTAATTATGACCTAAGGGAAAAAATATAAATGGAAATAGAGGGAATACTTTCAATTGAGAAAAGGACTTTTATTTTCATTTCCTCAGAGAACAGAGAGAAGCTTGTTTTCCATTTTTAAGCAATGAAGTTGGAATTTGACCTAGGGTTGACTTTCATCTCCCCTGATCATGCTGAAAAGACTCAAATCACCAACATTCACTTGTTCCCTAATGATATCTTTGTAATTAAAGTGGCAGGAATAAAAACATGGGATAAATAAGAAGAACTCACAGTTCGCTGCGTTCACTGGCTATTTCACCTCCGTTTTCATTTGTCGCATGCTCCTTAAACGATGGAGGGGCTGTGTAGCTCAGCCTGTCCCTTGGCCCTAAAAGTTTAGACAGAAGATGCAGACTCTGGCAACAGTACCCTCCGAAACACCAAGTGCTGAAACTGAAACGTGAAGGGCTGGACATAGAGAGTCTTGAGACCTGGGTGAAACCCTTATATGACAACTGGTCCCCGAGGAACAGTTTTTTTTTTTACTCTTGCAAAACAAGTGAGTAAGTACAAATAGGAAGAAAAAAGAAAGGTGGAAGCTTGTCCAGGGCAGAGACTGTGTGTCTAACTCTACCCATCTTTATCTCTAGTGCCCGGTACATAACCAGTGGCCAGCTATGCTGAACTGTTAAATGGAACTGAAATTTAAATTCATGCGAGTTTTCTACTTTCAGTTGTTTTTGCAAACATTTGGTTGTCTGGAGTACGGAACTTGAAATGATCAGACCATACTAAGCAAAATAAGTGAGTACTTTTTAATAAAATAAGAGTACTTAATGAAATGCTGTGTGTAGATTTCCTTTACCTAGGTTACTCATTCCTGATTTAGGGCCATGAGAATGAGGTGTCTACTCTAGATATTCAACGTTCAGTTTTCTTTTTGGGGATTTTGTTTTGTTTGTTTGTTTTTTGAGGCAGAGTGTCACTCTGTTGCCTAGGCTGGAGTGCACTGGTGCCATTTGGGCTCCCTGCAGCGACCGCCTCCCAGGCTCAAGTGATTCTCCCACATCAGCTTCCCAAGTAGGAGGGACTGCAGGCATGTGCCACCACCAGGCTTGGCTAATTTTTTGTATTTTTTTTTTTGAGACGGAGTCCTGCTCTGTTGCCAGGCTGGAGTGCAGTGGCGCAATCTCAGCTCACTGCAACCTCTGCCTCCCGAGTTCAAGTGATTCTCCTGCCTCAACCTCTCGAATAACTGGGGACTACAGGTGCCTGCCACCACGCCCAGCTAATTTTTGCATTTTTATTAGAGATGGGGTATCACCATGTTGGCCAGGATGGTCTCGATCTCCTGACCTATTGTCTGATTCTGCCCTCAGCGGTACTCCATGGTGAATTTAGAATTTTGAATCTGATATCCCACTCAGGAAAAAAAGATTTTAGGGAGGCAGAAAGGAGGGAGTGAGAACAAAAGAACAAAATGGGGTGGTGGGCAGAAGAAGGCAGTGAGGAAAACCTGTCTGGCACATCAGTCCTTCCCAGTGTCTTATCCTGTAGGGGATGTGGCCTTAAATCTCACCCCTTTTGGGTTTCTCCGACACCGGTGCACCGGCTGTGTGGAGCTGTCTGTGTCCCACGTGGACGCGAGGCTGGGCGCGGCGGGGGCCGGCAGAGCCGAGGCGGTGCAACTGCCCTTGCAGTCGGTGCATCTGGGGGCGCTGGTGCATGGAGAGGCGCTGCCGCCACCCTGCGTTCTGCCCGCGCCTTGTGGTCTCCGATAGCGGCGCCGCCGCCTCCGCGACCCGCAGGTCCCGGCCAGCAGCGGTCAACCGCAGCAAGGTCGTCCTCAGCCTGTGGACAGAGCACGTGGCTTCTCCTTTCATGACAGTTATTATTTCTACAGTTTATTTGGAACAAATAATCACGAAATGATCTATGATATGTATTCATCTACTGTGATCTTTTTTTTTTTTTTTTTTTTTTTTTGGTGAGACGGAGATTTATTCTTGTTGCAAAGGCTGAAGTGCAGTGGCGCGATCTCGGCTCACTGCATCCTCCGCCTCTCAGGTTCAAGAGATTCTCCTGCCTCAGCCTCCCGAGTAGCTGGGATTACAGGCAAGTGTCACCACGCTCGGCTAATTTTGTATTTTTAGTAGAGACAGGGTTTCACCGTATTGCCGAGGCTGATGTCGAACTCCTGACCTCAGGTGAGCCGCACGCCTCGGCCTCCCAAAGTGCTGGGATTACAGGCGTGAGCCACCGTGCCCGGCCTACTGTGATCTATTAATCACACTTTTAAAAGATTAACCTTCTGTCCCCAGTACACTGTAACTTTTTGAGGGCAGGGCCATTGTGGTACCTGTCTTTATTCTGTTGCAGTGATTACACCCTTACCTTAGTTAAAAAAAAAGAAAAGAAAAGAAAAGAAAGCTGGGCCACTACCCCAATATGTTTGTGTGCATTTAAAAAATTATATATCGGCCGGGCGCGGTGGCTCAAGCCTGTAATCCCAGCACTTTGGGAGGCCGAGGCGGGTGGATCATGAGGTCAGGAGATCGAGATCATCCTGGCTAACATGGTGAAACCCCGTCTCTACTAAAAATACAAAAAACTAGCCGGGCGTGGTGGCGGGCGCCTGTAGTCCCAGCTACTCGGAGGCTGAGGCAGGAGAATGGTGTGAACCTGGGAGGCGGAGCTTGCAGTGAGCT
>NW_012101621.1:2263523-2264115 GCF_000951045.1 Mandrillus leucophaeus | reverse complement strand
CGACCGCCTCCCAGGCTCAAGTGATTCTCCCACATCAGCTTCCCAAGTAGGAGGGACTGCAGGCATGTGCCACCACCAGGCTTGGCTAATTTTTTTTTTTTTTTTTTTTTTGAGACGGAGTCCTGCTCTGTTGCCAGGCTGGAGTGCAGTGGCGCAATCTCAGCTCACTGCAACCTCTGCCTCCCGGGTTCCGCCCACCTCGGCTTTCCAAAGTACTGGGATTACAGGCGTGAGCCACTGCGCCCTTGCCAATCCTGCAGGTTCTAAACAAAGCTCTTAATCACTCCTGGGGGTTACAATGAGAAAGCAAAACACTGCCCTTAACATTAGGAAACTGGTCTGACACAACTAGTCCTCAGTGTTGTTTGAAGCTAGTCTGTGCTATCTCCATTTGTTTTTGTTTTGAGACGGAATCTCACTCTGTCACCCAGGCTGGAATGCAGTGGCGCAATCCTCGCTTACTACAACCTCCGCCTCCTGGGTTCAAGTGATTCTCTTGCCTCAGCCTCCCGAGTAGCTGGGATTACAGGCACCCACCACCACGTCTGGATAATCTTTGTATTTTTAGTAGAGACGGGGTTTCACCATGTTG
>NW_012101621.1:2258208-2259978 GCF_000951045.1 Mandrillus leucophaeus | reverse complement strand
ATATATATATATATATATCGACTTATTTTTGTACTAATAAATTATAGTCATTATAAAACAAAATATGTATTTTTAAAGGGGTGACAAATATAAATAACAATTTTAATATGTACTTTTTCTATCCCACTTGTCTGCAGACCCCTGAACATGTGCTCCAAATTAAGGATAACTCCTTTATAACTTTTAGTAACCATTTTTGTTATCTTGACCTAAAATCATGGTTTTTTACTACTATCTGATTCTATGCTCTCACTGTGCTATGGCCTGAATTGTGTCCCCACTCAAAATTCTTATGTTGAAGCCTTAACCCCCAGTGTGACTGTATCTGGACATTCGGTGTTTCGGAGGTTTTGTTTTCTTTTTTTATTTGAGACAGAGTTTTGCTCTTGTTGCCCAGGCTGGAGTGCAATGGCACGATCTCAGCTCACCACAGCCTCTGCCTCCCAAGTTCGAGTGATTCTCCTGCCTCAGCCTCCCAAGTAGCTGGGATTACAGGCATGCGCCACCAGGCCAAACCACAAAATACTAATTTTGTATTTTTAGTAGAGACGGAGTTTCTCCATGTTGGTCAGGCTGATCTCGAACTCCGGACCTTAAGTGATTTGCCCGCCTTGGCCTCCCAAAGTGTTGGGATTACATGCGTGAGCCACCGCACTAGGCCTTTGGAGGTTAAGTTTAAATGAGTTCACAAGGGTGGGACCCTAACTGGATAGGACTGTGACCTTGTAACAAGAGATCCCCCTCTCCCACCTCCCAAGACACAGTGAGAAAGCAGCAGTCAGCAAGCTAGAAAGATGGCCCACACCAGGATCCGACCATGCTGGCACTTTGATCTCAGACTTCCAGCTTCAGAACTCTGAGAAAACCAATGTCTGCTGGTTAAGCCACCCAGTCTGTGGTATTTTATTGTGGTATCCTGAGCTGACTAAGACACACTGCCCGCCTGTTCTAATATTTACTAACTGTAGCTTTGGGCATATCACTTAACCTTTCTGTGCTCAGTTTCCTCATTTATAAATAAAGATAAACAGAAAAAGATAAAAGCAGTAGATTGTTGTGAGGATTAATAAGCTTATATATATATATATAAAATGCTTAGAACAGTGGGGGTACACTGTAAGGGCTTCAGGTGTTAGTTATTATTATTACATATCATTATACCCAGATAAAGAAAACAAGGTGTAAAATAGCTATGTAACTTGCCCAAAGCCAGGGGCATAGAATCCAGATTAACCATTTAGCATCCATAATCTCAAGTACTCTTTGATCATTGGCCAAGAAACAAGATTTTTTGGCCCATACAACCTTCTGACTTCACTCAAGTCACTAGATTCTCGAGTCCTCCACAAGAAAAAAAAAAAAAATCGGCCCTTTGCAGTGGCTCACGCCTGTAATCCTAGCACTTTGGGGGGCCGAGGTGGGCGGATCACCTGAGGTCAGGAGTTCGAGACCAGCCTGACCGACATGGAGAAACCCCGTCTCTATTAAAAATATAAAATTAGCTGCGCGTGGTGGCATATGCCTGTAATCCCAGCTCCTCAGGAGGCAGAGGCAGGAGAATCGCTCGAACCTGGGAGGCAGAGGTTGCGGTGAGCCAAGATCACACCATTGCACTCTAGCCTGGGCAACAAGAGTGAAACTCCTGTCTCAAAAGAAAAAAAAAGAAAAAGAAAAATCATCAACTCTGAAGAGTACTGATCCACAATGGAGGCCTGTAATCGTGCAGATTTTTTTTTTTTTTTTTTTTTTTTTTTTATGAGACAGTGTCTC
>NW_012101621.1:2251304-2256840 GCF_000951045.1 Mandrillus leucophaeus | reverse complement strand
AAAAAAAAAAAAAAAAAGAAAGAAAGGAAGAAAAATAAAATAATTTATTGAGATACCAAAACATAGAATTGTGCTTGCTTTCTGACAGCACGAAATCTGGAGCAAACCCCTGTTTCCTTGGATCCTCCCCCAAAATCACCCAATCAAAAAAGCTTAGATACTATAATAAGGTCTAACACATGTGCTGAGATGCCTTTAGTTCCCCTGGTGTGCATTTTCTCTAACTGTAATGAATAAGCCCAACTTGCTCAACTACAGGTATGTTCCTGGTGGTCTTTGGCTGGAAGGCATTGACACCAGTATCTTCAAAATGTGTCCTAAAGATAGACTCCAGACTTTCAGAACTCCCATTTTTCCCATCTGTTTACCTTCCCTCACCTTTGTCTCAGATTTCTTTCTAGGTCCCCATTTTCTAAAGTAAGAAATCTAAGATCACTGTATATAATAATATGTTTTGAAGTTAAGAGTTTTCCCCTCTGGGACAGGCGCGGTGGCTCACGTCTGTAATCACAGCACTTTGGGAGGCCAAGGCAGGCGGATCACTTGAGGCAAGGAGTTCGAGACCAGCCTGGTCAACATGGTGAAACCCTGTCTCTACTAAGAATACAAAAGTTAGTCAGGCATGGTGGCACATGCTTGTAATCCCAGTTACTGGGGAGGCTGAGGCAGGAGAATCACTTGAACCTGGGAGGCGGAGACTGCCGGTGAGCCAAGATTGTGCCACTACACTCAAGCCTGGGCGACACAGCAAGACTCTGTCTCAAAAACGAAAACAAAAACAAAAAAAAAGAAGAATTTCCACCTCTGTTATGCACTAGTTATGATCTCAGGCAACTTATTTAACCTCTTTATGCTTCCTTTTTCTCTTAATAATACCTCTTCAGACTATTAAATGAATTAATACTATTTATTTTTTTTTTAGATGGAGTCTTGCTCTTGTCGCCCAGGCTGGAGTGCAATGGCATAATTTCAGTTCACTGCAACGTCCGCCTCCTGGGTTCAAGGGTTTCTGCTTCAGCCTCCTGAGTAGCTGCGATTACAGGCGCCCACCACCACGCCCAGCTAATTTTTGTATTTTTAGTAGAGATGGGGTTTCACCATGTTGATCAGGCCGGTCTTGAACTCCCAACCTCGTGATCCACCCGCCTCGGCCTCCCAAAGTACTGGAATTACAGGCATGAGCCACTGTGCCTGGCTAATTAATACTATTTCTAATAAATAAACTGACTGGGCATGATGGCTCATGCCTGTAGTCCTAGCACTTTGGGAGTCTAAGGTGGGGGGATCATTTGAGGTTAGGAGTTTGAGACCAGCCTAGCCAACATGGTGAAACCCCATCTCTATTAAAAACATAAATATTAAGGCCTGGCGCAGTGGCTAATGCCTGTAATCCCAGCACTTTGGGAGGCCGAGGCGGGTGGATGAGACCAGCCTGGGCAGCACAGCGAAAACCCCATTTCTACTAAAATACAAAAAAAAAAAAATGTAGCTGGGCATGGCAGTGGGCACCTGTAGTCCCAGCCACTCGGGAGGCTGAGACAGGAGAATCGCTTGAATCTAGGAGGCAGAAGTTGCAGTGAGCCGAGATCGCACCTCTGCTCCAACCTGGGCTACAGATGGAGACTCCGTCTCCAAAAAAAAAAAAAATTAGCTAGCCATAGTGGTGTGTGCCTGTAGTCCCAGCTACTTGGGAGGCTGAGACGGGAGAATTGCTTGAACCTGGGAGGTGGAGGTTGCAGTGAGCTGAGATTGCGCCACTGCACTCCAGCTTGGGCATGGTGCAAGGCTTCATCTCAAAAAAAAAAGAATTAATCTGACGTGGTGGTGCAAGCTGGTAATCGCAGCTACTCAGGAGGCTGAGGCAGGAGAATCGCTTGAACCCAGTAGGCAGAGGTTGCAGTGAGCCGAGATCACACCACTGCACTCCAACCCAAACAGAGTGAGACTGTCTCAAAAAAAAATAAAAATAGGCCAGGCGCGGTGGCTCACAGCTGTAATCAAGCACTTTGGGAGGCCGAAGCAGGTGGATCACCTGAGGTCAGGAGTTCCAGACCAGCCTGACCAATATGGAGAAACCCTGTCTATACTAAAAATACAAAATTAGCTGGGCATGGTGGCGCATGCCTGTAATCCCAGCTACTCAGGAGGCTGAGGCAGGAGAATCACTTGAATCCTGGAGGCCAAGGGTGCGGTGAGCTGACATCACGCCATTGCACTCTAGCCTGGACAACAAGAGCGAAACTCCATCTCAAAAAAAAAAAAAAAACAAAAACTCAAAAATAAATAAATAAATAAATAGGTAGCACTTACAACACGCCTGCATGGCTGAATATGATCTTTCGTTTTGTTTTGCAAATAAAGACCCCTTCTTTTGCTTGCCCCTGCAGCCTTCTTTCCTCTGAGATTTTGACCATGCCTTTGGTCTCCATCCCCTCTTTTGTGACCAGCAGAGGAACTGTCCAGTCTCTTATTCTGTGGGCTGAAATAGTATCACCCAAGCTATTCATGATGCTCTGTGGCCTGTGGTCACAATCTGTCGACATGTTTGGCAAAAAAATTGACTAAAGAAATATTGCATCAAAAATTATTTTTGGGTCTGGCACAGTGGTTCACATCTGTAAACCCAGCACTTTGGGAGGCCGAGGTGGGTGCATCATCTGAGGTCAGGAGTTCAAAGTTCAAGACCAACCTGGCCAACACGGCGAATCCCCATCTCTACTAAAAATACAAAATTAGCTGGGCATGGTGACGCATGCCTATAATCATAGCTACGTGGGAGGCTGAGGCAGGAGAATTGCTTGAATCTGGGAGGTAGAGGTTGCAGTGAGCCGAGATGACACCACTGCATTCCAGCCTGGGCAACAGAGCAAGACTGCGTCTCAAAAAAAAAAAAAATTAAGGAGTACCTTTTGATCTCATCCTGTTGCTTCCAAGAAAGCTCCTTCACCAACATGTGATCTTCACGAAGTCGAAAGAAACTGTCCTCCAATTCCTCCCGGTTCATCCTACTCAAGTGTGGTTGAGTTTTCATATTCTTACCTAAAGTCCCAGAAGACAGTAAATGGACAGTATTTTTACATGTATTTTTTTAACCTTTTAGATCTCTCATCACATCTTCTCTGGAGAGCATAAATCTATCTTTAGTCAAGTATTTATAAGGAAATTCAGGAAGTATGAGAAATGACTCCAGGCCAGGTGCGGTGGCTCACACCTGTAATCCCAGCACTTTGGGAAGCTGAGGCGGGCAGATCATGACCAACGTGGTGAAACCCCGTCTCTACTAAAAATACAAAATTAGCCGGGCGTGGTGGCACGTGCCTGTAATCCCAGCTACTCAGGAGGTTGAGGCAGGAGAATTGCTTGAGCCTGGGAGGCGGAGGTTGCCATGAGCCGAGATCGTGCCACTATATTCCACCCTGGGTGACAGAGCAAGACGCTGTCTTGGGGAAAAAAAAAAAAAAAAAAAAAACAGAAATGGCTCCTACTGGGTCCCTAGAGACTATTTTCTATATTATTACAGCATGAGGTATGACTCTACCTTCCATCTAGAAAGTACATTTTCTAGATAAAAATATATCCAATTAGGCTTTTATTCTACTTAATTTTTCTTTTTAGTTCCTTTTTTTTTTTTTTTTTTTTGAGACAGGGTCTCTCTCTCTCACCCAGTCTAGAGTACAGTGGCGTGATCTTGGCTCACTGCAACCTCTGCCTCCCAGGTTCAAGTGATTCTCCTGCCTCAGCCTCCAGAGTATCTGGGATTACAGGTGCCCGCCACCACACCCAGCTAATTTTTGCATTTTCAGTAGAGACAGGGTTTCACCATGTTGGCCAGGCTGGTCTCCAACTCCTGACCTCAGGTGATCCACCTGCCTCGGCCTCCCAGAGTGCTGGGATTACAGGCATAAGCCACCGTGCTCAGCCTATTCTAGTTTTTTCTCCTTATTAGATTATTTGGACCCATACAAGGATTGTTCCCATGACTGTCTTTAAAAACCCAGTAAGGAAAAGGATAAAAACTTTTCTTGATTACCAAGAACCATCTCATTTGTTTTTTTGGTCAGGAGAAACTGTCCCCAAAGCTGCCTCCTAGGACAAGAGCCTCTGCTTGCTCTAAGCAGAGGAAACGAGAGCACACTTTTCAGTGTGAGTGTTCACTGGCCCGTGTCTGCTCTGATCTTATGGTAAATGGGAACCATATTGTTTATTTTTTATTTATTTATTTTTTTTGAGACAGAGTTTCGCTCTTTTTGCCCAGGCTGGAGTGCAATGGTGCAATCTCGGCTCACTGCAACCTCTGCCTCCCAGGTTCAAGCAATTCTCCTACCTCAACCTCCAAAGTAGCTGGGATTACAGGCACCTGCTAATTTTTTGTATTTTTAGTAGAGACGGGGTTTCACCATGTTGTCCAGGATGGTCTCGATCTCTTGACCTCGTGATCCACCCGTCTCGGCCTCCCAAAGTGCTGGGATTACAGGTGTGAGCCACTGCGCCTGGCTATTTTTTTTTTTTTTTTTTTTGACGCAAAGTCTCTCACTGTTGCCCAGGCTGGAGTGTAGTGGCACTATCTTGGCTCACTGCAACCTCCGTCTCCCAGGTTCAAGCAATTCTTGTGTCTCAGCCTCTCGAGTAGCTGGGATTACAGGCACGGGCCACCATGGCCAGCTAATTTTTGTATTTTTAGTAGAGATGAGGTTTTACCATGTTGGCCAGGCTGGTCTCGAACTTCTGACCTCAGGTGATCCGCCCGCCTCAGCCCCCCAAAGTGCTGGGATTACAGATGTGAGCCACTGTGCTCGGCCAATTTTTAAATTTTTTATAGTGACAAGGTCCCACCATGTTGCCCCGGCTGGGCTCAAGTGATCCTCCTGCCTGGGCCTCCCAATGTGCTGAGATTACAGGCATAAGCCACTGGCCAGATTAATTTTTGAATATATGCTATAAAAATATTCCCTTTAATGTGGTTTTATCTATTTGTAATATCAAATTTTTTTTCTCCGAAAACAATGTTTCTGAGGTAAATTCAAGGTGCTTAGAATGAAAAAAAGAAAAAAAAAACACAACTTCCAAACCAAAGAACCTGCAAAATAATGTTGCTAGGTAAACTAGGAAAGTAAGGTCACTAGGAAGAAAATTGTAACATGACTATATGCCTTTATAAAAATCTTTATTTATGACAAATATTTAGGCCGGATGCAGTGGCTCATGCCTGTGATTAAAGACTTTGGGAGGCTATGGTGGGCAGACAGCTTGAGTTCAGGAGTTTGAGACCAGCCTGGGCAAAACAGTGAAATCCCTCTCTACAAAAAAATACAAAAATTGACTGGGCACAGTGGCTCATGCCTGTAATTCCAGCACTTTGAGAGGCTGAGGTGGCTGGATCACGAGTTCAGGAGTTTGAGACCAGCCTGACCAACATGGTGAAACCCCGTCTCTACTAAAAATACAAACACTAGCTGGGCATGGTGACACGCACCTGTAATCCCAGCTACTTGGGAGGCTGAGGCAGGAGAATCGCTTGAACCCAGGAGGCGGAGGT
>NW_012101621.1:2249043-2250199 GCF_000951045.1 Mandrillus leucophaeus | reverse complement strand
ATGGCGTAAACCCGGGAGGCGGAGCTTGCAGTGAGCTGAGATCTGGCCACTGCACTCCAGCCTGGGCGACAGAGCGAGACTCCGTCTCAAAAGAAAAAAAAAAAGAAAAAAAAAATACAATGAGATAACACCTCAGTTACAAACAATAACAAGGGTTGGTGAGAAAGTGAAGAAATTGGAAGCATCATACACGCTGGTAGGTGCCACTGCTTTGGAAAATAGCCTGGCAGTTCCTCAAAATGTTAAACTAGTGTTACCATATGACCCAGCAATTCTATGTCTAGATTTGTGCTCAGGAGAAATAAAAACCGGGGCCAGGTGCGGTGGCTTCTGCCTGTAATCCTAGCACTGTGAGAGGCCGAGGTGGGCAGATCACTTGAGGCCAGGAGTTGGAGACCAGCCTGGCCAACATGGTGAAACCCTGTCTCTACTAAAAATATGAAAATTAGCCAGGCATGGTGGCAGGCACCTGTAATCCCAGCTACTTGGGTGACTGAGGCAGGAGAATCACTTGAACCCGGGAGACAGAGGTTGCAGTGAGCTGAGATCACGCCACTGCACTCCAGCCTAGGTGACAAAGCAAGAATCTGTCTCAAAAAAATTAAAAAACAAATACTGCTATGAACATTCTGGTATATGTCTTCTGGTACATATGTGCAAGAGTTAATTTCTGCAAATTTTTAACTCCCAACCTCAGGTGATCTGCCTGCCTCAGCCTCCCAAAGTGCTGGGATTACAGGCGTAAACCACCATGCCCAGCCAATTTCTGCAAATTTTATACTCGAAAGTAGAGTTACATGCTAAACTTTAGTAGATAATGGCAAATATTTTCCAAAGTGGTTGCATCATTTATATACTTATGGGCAGTGCATAAAGTGCCCTATCCTCAAAAAATAATTTTATAGAAGTGAAGTCAAGTAAAAATAGAATCAACAGTAGCCATGATTGGGATTGAGGGATGGGAAAGTGGAGCAAAATTACAAAAATACCTTTTTTTTGTTGTTTTAGAGACAGGGTACTGCTATGTTGCCCAAACTGATCTTGAACTCCCGGCCTCAGGTGATCCTCCCACCTCAGCCTCGAGTAGCTGGTACAGGTGTGAGCCACCACACCTGGCCAAAGTTACAAAAATATCTTTTTTTTTTTTTTTTTTTTT
>NW_012101621.1:2244505-2246038 GCF_000951045.1 Mandrillus leucophaeus | reverse complement strand
CCTTCCTGCCTTCCTTCCTTCCTTCCTTCCTTCCTTCCTTCCTTCCTTCCTTCCCTCCCTCCCTCCCTCCCTCCCTTCCTTCCTCTCTCTCTTTTCCATTTTTTCTTTCAGCAGGGTCTTATTCTGTTCCCCAGGCTGCAGTACAATGGCACAACCACGTTTCACTACAGCCTCCACCTGGGCTTAAGTGACCTTCCAGCCTCTGCCTCTCAAAGTGCTAAGATTAAAGGCATGAGCCACCATGCCAGGCCTAGTCTCCTGACTTTAAATACTATGTATGTATATGCTTTTGCCTCCAAAATTTTTGTCTCCAGCTTCAGATTTGTACAATTTTGTTTTCTTTTTTTTTTGCTCTGTCACCCAGGCTGCAGTGCAGTGGTGCAATCTCAGCTCACCACAACCTCCACCTGCTGGGTTCAAGCAATTCTCCTGTCTCAGCCTCCCAAGTAGCTGAGATTACAGGCATGTGCCACCATGCCTGACTAATATTTGTAATTTTAGTAGAGATGGGGTTTCACTGTGTTGCCCAGGCTGGTCTTGAACTCCTGGCCTCAGGTGATCTGCCTGCCTCACCCTCCCAAAATGCTGGGATTACAGGAGTCAGAACGCGACCAGCCCAATTTCCTATTTTTTTAAACATTTCTCTTGGCATGGCTACTAGATATCTCAAATTCACTTTTCCCAAACAGGAATTTTGATTTATCTTACCAGTCTCATCTTTTCCCAGTCTTTCCCTAGCTCCATAAATGCCACTACCATCCTACCAATCCTGCAGCCTTGATTCCTCCCTTTCCCTCATCCATTAGCATGTTCTCCAGGTTCTTCCTTTAAAACATGTATCAGCCAGGCACAGTGGTTCATGTCTGTAACCCCAGCACTTTGGGAGGTCAAGGCAGGCAGATCACCTGAGGTCAGGAGTTCAAGACCAGCCTAGCCAACGTGGTGAAACCCTGTCTCCACTAAAAATGCAAAAAATTAGCCAGGCATAGTGGCGGGTGACTGTAATCCCAGCTACTCAGGAGGCTGAGGCAGAAGAATTGCTTGAACCTGGAAGGCGGAGGTTGCAGTGAGCTGAGATCGTGCCATTGCACTCCAGCCGGGGCAGCAAGAGAGAAACTGTCTGAAAAACAAACACCAACAAGAACAACATATATCCGCCTGTCTCCACCACTAAAATTCAAGTGATCTGTGTCTCTTTTCTCACTACCCACATTTTTAATGCTCTCCCATTTTTCTCTCCCATCCTTCCTTATGTCTCCCTGAAACACCCAGAGTGACCTGTATAAAACAACCCAGTTCATAACATTTCCTTGCCAAAACTCCAAATGGCTTTTCATTACACTTAAAGTAAAATTTACACTATTTTTTCCAGGGCCTGTAAAGCCCAACCTCATCTGATCCCCTTCTTACTCCTCCAATCATACCTTGTACCTTCCTTCCTCTAGCTCACAACATTCCTCACCACTTGCCTTCTCTTTGCTCTCCCAACCATCAAGCTCCTTCTTGCTCTTTTTTTTTTTTTTTTTTTTTTTT
>NW_012101621.1:2239747-2241240 GCF_000951045.1 Mandrillus leucophaeus | reverse complement strand
AAAAAAAAAAAGGAATTTAAGAATAAAATGTGAGAAGAGGGCCAGCCACAGTGGCTCACACCTGTAATCCCAGCCCTTTGGGAGGCTGAGGAGGGCAGATCACTTAAGGTCAGGAGTTCGAGACCAGCCTGGCCATCATGGTGAAATCTTGTGTTTACTAAAAATCCAAAAACTAGCCAGGCGTGGTGGTGCACACCTGTAATCCCAGCTACTTGGGAGGCTAAGACAGGAGAATCGCTTGAACCCAGGAGTTGGAGGCTGCAGTGAGCTGAGATTGCGCCACTGTGCTCCAGCCTGGGTTACAAAGTGAGACTCCATCTCAAAAAAAAAAAAAAAAAAAAAGTGAGAAGACTGAAGAAAAGAGCTGAAAGTAAATCAGTTTCTGTGAAGGCCAGCAAAATGTTCTACAATGAGAGTTCTTTTAATTCTAAAAGGTGTCCATCCTCAGGCGTAGAAGTTACCTTTTGAGGCTGGTAGCACCAGAGGTATTGCATCTGTGTCTCTAACTGGCAAGTCTTCTGATGTAGGGTCCACCAGATGTGACATGATCTCTGTTCCCAAGTTGTAAGAGATCCCAGAAGACACTGAAATAAAGGAAACATCCAGTCAATTACATGCAACTTTAGGATGTCTTCTGAAACATGTACATAAGTTGCAGCAGGAATTTCTCAGCACTGTCATGATGGAGTATGCCATGTCAGAGTCATTCTTATGGTAGTGTGGACAACTCTATACTAAAGAGTAACAACAAGTATTCAGTAGTAATGACTTTATTCAAAATGAAAATCAGTTTTTATGATTATGGAATTGATGGATATCATTTCAGATCATTTTTTAAGTGTCTGCTCAGCCTGGAAGCCAATGACCATCCCTTTTCTCTGCGAAATGGGCCTCTATCCCTCTTGCCACTCAATTTACAGGGACTAACTTCCCAGGAATCAGTTTATAGTCCATAATCCAGTCCCCGAAGCCATTGCTGATTGGACCAGGGTTAATCAAATGACCCAAGACAAATGACCCACGCTGAACCAATCAGATTATATCTCCTAGGAGGTTGAAAATAAAACTGAGAAGTTTAAATTAGCCTCTGGGGATGGCTAGAACTGTTATGTAAACTTGGGAGCTCTGAAATGGCCATATTCAGCTCTGTGGCTTGAATAATCAGGAAATCCTATCTGTAGAGTTGCCTCATACTCTGGCCAACACTCTTTTTCCTGGATGATAGTATCCAGTCTGGCCGGGATTATAGGCACCCACTACTGTGCCCGGCTAATTTTTGTATTTTTGGTAGAGATAGAGTTTTGCTGTGTTGACAAAACTGGTCTTGAACGCCTGACTTTAGGTGATCTGCCCACCTTGGCCTCCCAAAGTGTTGGGATTACAGGCGTGAGTCACAGTGCCTGGCCTCTTTCTCTTCCTTTTTTCTTCTTTCTCTTTCTTTTCTTCTTTTTCTTTTCTCTTTCTTTTCTTTCTTTTTTTTTTTTTTTTTTTTT
>NW_012101621.1:2235040-2238057 GCF_000951045.1 Mandrillus leucophaeus | reverse complement strand
TTTTGAGATGGAGTCTCACTCTGTCACCCAGGCTGGGTGCAGTGGCGCAATCTCGGCTCACTGCAACCTCCACCTCCCGGGTTCAAGTGATTCTCCTACCTCAGCCTCCCGAGTAGCTGGGACTACAGGCACGTGTCACCATGCCTGGCTAATTTTTTGTGTTTTTAGTAGAGACGGGGTCTCACCATGTTAGCCAGGATGGTCTTGATCTCCTAATCTTGTGATCTGCCCGCCTTGGCCTCCCAAAGTGCTGGGATTATAGCCACTGCACCTGGCCTCCTTCTTGCTCTTTACTTGGCTGACTCCATCTGATCCTTTGGTCTCTCAAGCATCTTTTCATTTGCCAGGAGGACTTTCTCTGACTTTGGTAGCTGAACTGAGCACTTCTCCTTCTCTTACCAGTCTTATACTCTGTCACCTCACCCTGTTTATTTCCCTTGTGACGTTTACTATACACAGAAACTACCTTCATTTATTTATACTAGTTTATTGTCTGTCCCCTCACTAAAACATAATGACTTTGAAGGCAGAAAAATGGTTTATGTTGTTTACCTCTATAGATGCAGTACTGAACAGTTATTGGCACACAGCAGGTACTCAATAAATAAACACTGAGTGTATGAAAAGAAGAATGAACGAACAAGAGAGAGAATGACACTGAGGGGCTGAAATGGGTCAAAAAGTTCTTAAAGCATTCTGTTCTTGATTCCAGTCTTTTCCGAGTTTGTCTCCAAAATTTACGTCTCAGCCGGGCGCAGTGGCTCATGCCTGTGTTCCAACACTTTGGGAGGCTGAGGCGGGCGAATCATCTGAGGTCAGGAGTTCGAGACCAGCTTGGCCAACATGATGAAACCCCGTCTCTAATAAAAATACAAAAATTTGCTGGGAATGGTGGCGTGTGCCTGTAATCCCAGTTACTCAGGAGTCTAAAGCAGGAGAATTGCTTGAACCTGGGAGGCGGAGGTTGCAGTCAGCCGAGATCATGCCACCGCACTCCAGCCTGGGTGACAAGAGAGAGATCCCATCTTGAAAAACAAAACAAAACAAAACAATTTAGGTCTCCAGCCTTGACTTTCAGATTTGTACAAATGATTTTTAAATATTTCCCCTTTCAAACGTTTCCCCTAGTAAACATACTAGACAACTGAAACTCACCTTTCCCAAAGAGGAATTGTAATTTCTCTTACCAGTCTGATTGTTTCCCAGTCTTTCCCTATTTCCATAAATGTCACTATCTGGCTCTGTTCCTAACTTTAGGTTCTATAGTAGAGTCTTGTGTCCTATACAATAAATTCTCGGTTTTTGTTGAAGCCAGCTTGACTTGTCAACTGGAGAAGGGTGTTCAGAAGCTTATTTTGAACAAACAGAGAAATATAAAGAAAAAAGCAAAAAGTATAATGGAGAAATTCTATCACCTAGAGAAAACATAAACATTGTATTGATCTGCTTTCCAGACAATTTAACTTGAATTAGATAATTCATACTCTGTTCTGTAACATTTCATTTTTAAAAATCACAATAAATGGAGAGCATCTTTCCAATGTCATAGTCTTAAATAGATCTATACAGATTTCATAGCATGCCTATTTTAAGAAATCTGAATAATCACCCCAAAGTTTGTGTACTTTCACATGTTAGACCTAGGATTACAAGTAAATCTCAGGCCAGGCACGGTGGCTCATGTTTGTAATCCCAACACTTTGGGAGGCTGAGGCGGGCGGATCACCTGCAGTCAGGAGTTCGAGACCAGCCTGGCCACATGACAAAAGTTAGCTGGACATGGTAACAGACCCCTGTAATCCGGCTACTCTGGAGGCTGAGACAGGAGAATCACTTGAACCCGGCAGGCGGAGATTCAGTGAGCCAAGATCATGCCACTGCACTCCAGCCTGGGCAAAGCAGAGCAAGACTGTATCTAAAAAAAAAAAAAGTAAATCTCAATTTAGTTTACAAGTAAATCTCCATTTGAAGTACCATACATAGGGTCTGGACACAGTGGCTCATGCCCGTAATCCCAGCACTTTGGGAAGGTGAAATGGGCAGATCACAAGGTCAGGAGTTTGAGACCAGCCTGGCTAACATGGTGAAACCTCATCTCTACTAAAAATACAAAAATTAAATGAGTGTGGTGGCGCATGCCTGTAGTCCCAGCTGCTCGGGAGGCTGAGGCAGGAGAATCGCTGGAGCACAGAAGGTGGAGATTGCAGTGAGCCAAGATTACACCATTGCACTCCAGCCTGGGTGACAGTGTGAGACAGTGTCTCACAAAATAATATGTCTCACAAAATGTCTCAAAAAATAATAATAATAAATAAAATAAATGAAGTAGCATATACAGGTTTACTTAGACACCCAACTTCCTAGTTTCCTGTACACATTACATTACTGTAGAAATGTAATGTGAAGGAAAAGGAAAGGTGACTGCCTCATAAGCTTGGTCCCCTGGACCTGAAGCCATTTGCAAAAATGGAGCTGTAGTAGAAGGGATGCTGTTGTTCTTTAATAACTGGGCCCAGAGTACACTGACACACCATCAAAGCTATGCAGCACTGTGGAACAATTGAAAAGTACCATTAAAACTGAAGTCAGAGAAGCTCTAAGAATGAAATGGAGTTTATTGGAATGCCAGAGAAGAAAAGCTAGTTGAGACTGTCAGTGAAGGCGTGTTGAAGAAACATCCAAAATCCAATAAAGTGGCCAGATTTAATTTCTCAGGAAAAAGAAGTCGAATGTAGATTCTAAAAGGGTTTATCAATTGTTTTGAACTCAACAGGATGAAAGACTAAAGAAATTTCCAGCCAGTATGGTGGCTCACGCCTGTTATCCCAGCACTATGGGAGGCCGAGGTGGGCTGATCATGATATCAGGAGATCGAGACCATCCCGGCCAACACAGTGAAACCCCGTCTCTACTAAAATACAAAAAAACTAGTCGCGCATGGTGGTGCGTGCCTGTAGTCCCAGGTACTCAGGAGGCTGAGGCGGGGGAATCGCTTGAACCCGGGAGGCGGAGATTGC
>NW_012101621.1:2229962-2230805 GCF_000951045.1 Mandrillus leucophaeus | reverse complement strand
ACAGAGCGAGACTCCGTCTCAAAAAAAAAAAAAAATACAAAAATTAAGCGGGGCGTGGTGGCACGTGCCTACAGTCCCAGCTACTGGGGAGGCTGAGGCAGGAGAATTGCTTGAACCCGGGAGGCGGAGGTTGCAGTGAGCCAAGATTGAGCCACTGCACTCCAGCCTCGTGACAGAGCAAGACTCTGTCTCAAAAAAAAAAAAAAAAAAAAATTAGCCCAAGGTAGTCGTTTTCCACTATATATATTTTATATTTGAAATATATATATATTTCAAAGCAACAAATTTTACACAATAAATATATACAATTTTAAATTGTCAATTAAAAATTAATTTGAAAAGGAGTTTTATTCATTCTGCAGATAGCAGATACATTTCTGAGCATAAAAGCAATAGAATTAGAGCTATGGAAGAGCTTCAGGAAGATTCATCTACTATTAGTGATTTAGAAACTGGGGAGAGGACAGTGTTAAGAGGATATTGCTATAGTTTAGGCAAGAGGTCTTGAACTAGGGAAGGATGAGGGTAGGGAGATGGAAGAATAAGACGGATCACGAAGACACTGAGGAAGGAGAATCAAAAGATGTGACAGCTGTTTGGATGTGGGATAGAGTTAAGAGGGTGACAGGATTAAAGATGACTTGGTAATGTTGTGCCGGATGCCTGGGAGACTGGGGTACAATAGAAAATGAATAAACCAGGCCAGGTGCGGTGGCTCATGCCAATAATCCCAGCACTTTGGGAGGGTGAGGCGGGCGGACCACCTGAGGTCAGGAGTTTGAGACCAGCCTGACCAACATGGTGAAACCCCGTCTCCACTAAAAAATACAAAAATTGGCTGGG
>NW_012101621.1:2222705-2224237 GCF_000951045.1 Mandrillus leucophaeus | reverse complement strand
AAAAACTAGTCGCGCATGGTGGTGCGTGCCTGTAGTCCCAGGTACTCAGGAGGCTGAGGCGGGGGAATCGCTTGAACCCGGGAGGCGGAGATTGCAGTGTTGCAGTGAGCCGAGATCATGCCACTACACTCCAGCCTGGTGACAGAGCGAGACTCCGTCTCAAAAAAAAAAAAAAAAAAAAAATTCCTTTCAGTGATATTCAGAATCGCAGTGCACTTGGACAAGGGTAGGTTAGTGAGGATTAAGAACCCTTTACTAGTGATAGATGGATAGATGTATAAAGCCAGCTTGATGACATCAGCAATTAAAATTTTCTTTTTCTCTTTTTTTGAGACAAAGTATGGCATTGTTGCCTGGGCTGGAGTGCAATGGCGCAATCTCGGTTCACTGCAACCTCCACTTCCCGGGTTCAAACAATTCTCCTGCCTCAGCCTCCAGAGTAGCTGGGATTACAGGTGCCTGCCACCATGCCCGGCTAATTTTTTGTATTTTTTAGTAGAGACGGTATTTCACCATGTTGACCAGGCTGGTCTCGAACTCCTGACCTTGTGATCCGCCAGCCTCAGTCTCCCAACGTGCTGGGATTACAGGCATGAGTCACCCCGCCCGGACTTCTGTTTTTTATTTTTTACACTCTGTATCACTGGGCAAGCATTTAAAATTTTGTAGTCAGTTCCCCTCACTCTTTATTATTATTATTATTATTATTTTGAGACAGGGTCTCACTCTGTCGCCCAGGCTGGAGTGCAATGGTACGCTCTGATCTCACTGCAACCTCTGCCTCCAGGGTTCAAGCGATTCTCGTGTCTCAGCCCCCCAGGCAGCTGCAGTTACAGGCGCAAGCCACCGTGCCCAGCTAATTTTTGTACTCTTAGTAGAGACAGGGTTTTGCCATGTTGGCCAGACTGGTCTCGAACTCCTGATCTCAGGTGATCCACCTGCCTCAGCCTCCCAAAATGCTGAGATTACAGGTGTGAGCCAACACGCCTGGTCCAAGAGTAGATTTTAAGTGTTCTCATCAAACACAAAAAATTGATGAGCATATGAGGTAATACATATTTTAATTAGCCCAAGATTGGGCAGGCGCAGGGGCTCACGCCTATAATCCCAGCACTTCGGGAGGCCGAGGCAGGAAGATCACAAGGTCAAGAGATCGAGACCATCCTGGCCGTGGCCAACATGGTGAAACCCTATCCCTACTAAAAATACGGATCACGAGGTCAGGAGATCGAGACCATCCTGGCTAACACGGTGAAACCCCGTCTCTACCAAAAAATACAAAAAAACTAGCCGGGTGAGGTGGCGGGCGCCTGTAGTCCCAGCTACTCGGGAGGCTGAGGCAGGAGAATGGCGTAAATCCGGGAGGCGGAGCTTGTAGTGAGCCGAGATCCGGCCACTGCACTCCAGCCTGGGCGACAGAGCGAGACTCCGTCTCAAAAAAAAAAAAAAAAATACAAAAATTAGCGGGGCGTGGTGGCACGTGCCTACAGTCCCAGCTACTGGGGAGGCTGAGGCAGGAGAATTGCTTGAAC
>NW_012101621.1:2218731-2221620 GCF_000951045.1 Mandrillus leucophaeus | reverse complement strand
TGCCAGCTACTTGGGAGGCTGAGGCAGGAGAATCGCTTGAACCTGGGAGGCGAAGGTTGCAGTGAGCAGAGATAGTACCAGTGCACTCCAGCCTGGGTGACAGAGTGAGACTCTGTCTCAACAGAAGAAAAGAAAAGAAAATGAATAAACTTATTTCATTCTCTCAAAAACACCCCTAGGGAAGACATAGGAAACTGTAAATATGCATCAGATAGAAACTTACAGTTCTTGCTTGCTCCAGATAGCTGTCGCTAATTCTTTTCTCCCAATGTTCTGGTGTCCTTTAGTATTCTAGGTTCCAATCAGCTTGTCCTTCTGGCTTGTTGAAAGAGGAGCTAATCCAGTTCTGTTTAGCTTTTAAGATGTTAACTCTTTGTAGATCAGAGTGTGAAAGCTGTGCTTTTTCTCTATGCATGTTTGACTTGGAGAAAGATCAGCTTAAAGGTTCCTTAACAGATCCACTTCTCAACTAAAACTAAAGCTGAAAACACATTTGCAGGATTTGAGATTAAAAGAAATTTGTTAGTATTCAGAGGATGATGTTTAAATCTTTAATTAATTAATTAATTAATTTTTTGAGACAGAGTGTTGCTCTTGTCGCCCAGGCTGGAGTGCAATGGCACGATCTCGGCTCATGGCAACCTCTGCCTCCCAGGTTCAAGCAATTCTCCTGCCTCAGCCTCCCAAGTGGCTGGGATTACAGGCATGCACCACCACGCCTGGCTAACTTTGTGTTTTTAGTGGAGACAGAGTTTCTTCATGTTGAAGCTGGTCTTGAACTCCTGACCTCAGGTGATCCGCCTGCCTCGGCCTCCCAAAGTGCTGGGATTACAGGAATGAGCCACCGCACCTGGACTTTATCTGAAGGGCAACAACAGTAGGAGTTGTTCTGGAGCCCTGAGATCCCTTTGAAGAGAACAAACACTGCATAGTTGGTGGGATTAACATGCCTATTCAGTCCACATGTGCCAGCGCTTTCAAGTAAAAGAATGTATATCTTCCATTTCACCATGACCACAGTTTCCAAACCAAACTTTGGGATGTAATTATGAAGCAATAGGATTTCATATAAGAAAATTAAATGTTCTTAAAAATTCTGCATGGCTGGTCACTGCGTTCATATTATATATTAAGTGGAACATGGTCTCAATTGTTACATAAAATCCCCTCTTTATTTATTTATTTATTTATTTTGAGATGGACTTTTGCTCTCGTTGCCCAGGCAGGAGAGCAATGGTGTGATCTTGGCTTACTGCAACCTCTGCCTCCCAGGTTCAAGCGATTCTCCTGCCTCAGTTTCCCGAGTAGCTGGGAATACAGGCGTGCGCCACCATGCCCAGCTAATTTTGTATTTTTACTAGAGACAAGGTTTCTCCATGTTGGTCAGGCTGGTCTCGAACTCCCAACCTCAGGTGATCCACCCGCCTTGGCCTCCCAAAGAGATGGGATTACAGGCGTGAGCCACCATGACTGGCCTAAATCCTCTCTTTAATGCACTGAATGTGTGCACTGAGAAAGCTGGTTATTGGCATGAAGTTCAGGGATTTCCAGGAGGATGAACACATGGTTAATGGGCCCCATGTGACTTCCTCTAAATCCCATGAAATAATAAAATAAAATAAAGCTGGGGAGACAATTACGAAGTAGAAAAAGTATCCAGGACACATACATTTCCCAGTGAAGACAGGAAAATCCAATATAATATTTTCCCGGGTTTAAGTGACAGATTTATAAAATTTAAAAGCTGGGCTTTTTATGCACTTAAGGTTGCTTCTTTCCCAAGCTATTTCTTCATAAATCTGGGATTTTCTGTCCTTTTTTAAGATGCTCTAGCCAGAGACAGTGCAGGCCAAAATTAACTTTGAAGTAAGCCAAGTTCGTGTTTGATAACTGTGTTCTCTTTTCCGAACCTCTGACTTCTGTTAATTTCTTTTTTTTTTTGAGACAGAGTTTCGCTCTTGTTGCCCAGTCTGGAGTGCAATGGCACAATCTCAGCTCATTGCAACCTCTGCCTCCCGGGTTTAAGCGATTCTCCTGCCTCAGTCTCACTAGTAGCTGGGATTACAGGCGCCGGCCACCACGCCCAGCTAATTTTTTGTATTTTTAGTATAGAGGAGGTTTCACTTTGTTGGCCAGGCTGATCTCAGCCTCCTAACCTCAGGTGATCCATCCGCCTCAGTATCCCAAAGTCCTGGAATTACAGGCGTGAGCCACCGTGCCTGGCTGACTTTTGTTAATTTTTAAAATATCTCTTCCTACCTCTTTCAGGCAACCAGTTTCCCTTAACATTCTGATTACATCTTGGAGTGAATTTATGTATTTTTTCCACTAGACTTAATGTACTTCTCAATGTAGATGGTAAGGCCTTGTTCTATGTTAAAGAAATTTCAGGCCGGGCACAGTGGCTCATACCTGTAATCCCAGCACTTCGGGAGGCCGAGGTGGGAGGATTGCCTGAGGTCAGGAGTTCGAGGCCAGCCTGACCAACATGGTGAAACCCCGTCTCTACTAAAAAGACAAAAATTAGCTGGGCGTGGTGGCAGGCGCTTGTAATTCCAGCTACTAATGACGCTGAGGCAGTGAGAATCACTTGAACTCGGGAGGTGAAGGTTGCAGTGAGCCGAGACTGTGCCATTGCGCTCCAGCCTGGGCAACAAGAACAAAACTCCACCACAAAAAAAAAAAAAGAAAAAAGAAATTTCAGTCATCGGCCAGGCGTGGTGGCTCATGACTATAATCCCAACACTTTGGGAGGCCGAGGCGGGTGGATCACCTAAGGTCAGGAGTTCGAAACCAGCCTGGCCAACATGGTGAAACCCCGTCTCTACTAAAAATATAAAAACAATTAGCTGGCCGGGCGCAGTGGCTCACGCCTGTAATCCCAGCACT
>NW_012101621.1:2213702-2214308 GCF_000951045.1 Mandrillus leucophaeus | reverse complement strand
CTGTAGTCCCAGCTACTTGGGAGGCTGAGGCAGGAGATGAGAGTGAGTCAAGATAGAATCACTGTATTCCATCCTGGGTGACAGAGACCTTGTCTTAAAAAAATAAGAAAAGAGAAAAAAATTTTCATAACTGTGGTAAAGTACACATAACATAAAATATGCTATCTTACTTATTTTTAAGTGTACATTTCAGTAGTCTTACATATATTTTCACTGTTGTGCAACCAATCTCCAGAACATTTTCATCTTGCAAAACTGAAACTTTACACAAATTAAATAATAAGTCTATTTCTCCCTCCCTCCAGACCCTGGTAACCACCATTCTACTTTTTGTTTACAAGGGTTCCATTACTCCAGATCGTTTATTTTTAAAATGTCTTTAGTTTTCAATAACCAATATACCATAAACAATTGACATTTTAAAAATATCATTGTTTTTTATTGCATAATTTTAATGGCTGTTTAATATTCTATTCTATAAACATATAATTTAACCAATGCCCTACTGATGAGCATTTAGATTATTTTTTGCCATTATAACCACATCATATTAAAATCTTTACTTACATCCGTAATTATTTTTCTTTTTTTTTTTTTTTTTTTTTT
>NW_012101621.1:2213055-2213652 GCF_000951045.1 Mandrillus leucophaeus | reverse complement strand
CAGAGCTTGCAGTGAGCCGAGATCGCGCCACTGCACTCCAGCCTGGGCGACAGAGTGAGATTCCGTCTCAAAAAAAAAAAAAAAAATTAGCTGCGCGTGGTGGCGGTTGCCTGTAATCCCAGGTACTCCGGAGGCTGAGGCAGGAGAATCACTTGAACCGCGGAGGCGGAAGTTGCAGTGAGCTGAGATTGTACCACTGCACTCCAGCCTGGAGGACAGAACAAAACTCTGTCTCAAAAAAAAAAAAGAAGAAATTTCAGTCATCAAAAAAGACTTGGGTATATTATTTTATAATATTTTGACTATAAAAGTAATACATGTTCACAGTAGATACAAACAAACAGAAAAGGAAAAAGAAAAAAATGAAATGTATTTGTAATCCTACTATACATATATAACTACCATTTTGGTATATATATGCATATAAGCATACATAATATTTGCAATAAAAATGAGATTATTTATTTTATTTTTAAAAATTTATTTTAAATTTATCATAATTAGGCCAGGTGCGGTGGGTCATGCCTATAATCCTAACACTTTGGGAGGCTGAGGTGGGTGGATCGCTTGAGCCCAGGGTTTCGAGATCAGCCTGGA
>NW_012101621.1:2206236-2212215 GCF_000951045.1 Mandrillus leucophaeus | reverse complement strand
CGCCACCGCGCCCGGCTAGTTTTTTGTATTTTTTAGTAGAGATGGGGTTTCACCGTGTTAGCCAGGATGGTCTCGATCTCCTGACCTCGTGGATCCACCCGTCTCGGCCTCCCAAAGTGCTGGGATTACAGGCTTGAGCCACCACACCCGGCCCGTAATTATTTTTCTAAGAAGCATTACTAGAAGTGGAATTGCTGAGTCAAAGAGAACTTGCATTTTTACGGTCTTTGGTACTTATTTGCCAACTGTCTGACTAACTTTCTGAAAGGATCTACCAGCTTATACTCCTATCAGCTGCATCCATTTATTTGCATCTTAACATTAAGAACATCTTTTTTTCAAACATCTATTTCATAGACAAAAATATGAATTCATGGCCAGGTGCAGTGGCTTACTTCTGCAATCCCTGCACTTTGGGAGGCTGAGGCGGGTAGATCACAAGGTCAAGAGATTGAGACCATCCTGGACAACATGGTGAAACCCCGTCTCTACTAAAAATACAAAAATTAGCTGGGCGTGGTGGTGCACGCCTGTAGTTCCAGCTGCTTGGGAGGCTGAGGTACGAGAATCACTTTAACCAGGGAGGTGGAGGTTGCAGTGAGCCAAGATCGTGCTACTGCACTCCAGCCTGGTGACAGAGCAAGACTCCATCTCAAAAAAAAAAAGAATTCATGTCCTTTAAATTTGCATTTCTTTGATTGCTATTTACCTTGAACTTTAAAAATATTTATCATTGTATATGTCTTTTGAGTCCTTAATGTGTTAAGAATATTAAATTTTTGCTGGGCGCGGTGGCTCACACCTGTAATCCCAGCACTTTGGGAAGCCAAGGTGGGCGGATCACCTGAGGTCAGGAGTTTGAGACCAGCCTGACCAAAATGGAGAAACCCTGTCTCTACTAAAAAAAAATACAAAAAAATTATCCAGGTGTGGTGGCACATGCCTGTAATCCCAGCTACTCTGGAGGCTGAGGCAGTAGAATCACTTGAACCCGTGGAGGCGGAGGTTGTGGTGAGCCAAGATGGCGCCATTGCACTCCAGCCTAGACAACAAGAGCAAAACTTCATCTCAAAAAAAAAAAGAATATTAAATTTTTGAGTGTTTTCTATTTTGGTTGTAGTATATGTCTGTTTAAGTGTAAATATTTTGAAACAGATTTAAGAAAGTATTTAACAGCATAAAAGGTAAGAGGAAGGAAGATAGTTTTATGTATGAGTACTTGATGTCAAAATGGTAGCCATTTTGTGTTTATGTGCTAGCCATATGTGTTTATCGAGCCCTTAAAATGTAGCTAGTGGCCAGGCACAGTGGCTCACACCTGTATTCCCAGCACTTTGGGAGGCCAAGGCTGGCGGATCACCTGAGGTCAGGAGTTCAAGACCAGCCTGGCTAACACAGTGAAACCCCATCTCTACTAAAAAATACAAAAAATTATCTGGGTGTGGTGGCAGGCACCTGTAGTCCCAGCTACTTGGGAGGCTGAGGCAGGAGAATGGCGTGAATCCAGGAGGCAGAGCTTGCAGTGAGCTGAGATCGTGCAATAGCACTTCAGCCTGGGTTACAGAGCGAGACTCCATCTCAAAAACAAAACAAAAGAAAACAAAAAATTAGCCGGGTGTGGTGGTGCATGCCTGTGATCCTATCTACTCTGGAGGCAGAGGCAGGAGAATTGCTTGAATGCAGGTGGTGGAGGTTGCAGTGAGACGAGATCACGCCACTGCACTCCAGCCTGGGTAACAGAGCGAGACTGTCTCAAAAATAAATAAATAAATAAAAATTTTAAAAAATTTGCAAACTAACATTCTATTTCATTATTATAAAGCTTTCCTCACATGAGCTTAAGAAAGCTTTCTTCTCTTTTTAAGGACTCAGGTAGAAGAGATGGGACTTGTTCAAATGAGTGCTACTATGTGATTTACCTTTCTTTGTGATATGATTGTGCTTAATTCAGCATTTATTCACATTCCCAAAATTTACCATTCTTTGACCCCTACTATGCTATTTTTACCACTTCCCAGAAGAGAATGGTAGTCAAGGTTCTTCAGACAATGAGGAAGTGAGCAGAGGAGTATGCTCTGAGGCTTTAGATACCTGAACATAAATTGAGATGACAAGAAAGCAGTATTATGGGGGTGAAGTTGTGGGCTAGGTAGTAATAGAAGCTAGGAGTGATTCTATTGGAAAAGTTCCTTGCACATTAAGAGAAGTCTCCAAAGTTGTGTTTAAAAAGGCCCTGGGTTGGGAGGTCAAGGAGGGTGGATCATGAGGATCAAGGGATGGAGACCATGCTGGCCAACATGGTGAAACCCTATCTCTAAAAAAAAAAAAAAAAAAATTAGCTGGGCATGGTGGTGCATGCCTGTAGACCCAGCTACTTTGGAGGCTGAGGCAGAGAATCACTAGAACCCAGGAGGGGGAGGTTGCAGTGAGCCGAGATTGCACCACTGCACTCCAGCCTGGCGACAGAGTGAGACTCTGTCTCAACAACAACAACAACAACAACAACAACAACAACAACAAAAGACCCCTGGGGCCAGGTGTGGTGGCTCATGCCTATAATCCCAGCACCTTAGGAGGCCAAGGCCGGAGGATCACTTGAGATTAGGAGTTCCAGACCAGCCTGGACAACATGGCAAAACCCCAGTTCTACTAAAAATACAAAAATTAGCTGGGTGTGGTGGCTTGTGCCGGTAGTCCCAGCCACCCGGGAGGCTGAAGCAGAAGAATCGCTTGAACCCTGGAGGCAGAGGTTGCAGTGAATCGAGATCTTGCCACTGCACTCCAGCCTGGGCAATGAAGAGAGACTCCAGCTCAAAAAATAAATAAATAAATAAATAAAAGTTAAAATAAAAAGGCCCCCTGGGGCCAGGCGTGGTGGCTCGTGTCTGTAATCCCAGTACTTTGGGAGGTCAAGGCGACCAATGACTTGAAGCCAGGAATTCAAGACCAGCCTGGCCAACATGGCAGAACCTGTCTTACTGAAAATACAAAAATTTAGCCTGACGTGGTGGCGCATGCTTGTAATCCCAGCTACCCGGGAGGGTGAGATGGGAAGATCGAGTGGATCCAGAAGGTGGAGGTTGCCGTGAGCCGAGATGGCGCCACTGCAATCCAGCCTGGGCAGAAAAGCAAGACACTGTTTAAAAACAAAACAAAACAAAACAAAACAAAACAAAAAAGGCCGGGCGTGGTGGCTCACTCCTGTAATCCCAGCACTTTGGGAAGCCAAGGCGGGCAGATCACGATGTCAGGAGATCAAGACCATCCTGGCCAACATGGTGAAACCCTGTCTCTACTAAAAATACAAAAATTAGCTGGGCTTGGTGGCGCCTGCCTATAATCCCAGCTACTCCGGAGGCTGAGGCAGGAGATGAGCTTGCACCAGGGAGTCAGAGAGTGCAGTGTGTGGAGATGGCACCACTGCACTCCAGCCTGGCGACAGAGAGAGACTCTGTCTCAAAGACAAAACAAAAACCAAACAAGTCAGGTGTGGTGGCTCACTCCTGTAATCCCAACACTTTGGGAGTCAGAGGCAGGTGGATCACTTGAGGTCAGGAGTTTGAGACCAGCCGGGACAACATGGCGAAATCTCGTCTTTACTAAAAATACAAAAAATAGCTGAGCGTGGTGGCATGCTCCTGTATTTCCAGCTATCTGGAGGCTGAGACAGGATAATCGCTTGAACCTGGGAGAGGTAGGCTGCAGTGAACCCAGATTGCACCTCTGCACTCCCCCCTGGGCTACAGAGGGAGACTCCCTCTCAAAAAAAAAAAAAAAAAAAAAAAGAAAGCCCCTGGATAAATTTTATATTTGAAAAGCTGTGGGCCAGATAGTTCACATAGTATTTTTATACCATTTAGATTTGCTCAAAAGCTCAGTTTGTACCATAATAGTGAAATAAGCACTGACAATGAAATGTGACATTTGTCAACTAAAAAAGCATTTTGTAAGTTGTACAAAGATTAGCTTAATGAAAAATTACCAGAGGACAAAATCTGGTGCTTCAGAGCCAGAATGAGAACAGATGGCAAATACGTTAAAGAAGGCTTAACCTACAAGAAGCCAGATTTAGGTCACTGCTGAGATGAAAATTAGAACAGGAACAAAGAAGACAAAGGAAAAGTAGGAGAAAAACATTAAGTAGAAAGGGCAAAGAGAAATTGAAGAAACAAGAAAGAAATTGGAAGTTTATTTGTTTCTTTTTTCAGAAATGAGGTCTCACTCTGTTGTCCAGGCTGGAGTGCAGTGGAGCTCACAGGCACAATCACAGCATACTGCCAGGAACTCCAGGGGTCAAGGGATTCTCCTGCCTTAGCCTCCTGAGTGGCTGCAACTACAGGCACCCACTACCATGCCCCACTATTTTTCACTAAAAAAAATTTTTTTTGGCCAGGTGCAGTGGCTCAAGCCTGTAATCCCAGCACTTTGGGAGGCGGAGGTGGGCAGATCACGAGGTCAGGAGTTTGAGATCAGCTTGGCCAACATGGTGAAACCCCGTCTCTACTAAAAATACAGAAATTAGCCGAGCGTGGTGGCACAAGCCTGTAGTCCCAACTACCTGGGAGGCTGAGGCAGGAGAATCACTTGAAGCTGGGAGGCAGAAGTTACAGTGAGCTGAGATCCTGCCACTGCATTCCAGCCTGCTGACAGAGCGATACTCTGTCTCAAAAAAAAATTTTTTTTAAGAGATGTTGCCCAAGCTGGAAGATGTTTTTAAAAATAAAGTCGCTTATTTTCACAATATTTTCTGAAGGGGCTTGAAGTCTCTATTATATAGGTCTCGTAGCACCTTCTTACTTATTTTTAGTAGCACTCACAATTGATTATAAATAATTAATTGAGTAATTATCCATTTAATATTTGATTCTGTTCTGAAGGGCAGGGGCCATGTCTGTTTTGTTTACTTATATGTTCTTGTGGCATAAGCTAATTGCATAGTATATGGTTAATAAATATTGTTGAGTGAATGGATAGTATTATCCCACCTTGGCATACCTTATATTATTAATAATAGTGTAATGGTTATTTGCATACCCTCTAGAACTAGACCTCCTAGCATTAGAATTTTTTTTTTTTCTTTTGGAGACACGGTCTCGCTGCTGGTAGCTAAATCCTGGTCTCCAGGGACCCTCCTGCCTCAGCCCCCTGAGTAGTTGGGATTACAGCCTCCAGAGTGTCTAGCTAGAGCGTCAGAATCTTGGCACTACCAAAAACTAGTTGTGTGACCTTAGGCAAATTACTTAACCTTTCTGTGCTTTAATTTCCACATCTTTAAAATGGGGATAATAAAATTATCAAATGAGCTACTTCATGTGAAACCCTTACAAAAGTGCTTTACACATGGTATCTGCTCAGTAAATTTTTTTACTATTAATATTTAATATAAGAGTAGTCAATAATACTTAGAAGCAAATACTACTTGATTTCAAAACCACGAATGGATGTCATAATCTAGACTTTATCTCTCCTTCTTTTTTTTTCTTTTCTTTTTTTTTCCATTCTGTAGCCAGGCTGGAGTGTAGTGGCGCAATCTCGGCTCACTGCATCCCCCGCCTCCTGGGTTCAAGCAGTTCTCATGCCTCAGCCTCCCGAGTAGCCGGGATTACAGGCATGCGCCACCATACCCAGCTAATTTTTGTATTTTTAGTAGAGACGGGGTTTCACCATGTTGGCCAGGATGGTCTCCATCTCCTGACCTCGTAATCTTCCTGCCTCGGCCTCCCAACGTGCTGGGATTAGAAGCGTGAACCACGCCCAGCCTTTTTTTTGCTTGTTTTTTTGAAACAGAGTCTCACTCTGTCACCCAGGCTGGAATGCAGTGTTGCCATCTGGGCTCACTGCAACCTCCGCCTCCCAGGATCAAGCGATTCTCCTACTCAGCCACCAGAATAGCTGCAATGACAAGTGTGCGCCACCATGTGCGTCCAGCTAATTTTTGTATGGCGGGGGGGGGGGGAATATGAGACAGATCAACATGAG